>NC_138982.1:117191045-117791045 GCF_964341445.2 Mesoplodon mirus
GCAGAGAAGGGGAGGTGCTTGGTTAAGATCAAACAATAGTTTGAGAGAAAGAGGTAAGAAACTGAGGGAGGGGAAAAGCTGAGAATGTGTAGAACAGGACCAGAACATTTCCAAGTGGTTCCAGGGTAACTAGAGGCCACCAGAAAGGAAGGCATCCTTCTTGATGTGAATATCAACATCATTAAAAATGGGGAGGCAGGGCTTCCCTGGTGGTGCAGTGGTTGAGGGTCCGCCTGCCGATGCAGGGGACACGGGTTCGTGCCCCGGTCCGGGAAGATCCCACATGCCACGGAGCGGCTGGGCCCGTGAGCCATGGCCGCTGAGCCTGCACGTCCAGAGCCTGTGCTCCGCAACGGCAGAGGCCACAACAGTGAGAGGCCCGCGTACCGCAAAAAAAAAAAAAAAGGGGGGGGGGAGAAATAAGGAATTAAATTAATAAAGAGGAAGAAAAATATGAAAAAGAAAAATGCTTTAAAAAAAAAGAAAACTGTTGAATTTGAACAATGATAGTACATCATTATGGCCCAAGGACCACTCTTTAAATATACATTGAGTTGCTAGTCATAGCTTTCATTTAATGAGGTGGAAACCGAGACTTAAAGAATTGACAAGCCACTCAATAAACATAAATTAAGTAACTTTTATTTATGCTTACCTGGGAGTATACAAAATCATATAAGGTCAAGTCCCTACTGTCCTGAGACTTACTGTCTCCTAGGAAGTGGGTGCATGGGCCAAACTGAGCATCTCATTGTGACTACTGTGGTTTGAGGATGAGCATTCCACTCAAAGAGAGCCTCCTCTTGATTTTTTGGCAGAATTATTGGGACAGTAATTGAGTATTGGGACAGTATTGAGCTTATTCCTTCAGAAGCTTAGAATGGGAATCCTGGAACTTCTGGGAGTCATTGTTGCCACCCTGTGGAAAAAAATGCTTCCTAAAGATGGCATGACAGAGAAGTTGAGCTGAGAGATGGAGAGAGATGGATTCCCAACGTTTTCAGTGCCTGAATATGCATCTATGTCTGAAATCACCATACTTTTAGACTATTAGTTGTGTGCATGTTCAGCCCTCCTCTTCCTTAAACACTTAAGCCATGTGAGATGGTTTTCTTACTCTTGCAAGTAAATTTAGAGTTCGGACTAATAAAATTTATTTAGAATTTGTAAGGGTGGAAATATATAGACAACCCCAAATTAATTTTGTTTGACAAAAGCCTTTTAACAGCTGAATTTATGATCAATTTAATGCATATATTTTTACTACACTTTAGGCACTATTAAAGTCTTAAGGCTTAATCTTTTCCTGTATTTTCTTGAAATTCAAAATAATCTGAGTGCTCCAAAAACATTACTCCCATTGATCATACTATGCTACTTCTTAGCATCTGTAGAGGCTGAAAAATGCTTGCAATTTTGCTGGTTATTTCTATTCCAGAATTCTTCTTAGACACAGTGTGAAGCCACCACTCTAAGCCCCATGCCTACATGTTTGTGGTAAAAATAGAACTTTTGTGAGCAAATGTGATGGCTTGGAAATAACTGCTACCTGCTTGTACCTTCATGTTGCAAAAATGTTAAGTACCTCAACCTGTTAATTATCAGCCAACAGAGCTTGGAATCACTTCAGTAGGAACAGAAACATTTTCCCTTAAAAAAAAAAAAAGAAAAGAAAGAAAAAAGAAAATGTAGTCCCTGCTAAGCATTCAGTGTTAAAAACCTCAGCTTGTAGGCGTACAAACACATATTCATAAAATTATACAACAAAGACAGAGAGTCATGAACAGCAAATAGTTCAGGAGTTAGGTCTGAGGAGAAGTAAGGGAATGGGTCAAGGAGAGCTACACTGGTGGTTCAAAAGTGATGCAATGTTCTATCTTTAAACTGGGTGAGGCACAAACAGGTGGTCACTGCGCTGGTAAACTTTATATCTAACATGTATTTTTAGTAAGATTTTTTGGCTTCATTGCCATTTGTTTTTCTTTTTTCAAATCCTTACTTTCCTAGCATGCTTTTTAAAAAAAATTCACTTTCCTTTTGAGTATGTTTACATTTCTCTGGGGATGAGGCTGTATGGAAAGAGTTGGATGGGCAAGGAGACTGAAATACAATGGATAATGTACATATGTGCGCATGTTAAATTAAATATAACACAACCACCTAAAAGGTGTTTTATTCTTTCCCAGAAATAGTAATGTTTTAAATTTTAAATTCTCAAAAGGGAACAAGGACGTAACATATGATCTAACAAGCAGAGAACCCTCAAACTGTTTTCACTCTTGATGTGATTCTAATGGATTTTAAAGAGTGTGTTAAGGTGGTCTGAGCAATACCTTCTCTATTTTTAGTAGTATTTTTCCTCTTCCTTTTCCCAGCAATTCCCTGCTGTAGCAGCGGCTGAGTCCAGTTCACATTCTCCTGCTCCACTTGTAGAGCTAGCTACATCATGGTCCCCCACAGAGACACTGTCACCAGCCTTGTCGTTTACCCTCCTCAGAGGTCTGGGTCCCAGCCCCATGGGACTGTCAAGAGACAGCAGAAAAAGAATTCTTTCCTATCTTTTCAGTTACCAAGTCTACAACTTTATACCTAGTAAACAATTATTTATATCAAAGTCCCGCTGTTCAATAGTTGCTGTGATTCTTGTATCTTGACTGGACCCTGACTTGTACAACCATCTGTAGTCAATCCATAACTTTCAGAGCAGCCCCTTGGCGGTAATGAAGAAGTCAACAGAACTACTGAGCTCATGTGGATGTGTCTACATGCATATGATATAGAACACTTTGGCTATTTATTTAGCGTTTATTATGCCAGGAATTGTGATAAATACTTTACTTGCAAAATCATGTTTAATCCTAGCACTATTACCAAGCGGTAGATAATATGGATTGTTCACATTTTGTAAGTGAGAGAACTGAGGCTTACAGAAGTTAAGTAGCTAATCAGTCTAAAGTCCTCAAGCTGGTACATGGAGGTGCTAAGATTCTTACCCTGATTGTTTGACTACATAGTCTATGCTTTACTCATAAGCTATACCAACCAGTGGACAACCTACACTATAACCTCAGAAAATCTGAAATTTCTACAAGCAAATCTTCAGTAACCTTCTTTTTAGCATCTTCTCTCCCCATCAGTATTAGCCTCCTTTCCAGTCTCTATTCCACAGACAAGAAATCCTGTCCACTCTGTCTTTTCCTTTCTGGCTCAGCAATGCAGGCTTCCCCAGGACTACAAGGGCACCACTCTATCCATAAACATTTCCTGTTTTATAGCTCCTCCTTAATCTCATATACAAATCTACACACACTGACTCTAAATTGATCATACCACTCTTCTCCTTAAAGTATTCAAAGGACCCCAGTTACTATATGAATTAAGTCCAAAGCCCTTAGCCCAGCATTTTAGATCCTTTGTGACCCAGACCGAACTTACTTTTCCACTCCCGACCATTGAGCGCTCCACATCAAACTACTGTAAACGTAGCCAGGGCACAGTGTTTTTTTCTGCTCGTCTTTTCCCTCTACCATGTACAGTTCTGAGTACAAAATACAGAATTTGTGACTAAATGCAGGAATGAATTAAAAACAATACTGTAGTCATCACTGAATGAAATTCTAAATCTTTCTGTTTCCATGAACTTCTTTAAGTTCGTGTCTCTCCTGAATTGCTCTGTCTCCTTACCTCCTATAGTCAAATTTCCTCATTCTTTTGCTCATTCCTTTCATCTGCAAATTTACTGAATGCCTTTAATTAGTCTCATATTTCAACATCTGTCTGTAATTCTCTAGTGCTGCTTCTTCCATGAAGCTAAATCCCAAGATGATAGATCTCCCCCCTGCCTCTCCCTCTCAATGCTGATTAGATTGGGCGTTCTTATATCACCTTCCTTATAGCACTTATATCCATTTTCATGTTGAGTGAAAAAATTCTTAAAGGTAAGGACTGTCTCACTCATGCTTAATTCCTTAAAGTGCCTTTTTTTTTTTTTATTGTAGACATCTTTTGAGTTATCTGAAGAAAGCGTTCTTCAGAAAGGGCTACAATTACAGCTGGGCCTAAGACACTGAAGTTCTGCACTCTATGTCCTTCCAAAGATAATGTTCTTACTTCTGTCTCCAGCTCACCTATGATAAAAAGTTTTGGATTCTAAAGGGAAGTGCGGGAAATATGAACATTTTGAAATCCTTCACATTCTTTAGTGAAAGAGGCAGATTTTTGATTTTAAAATAGCAGCAAACATCATTCATGATCATACAACTATTGGATTTTAAAATAAATTACCAACTCACTACAGAGATTTCAGAACGAGAATTACCTGTGATCTTTGGGTTTTATTTTCACCTAGTCACTGAGACGCAATGGTGCATAGAGCCTGGAACACATATTCTGAAGTCAGACATATTTGATCATTGAATTGCTGCTGCTATTTCCTGGGACTATGACCTTGGGATATTATTAAATCTCTTTAATCTGCAGTTTCCTCATAAATAAAACAGGAAAATACTGAGTACCCATTTCATAGCATTGTCATAATAATTAACGAAAATCATGTATGTAAAATGTTTAACATAATGCCTAACATATAGTAAGCACACTTACTCTACTATAGTACAGTAAGCTTTTTTTTTGCGGTACGCGGGCCTCTCGCTGTTGTGGCCTCTCCCGTTGCGGAGCACAGGCTCCAGACGCGCAGGCTCAGCGGCCATGGCTCACGGGCCCAGCCTCTCCGCGGCATGTGGGATCTTCCCGGACAGGGGCACGAACCCGTGTCCCCTGCATCGGCAGGCGGACTCTCAACCACTGCGCCACCAGGGAAGCCCTACAGTAAGCTTTTAGTATTATTAACTACCCCAGCATCTCCCAGTCCATGTGAAAATCCTCAGGACAGCCATGGATGTGGCTAATGGAATATAAGCTACAAGAATTCAGTTCCCAATTAATGTCAGCTCGTGAATGGAAAGTGTAGCAAAACAAGAATCCATTGTATTTGTGGGATGGAAGGGGGTGGAGATGAATTATGTGGCTACCAAAAGTATTAATTATGGTGAAGTCTTCACGTTAGTCCTAGGGGAAGGTCAGTTCACGTGGGAATACGGGTTAGTGATCAGGGGAAGGCAGAAATACATTTATGCAGCTGGTGATACTCTGTGGGTGGCTGTAGTTGATATAATATAGGAGGGCCAGACACACTTAGAAAAGCCCAAAGGGTCCAGGGCGATTCAAGGCTGTAGCAGAGATTTCAGGGAAAAATCAAGGGTGATCAAGATGGGTGGGCTGGTCAAATGCAAATCTAATTTTAGTATGTTTACGATATTTTGTGTATAGGCAATTTCCCCCCATCCTCATTTGTCAGAATGTCTTGAATGGTTTTCGTGCCACTTGCTTTTGATATGTGGATAGCTTCAGTCATACCCAGCTAAAGGAATGGGCTCACGGCCTCTGCAGCCTTGATAAATATGGGTTACAAGCTTTGGTAGTAAGGATCATGGCTGCCATTATTGACCTTAATGGGAAAGAACAGAGGAAATGTGTTGTTAGCTAAAGATAAGGTGAATAGTGTCACATGTAGTTTTTAATATTTAATGAATCTATATGAGCACAATCCATTATGTGACAATTTAATTATATGACAAAAAAGTTTGATAAATAATATTGTGGTAGGACATCTAATTCATTATTTAACAAAGAAATCAATACTTTCATAAATCATAGTTCTCCACAGATGTACTTTTTTTTTCTCCAAGTGTGTAAAAACCCTTATTCAGAATCCATAGGCAATTTATTTTCTGGTCAGGACAAGTTTGAATGGAAGTTTAATTGGGCCCAGGACAGACATAAATTCTATTTACTTTTTTTTTTTTACCCATTAAATGGAAAAGCTTTCATTACAAGTACTTTTTCAGGAAGCCTTAACTGTATCCAGACAGTATTTTCCTGCAGTGCGTTTTAAGAGCAGAAAGTAGTGGTAGCTATAAATTATGTATTAAGCTATAACAAAACATAATACAAGAATATTTTTGTAGACCCACCTTCCTGGTTTGACTTCAATATATATTAAGTAAGATAACTTTTTTTTCTTACTCTAGTGTTTTTCAACAGTCTTAGATTTATAAATATCACAGCAGATTAAATATTTATTAAATATATGCTTCCAGAATGAAACTAATTTTAATTGTTTGGACCTCATTATAGAAGAAATTATTTATTTCATTCCAGTTTAAATATTTGTAATATGGGAGATACTCATTCCTCGTTTAACCTAAATCCCATCTTATTGTGTGACTATCATAATGTCTTTTCACATAATTCACATTTATCCAGTTTGTAATTTAATAGAGTTATGCTTCTTTTGGCTGAATTTTTATACATTACCAACTTTGCATCCTAATTACAAATAATATTGAACAGAAGAAAAATCACATAATACGTTTTTTTTCCCCCACTTAGGTTTTTTCTGATTGTTGATCATATGTGAGTGAAGTATTTAAGTTTCCTGCATTCCGCAAAAGAATTATCAGTTTAAAAAACTATTTTTCAATAATAAAAATGACCTCTTTCATACAGAGTCCCAAACTACTAATTCTTTATAACATATTCAGAACCAGAGTACAGCCACCTAAAGCCTTCTTTGAATGTAATAAAATACATTATTTGCATTTTTCATCTCATTTTAGCAACTTTATTGCATTAGTAACTGTCTGTCATTATATACTTTACTATTAATGATTATTTAAAGTAATGAAGCATAAAAGCCTTATGGATGCATTTTCACCTTTGAATGCCAATATCCCCATTGAGTTTTTCTGTAAGAACCCACCTAATAATTCATTGTTTGACATTTGATTGAAAATGAAAACCACTGCAAGAGAATAAAGTTTTCTTACATCAATTACCACTGAACACTGTAAAACAGGATTTCTTTTTCCAGGGTTATGTTTTATGTAATGTTGTAGCACCCTAACAAATGTCAAAGTAGAATCAAGAGAAAGTCTAAATATTTCTGAATGAGCTGAGCCTCAGACCATATAAAATCAGAGTGGTGAAGATCTTGAACTTACCTGGCTCTGCAGTTTTCTAACTTGGGGATTTGGGGTAAGTTTATTAATTTCTCTGCTATACAGTTTCCTCCTTTGTAAAATGAGGATAGTAATAATACGTTTCTCATAGTGTTGTCAGAGGAATAAAACAATTTTTTTTAACTTTTAATTGGAAATAAGTTTAGACTTAGAGAAAATTACAAAAATGTACAGAGAGTTCACATAACCTTACGTCAGCTTCCTGTAATGTTAAAAACGTACATAACCATAGTATGGTTCTCAAAGCCAGAAAGTTAAAATTACCATAATACTAGTAACTAAACTAGAGACCTTATTAGACAATCACCTGTTTTTCCCCCATTTTTTTCTATTCTAGGCTCAAACGCGAGATCCTATGGTGCATGTTATCCTTACATCTCTTTAGTCTTCCTCCAGTCTGAGATAGTTCCTCAGTCCTCCCTTGTCCCTTATGACCTCGGCCCTTTGGATTAAAGTTGAGAAGTTATGCCAAGGATGATATTTTAATTTGGCTTTATCTGATATTTTCTAATGATAATATTGAGTTTATGCATTTTTGATAAGAACACCACAGAGGTGATATTGTGTCCTTCTGCATGCATTGTATCAGGAGGTACCTATGCCACTATTTCTCATTAGTATTCGTGTAAACCTTGACCACTTGGTTAAGGTGATATCTGTTGGGTTTTCTTCCTATAAAGCTACTATTATTCACTTTGTAACAGTAAATATCTTGCGGGGTATGTTGAAACTATGCAAATATCCTGTTTCTCTTCAGCCTTTCATCTGCTGATTTTACCATTTATTAGTGAATTTTACCTGCAATGATTATTACTATGCTTTTTGTCTAATGGTGATTTTGAGTCTTCTTTACTAATTGGAATACTTTATAAGGAAGTGTTTCCTGCTGTGTATTATATTTTTTCAATTATTAATTTATATTAGACTTGTGGATATTGAATGGTATCACTATTTATTTTGCTGCCCAAATTGTGCTGGCTCTGGCCACTGGTACTCATTCAGCTTGGTTCTTCTGTCCTTTGACACATGCTGTGTTTTTTGGGTTTTTTTTTTTTTTTTTGCATTTTCTTATTCTTATTTTCTGTCACTACTCAATGTTTCAAGCCTATTTTGTATTTTTCTGCCCCAACCCTAGACTCAGTCACTAATCTAAGGAGCCCTAGTTCCTTTTACTAGGGAATAATATTTAGAAACCAAGATCTGGGTGTTCGGTGTGTTCATTGCTACTGGGGTATAATTGCTTCTAAGCAATCTCAGCCAACATACTCACGCATACACAGACATTTATATTTATTCCTATGTCTGTATGTTTATATATTAAAAATAAAATGGATAGCTCTGATTCTAACTTGACATCACAAGGTTCATTCTAGCCTTCTCCCTATCCTTATTTGCAACATCTTCCTCTGACAGTGAAAAACCTAGCTCTCACCATGTATAATATAGTCACTTATTTGTTCAGTCCCAGCCACAGAAAGTATAAAGTGATTTATAAAGTAGCTACAAAATTGCTAAACATTAGGTAACTACAGACTTGCTAAATCACAATCTGGTGAGAAACATTTGCTTTCTAGAGTATGTACAGTATTTGTATATAGTTTCTTAGTCTTTAGGTTTAGAGCATCCAGTCAATATACTACTATCCAAATTTCGTTAGGTTAGCTCTTCACTATTACTGTCCTAGCTGTTTTTATTTTTGTGAATTGATATTCCTAGAAGCTTTTAAATGTGCCAGGGAAATTGTCTGTTTAGTTTAATTTAGGTGGTGTGTTGGTGGACAAAAAGCTAGTTCTAAACCTGATGGTCTCAGTTTGAGTGTCAGCAGAAGAGTACAGTGGATTAGAGCTGGATAACCCATGGTTTCACTACTCACTCTCTCCCTCTGCTAACCCCTGAATGGATGTCCCTAAACTTTTTTCCCTGAAATTTGACAAAACAGTACGTACCTTGGGGGTCTCTTATGGAAGGTAGAAGTGAAGGTGTAGATATTCTTTGAATAATTGCTATGTAATTAAAAACTTATTTCATATTAATAATTTGCTTTCTAAGTTTGCATCTATATATATTAGTTTTACTTAAAGTGGGATAACTTTGTTTGACAAATCCAGTGGGGGATAACTGAGGAATGCTTCAGTCTCCATGTGAATCTATGAGGAATACCTGGATAGTTGGAATCTTTTGAATAGTAGAAGTGCTGATGTATTCAAAATGAAGATAAGAAAATGGAGGAACCTGATACAGTATATTATTGGTACCATTCTGGAGTGCTTGATAATTTGGGGAGTGATTGTGAGAAACAAATGCTGTTGCTTAGTACCTATTTTAAAGTCTAAAGCAAGAAAACCAAAGAGTAAGCCAAATCCTGAAGCTGAAATACAAAAATGAACAAAACTAATCATGTTATTCTTTTTTTATATAGTCAGAATAAAAAGGAAACCTAATCTACGTTAAAGATGATAGTAGACAGAAAAGTTCTTTAGGCTGATAATAAGCTAAAGAAGAACTCATCTTTATCATTTTGGATTTTCTTAAAGATAGCAACACTATAACTATTATGAATGATTCTAGACACTGTTATTTCCTACAAAATTTATGTAGACAAACGCTTTTTAACCAATGATTTAAATTTTTCTAACAAATAATAATCTTATAACTGGAGCTAAAATTGACACAAATCTCATTTAAATATTTTTATTCAAAGGTAAATACTTTCCATTAATTTCCTTACTATGCTAAAAAGAAAAATGAAGCGTAATTGGTATTCTGGAGCTAGAGTTAACAGGAATTGTGAAGTAACATATTCTTTGGAACACTGACATATTCTTTCTCTGGAATTATTTTGCCCTTCTAATATTTTAAATATTAATATTAAAAAATGGAATGAGCAACAGGACTATCATATAATCGAATTACCATCTTATCAAGGCTAATGATAGGACTGTCTCTTTCATGAATCATTAGTGATTCATTTCACACAATCACAAAAGCATTCACATGCATTTATGTGGGGTCCTCCCATAACTAGATAAAAATGTCAGAAGGTTACTTAGGTAACATTCATTGAACAAAGTTGAAAACTTAAGACTGGGTCAAACCTACATGACAATGTCTTCAAGCTTCCAAACACTCCTGAAAAGAAATGGCAATTTTTTAAACAAAAGGTAATCTGCTTAGGCCACTTAATATGTCACCACTCTCCAGTTAAATTATATCTTTTACAATTAATAACCATATCCCCATAATATTATACAAATACTCAACAGCGCATTAAGAAACCCCATTATAAATTCTACATAAACCTGCTGGATTACAAATCACGTGTTTTGTGATTTTAGCAGCATTCACTTTATTTTTAATAAATTTATTTATTTATCTATTTAGGCTGCGTTGGGTCTTTGTTGCCACATGCAGGCTTTCTCTAGTAGCGGTGAGTGGTGGCTGCTCTTCATTGTGGTGCATGGGCTTCTCATCATGGTGGCTTCTCTTTGTTGCAGAACACGGGTCTAGGAGTATGGGCTTCATTAGTTGTGGCACACAGGCTCAGTAGTTGTGGCTCGCAGGCTCTAGAGCGCAGGCTCAGTTGTGGTGCACGAGCTTAGTTGCTCCACGCATGTGGGATGTTCCCAGACCAGGGCTCAAATCCCCCATGTCCCCTGCACTGGCAGTTGGATTCTTAACCACTGTGCCACCAGTGAAGTCCCGGCAGCATTCACTTTTATCAGGATTAGCACTTAGCCTTTTCTGGGTTAGCCTTAAGCTAGAAGATAATACAGAAAGCTTTCTGGAATCATGTTAATATGTAGTATAGTTTGTATAATAACCAAATATTTTCTATCTATGACTCAATGACTCTTCTCTAGCATTTGAAAAGCTCACGTTTCATTGAGTTATACAAGATAGTATGTGTGCATAGAAGAGTAGACTGTTATTCTTCAAATAAAAAAATAATATAAATACATATATGTGGGGAAAACTGTACTGAAATTATAGAATTTAAAGTCCGTCTCCCCACTTCTCCTCCCCCCCCATGTGTCATCTCTTCTGTCCCAGTCCCTTGGTGATGTATAAGCAGGTGTTTTCCCCAAGCATATTGTTTTTGTGTTTTATTTCTAGGGTTCTATAAAGAAGAAAGTAATGCAAGTTCACGACACCTTTGACAAGGTTCCATTTTCATAGAGTATAAGCATCCACGTTCTCTTCTGTCCTCTTCTAAATCCAGCTCAGTTTAGCTCAGGTTTGAAGTTCTTAGGGCTCCTCAAAGCCCCAGGGTTTATCTCTTGCTAAAGACTTCCTCCTGCTGGTGGCCTCTGGGCTTGCAACCACTCCGGGTTCTTCCCCGTGCCATTGCTGCTGCTGCGGTGAACACAACATACAGAACCCCTGCCTGGTTCCAAAAAATTGCCTTGGAGGCTGAAATAGCCATGTGCAGCCTAGCGCTCCCCATTCATTTCACACTATTGCAAAGGCATTTTGTCTATGTCTTAGCCATACCTGCTCATTGAATCTCAAATCTTCCCTCGATATCACCAGGGCTCACCCTCCTTGAAGTCATGACCACTTTCTCTCCCAATGTTGGCCTGCTGTAGCTCCTTCCCTCCTGTCTTGTCCCTCTTCCCCAAATCTGGCTGATATCAACACTACCGCTGTTTAAGACTTCTGTAGATCTTAAGTCCTCCTACCTGGAGGCAATCAGAATCTCTTGCTTCTGTCACTGTTGCTAAATCTGTTACTGTCTGCACAATCTGCAAACAACACAGAGCCAGAATAACTCTGAGGTCACCTCTGGTGCCCTGGGATCTGCTGTGGCTGCCTGCAAGCTGCCTTTATGAACCAGTTCTAACTTTGATCAGAGACTGATCGGAATGTTGCATAGACACTCTGCCTGACTCAGAGTGGCTTCCAAAGTCTTGTCCAGATCATTTTCCCTACGTTTCCTTGGTCCCTGTTTGTCTTTGGATCTGGGTTTCTGGATTCAGATTAATTTAGACCATTGTCTGAAGTCATGCCTGGAGACTCACAACTCATAGTGACATTGTTTCTGGCTGTCCCTGGAAGCCATCTTCCTGGAAAAGTCCTGTTTCCATGCTGCAGTTCTGCGAGCTCCTTTTGAATAAGTGCCTTTCAATTTGAGGAGTATTCTGGTCCGTTAACACTATCCCATATCACTAATTGCAACTTTCTCTATTGATGGCTTAAAGAATTTAATGTGACAAGAATATGCTAATATTATTCACCAGGATATAGTATGAATAACATATTGTTATCACTACTTTTATGCCAAAGGGATTCAACCTACTTGCCTTCCTTATAATTCAATGTCATGACTTCTTTGAGATTAATATAATGTTTCTAATTTTTAGTAGGAGAAAATGAGGATAAATGATACAAATAAATACATGAAATTATATGTAGTTATTTTTTATCATAAACAAGTGTCATGTGACTATTAATTTTATAAAGTATGTTCAAATAATTAAGTGGATAATTAAGTCTCAAATCTATCTCCTCTAAATCATCACCATAAAAACATAATGTTTAAAATATAATGTTGGTTGTTAGCAGAATCAGACTAACAGTAGGCTTATATTTTGCTCACTGCCCACCTTTGTGTGATCCAGAAATGCCCTGAGCCTTTGTCTCTGCAGCTCTGTACTAGATAATTTTTCCAAGCCAGAGTCAGTGGTCTACGTAAGCTTGGAGGCCTGATACAATAGACAAGTCTGTTAAATCTTAAAATTTCAGTATGTTGGAAGCCAATTTGAATCATGTATCCCTCTTGCTTATGAACTTGTGAGGAAATATCTTCATGTACTTAGATCTGAATTTTTAAAAACTTTGATCCTACTGAAGACAGATGTCAACCTGTGTGACTTTTATGATGATTGGCCAAGAATATATGAAATAAATAGTGGAGGTAGAGTTGGGAAGGTCAAAGGCAAGAGAAGAGTTAAGCATGAAAGTTGATTGGGTTGAAGAGTAAGAAAATGATGAACATTCATTAAGTAACTTCTGCTTCATAGGCACTGTGCCCGGCCCTTTATATGCAATGCGCCATTCAATTCTCAAGGTAGCCCTAAAACATAAGCATTGACAGCTCCATTTTAAGACTAGACAGAGTATGTCAAAAGCCTAGCAAATCCATGAACAAAAGCAAACATCCTATTTAGAACAAAAATTCTAGCTGACTTAGGCCAGAAAACAACAACAACAATAAACAACAACCAACCCAACTTATACATGTATGAAGATGAGAGGGTGGTTTACAGAAATAGAGAAGCTAAAGACACACTCAGAAAGTCAAGAATCAGGCAGCTCCAGTGTTTAGCAGATGCCTTCCAACAGACAGGAAGTGACCTACCCACAGTCACACAGTGGCAAAACCAGAACATGAACTCTGATCATACCCAAAGTTTAGTGTTTTGTTGTGGACTGAAGAGTGTTCCCCCAAAATTCATTTGTTGAAGTCCTAACACCTGGTACATCAGAATGTGACTGTATATGGAGACAAGGCCTTCAAAGAAATGATTAAGTTCAAATGAGGCCATGAGGGTGGGCTCTCACCCATTTAGCTTATAAGAAGTGGAGATTTGGACACAGAGAGACACCAGGGATGAATGCACACAGAGGAAAGACCATGCGAGGACACAGTGAGAAGGCACTATGCAAGCTAACGAGAGAGGGCTCAGCAGAACTCAAACCTGCCGAACATATAGATCTTGGACTTCTAGCCTCCAGAACTGTGAGAAAAAAATTTTCTTTTGTTGAAACCGTGATATTTTGTTATGGCAGCCATAGCCTTAACACTGTGCTCTTTCCACAACATTATCACCTTAATTAATGAATCTTATTTGAAAATGATTTTGGGGAATTCCCTGGCAGTCCAGTGGTGAGCACTCTGTGCTCCCACTGCAGGGGGCATGGGTTCGATCCCTGGTTGGGGAACTAAGATCCTGCATGCCGCGCAGCACAGACAAAAAAAAAAAAAAAAAAAAAAAGATTTTGTAAAGCCAATATTCTGCACAAATACTTGTAATTGTAGGCATCCTGAAATATGTGTTGACTTTTTACTCATTAATGCTTGTTAGGGGTCAGTGTAGCATAGTGGAAAAGAGTAAAGGCTGTGGGCATAAATCTCAGCTCTGCTACTTACCAGTTGGTTGTCCTTGGTCAAATTTCTCAACAATTCCCTGGCTCCTTCCTCATCTGTAAAGTGAGGATAATAATTGTATCTAACTCATGAAGTTGTTGTGAAGGTTAAACAAATTAATCAGTGTAAAGGACTTAGGGCATGACCAGGCCTAGACTGTTTCTCTAGTTACATCTCATGGAGGCAAGGATGCTTAGTAAAGCATCTCCAGAGGGGCAATCAGGCCATGTTCCCTTATCACATTTAGCCTGCTTGGTTAGTGGTCCTACAAGGAATCCTTCAAAACTCTCTAAGATCACTTATGTTCCTCATCTGCTTTTCACCTTTTCTTTTTTCCTACCTTTGCCGTTTTCTTTTTGTGAATAAGGAGGAAGAAGTGGGCCAGATATTCCCAATGGCCATTTCATTTTTTCTCCACTTTTTGCCCCAAACCAAAAGTGACTGTTTTGGCCCTGACTCATAACAGATTCATAAAAATATCAACATCTGAGGATCTTCTGAAACTACCAAATATGGCTTCTAAAGCACTTTCATGTCTGGTTTCATATACAGAAGCAGGGTGATAAATAAACAATTAAGAATATGTTTATTTTTACTGCTATTCATTTTATAGCCTGTTTTATAAATCATCCTTCTTTTGCATTTTGGTGTGATGATTATAGTTAAAACCAGTAACTAGTATTGACACATTTAAAATATTTTGTTCTGACTAGTTTCAAGCTATATCCCCATTGCAATTCCCACCTTGAGAAGTGGGTTTATTTAAAATTATAGCAACCTTGCAACATCATGCCCTGTGGCCTAAGCAAGTAATATTCGTCTAAAAGGTGCAATGCCATAATTTTTCTTTGTTCTTTCAGCAAGCTGAATAAAAATATATTTTCCACAACCTATTCAAGAAGAGATTTGATTAACACATTTTTCATTGCACTGTTATCTTGACAGCAATGGCTTTTCTAGCCATTTAGCATAACAGATGAAGAGATGGGTCATCTAAATATGTCGGTTAATTTTCACCTTCAAAAAATTAGACATCCACATGTGTATGATTTTATTGGAAACATTTTTAGTATGTATTGCAAGTATGTTGTTGAAAGGTGTTCCATGAAATATCTACTCTTGTGAATTTATTTCTAGTTAATGTACTATATAAGCTAAAATGGCTCTGAGTGATCTGAATCTCATAGATAGTGATGCTTTTCACATAAGAGTATGACTGTCTTCTTGGTGTATCATTTCCAGCTTCTAATTTTCATTTATTTTTAAGATGCACTATTATTTTTCAAATTTTGTTTTGTAAGGATTCTGCTCTAACTTATCTCAGAGTGATGCGATCATCTTCAGTCACCATTCAATAATCTTAGGTAGCCCCAAATGCCAGAGAGATGAATGAACAGGTAAGGCCTGAGGCACATCCTAGATGTACTCCAACAGGCTAATGCACAAAAACAAACACAATATGTGACAGCTCAGCAGTGACAAAGGAAAATAATCTATCAGCTCCTTCCCAAGGTCTATTTGTCAAGTGCTCAACCAGGACTTATGGATAGCCTCATTTATAGATAAGGACATTATAGAATTTTACTGAGTTTAACTGACTTCTCCAATGTTACGCTGTAAGTTAGGGACAATTCATGTTTATAACTCACAGTCCCACTTTTACAATTCTTTGCTAAGCCTGTTGAATGATTCCAGTTTTTAGGGCAGAGAAAGGGAGTATGTTAACATTGCACACAGACTGTCACAAGGAAAATGTGTCAGATAAATGAATGAATGAATGAATGCATGAATGAAGAAGTTTTTTATTAAGTAGTTTGCTAAACCATTTCTATATATTCAATAATTATTTAACTTGGCATTTGTATAAGCAATTCCTTAATGTTTTAGTCCAAATCTTAGTAGTGCAAGGTGAATATCCTTTTTGTTGTAGCTGGCTGATTGGCTGACAGTTATTTCTCAGCTCTAACATATTTACACAAGCACACTTTCACATGTTCACACACGAGCACACACACACACACACACATATACACACACACAGTAGAAAGAGGAACATATAACTCATGATCTGATAGTAGAGGGACTCATTTGCTCCCCCTGGGTGGACCAGGGAGGTGAGACTACTTACCAAGTGTCTTAGTCCATTAGGGCTGCTATAACAAAAATACCAGAAACCAGGTATCTTATAAATAATAAATATTTATTTCTCACAGCTCTGGAGGCTGGGAAGTCCAAGATCATGGAGCCTGCAGATTCAATGTCTGGTGAGGACTTTAGTCTTAGATGGCCATCTTGTTGCCGTAACCTCCTATGGCAGAAGGAACCAGGGAGCTCTGTATCCTCTCATATAAGATAGCACTATATAAGGGCACTAATCCTACTCATGAGGGCTCCACCCTTATGACCTAATCACCTTCCAAAGGCCCCACATCCTAATCCTGTCACACTGGGTATTAGGTTTCAACATATGAATTTCGAGGGACAAAACATTCAGTCCTAGCACAAACTAGCTGAGAAGTCAGAATTAGCAATAATTGGTTTTTCCCAATACCATGTAGCCAGCAGCCAATAAGAAGGGACACCTGACATCCCAACCACATTCCAAATCTATGCGCAGGACTGATTTTCCCTTCCTTCTTATAATGCTCTTTTCAACATCCTCCTGAATTCAGTGGTATTCAGGTTTACGATCTTGTCTTATGTTTAGAATGGGGGTTTATTTTCTGCTTCTCTAGTGCTCACTTCAGATCTTGGAGAGCATCCCTTTGGCTCTACCTCAAACTCTGAATCTCTATCTTGCCATATGCCCTTGGGATTCAAAATACTTCCTCTTTTTCCCCATAAGCTAGAGAATGGACACTGTTGCTATTGTCCAAACAAGTAAAACTTTATCAGAGGCTTGTGCAGTTTAATACTAACAAAATATAACAAGATTTTTTTCTAAAATTTGTGGTTTGTTTCTGTCCTAAGCTGTGCATCAATATACAAACTATTGTTTTGCTACTTGGATTTTGAAAGATATGCATTTTAATAACTAATAGTATTCCATTGAATAGAATTGAAATTAGATGTACCATTTCCTTCAAGAATAATAAAATGTATTATAGCATACTTTTAAATCAATTATATTTATCATTTTACCTTACTTTCTAACAATTCTGGAAATAAAAAAAAAAGTTTAGATGTTACATTCAGAAAAGAAACTTCTAACTGCTGAAAGATCCAGCTAAATTTACACATTTATACACACATTCTCTGGACTGTGGTTTCTGAATTTAAATTCAGTATTGAATTTAAATTTAAATTTAGCACAGTATCTTCAAAAATGTGTTCTAGGTTTATACGTTTCTCATTTGTCTCGATGTAAGAAGTCACTAAATTTAGTTTTAGGATAAAGTTTTAAATAAACATGGTTTAAGGAATCTGTAATAGAGATGCAGATTTAGCTACAGATAGCCTACCTGCCCTCAGATTCTGTGTTTTTCTAAAGTTATTTATTTTTAACAAGATATTTATCCTATAACTGAAGTCATTTTTTACCAGCACCTCCAACTTTCTCATCTATGTCAATTTCTCCGTTTACTACTCAGGGGGCTCGGGTCAAAGTCTGTCTATGGTACTAGAGGAAGTAAAGGATACAGAGAAAAGTCAGCCGAGGCAGTAACAGAAACAACTGCTCAGGTGTTCAGGGAATTGGTGCCACCTGGTTATGTCAAAAAAATTGGAGAAAGATGAGAAAACACACAATGGGGACATATCAAGCATGTTATCGGGACAATGCCAACTTTCAGAATTTTCAGATTAGGCTGGTAAATCTGCTTGGAAGGGGCCTTGTATGACTTGTCTCTAAGGTACATGTGTATAGATACAAGCATGCTATCTTTACTTACTGATTTAGTTTGTTGATAATATATCTATTATGGGATATATCTATTATGGGAAGATGTATCTATTCACACTTTACCAAAGACTGAGGAGAACATCAGCTACGCATAGTACAAAAAAATTGTTACTATATTTAGGTGTCTCTAGAGAAAGACAATATGGATTTTGGGTGGACTTAACCTCAACCCCTCCTCCATCCAAGTGATTTTTTTGGAACCATTTATGTCATACAGCACAAACAGATATGCTAGTTACTAGGAATTAGTTACTTTCACTTAGTTCCAGCTCTCTTCCAAATGTGTGATGTTGGTTTCTGGGGACTTCAGATGAGGGATGTATAGTCAGTACTGTTACATAACCAATTCTGCAAAATTCACTCTACTTTGTATACATTCAATACATTTGGAGTGATGAGTACCACTATACAAGTTCTAGAATGAAAGCTTCTCCTACTAAAGTAACTTATATTGGGTTTATTGGATTTGTAACTAACTGTATTTCAAAAACTCCTAAAATATACATTGTCCTGCTTTTTATTTATAGAAGGAAACCTGTGAATTACAAATTGGAAAACTAAAGGGAAACAACAACCAAAAGACCCAAATACCAGATATTTCTAGACATGCAAATAAAATATAAGCATTGCATCTGGAAAAAACAATAACTTTTGAATAGATTTTCACAATTGTTTAAATAGAAAATATCTTAGATAAAAGTAATACGACTTTTTAGATTAATTGGGAAAAATGTTTTCTTTGCAAAGAGGCATGAAATGTCATAGTTGATAAGACCTGATTTGCTTTCTAAAAAATGAATTAAAAACATGAATGTTTTCATCTTAACAGTCGACAAGTACTAGCTGGGAACTGGAAAAGCATAAAAAGATATCCCTAGTGAATAAAAGTATCATATATCAAATAGGAGAGGCACACTTATTCTGTTTGGGCTCATTTATGGTTTGAAAATCATTTCGAGTTGAGTTTTAAAATGAAAAGCTTTATTTCTTCAAACTTACATTAGCTTGCATAATGTAGAGTACCCTTTTTTTTTGTCCCAAAGGACTTAAAACTACCACTGCCATAATATATTCAAAGTAATTAATTTATAGTCATCAATCATTCCTGCCATTTTTTGGTATCCATTTATGTTTCTAGACTTAATTTTAGGATTACAGCCAAAATTCACACACATTGGAAAGAATACTAAACAAGGAAAAATATCCCTTAAATCACACAAGGATTAATTTCATTTTCAGAGACACCATTTGCTACACTCCCACTGCAGAAATAATTAATACAGGCAAACAAGCAAGCATCCCCTGAGATGTATTTTGTTTATACACACTGCACTCCTATTACATTTCTCTTCCAAACAGAGTCCTTCAGTGTTTATTATACCTGAACATATTTCTTATCATTTTTTGAAAAATCAAATAAAACCCTTCAAGGAAATTGAGGCTTAAAAAATGTAAATTTTATTAGTTATGTACAAGGATTCTTAGCTATGTATTATCAGTTTAAGGGATTAGACAGTTGTTTCATCTTCTTATAAGTTTGAACTGCTAGGATATGACAGTTGATGTGAGAAATTCCTTAGCCGCCGTCAACTGCATGCTAAAGCCAGTAGCTTTCACACATGAATAATATGCCTATCTTGGGGCATGGCTAAGCAGTTATCTTTATCCCTTACATCGTGAATATGTGGGATGCTCTTGCTCTCTCTGCAACTGTTAGACAGAATCCATTTAGATTGCTCTTCGAGGTCAGCTACAAAGCTCCAATGAAGATTTCGTATTTCAGTGACTGACACTGTAGATGTAGAGGGTTATGTTGCAGTGTGGAGGGGCTCAAGTTAAACCCCTTAGTATGTGAGTCAGTAAATTCAAAAGAGGAATGCAAACTAAGTAAGATGAAGGAGGTGACAAGCAAATTGTGCTTACCTATGCGTTTTTTTTTTTAACATATTTTTTGGAGTATAATTGCTTTACAATGTTGCGTTAGTGTCTGCTGTATAACAAAGTGAATCAGCTATATGTATACATATATCCCCATATCCCTTCCCTCTTGTGTCTCCCTCCCACCCTCCCTATCCCACCCCTCTAAGTGGTCACAAAGCACCGAGCTGATCTCCCTGTGCTATGTGGCTACTAGCTATCTATTTTACATTTGGTAGTATATATAAGTCCATGCCACTCTCACTTTGTCCCAGCTTACCCTTCCCCCTCCCCGTGTCCTCAATTCCATTCTCTACATCTGTGTCTTTATTCCTGTCTTGCCCCTAGGTTCTTCAGAACCTTTTTTTTTAGATTCCATATGTATGTGTTAGCATATGGTATTTCTTTTTCTCTTTGTGACTTACTTCACTCTGTATGACAGACCTATGTGTTTTTAAAGTTGGAAGAAACAAGAACTTTTAGACTGGTAAAATGGGAAATACATCAACCACTTCTAGAAGTTATCAAACTATGTTCGCTGTATGTGAAAATACACGTTATCTGAAGTATTTCTCACTAATTCCATCTTTCAACTGGATCATTTCATTGGCTCCATTGCCTGCCTTGAACTTTGCTCATTCCTCTCAGTTTTTTTAGTACAGAAAAGGCAGATGGATCCTTCCAAAAGAATCATATTTTTCTTCTACTCAAAACCCTCCAATGGCTTCCCATTGCACTCTGAATAAAAGCTGAAGTTTTTATACTGGTGTGTAAAGTCCTATATTATCTGAGCCCCACCTCCCTACAATAGCACAGATCCTATAAATAATATCCCCCTAATTTACTCTTTTCCAGTCATACTGACTTCAAACTTGTCAAGCATGTTGTTGCTGCAGAGCCTTTGCTCTACCAGGAATGCCTTTGTCACTTCATTAGTGAGGTCTTCCCTAACCATCCTGTTTAAAACTTCTTCTGTTACCTAACCTAACAAGGCAAAGCCAACCTACTGCCACTGGGTTGTGGTGAAGGAATAAACAGTGTTCATTGCAGGGCACCAAGCAAGGGAATGGAAGACAAGCCTCAGATCCATTCCCACTTGGTGTCTGAGTTAGGGGCTTTTTTAAAGGGGAAGAACAAAGAGGCTGGGAATAACCACTGTCTGTAACAAGTCTTAATCATACTTTCAGGAGTCAGGATGTCTCTGGTTTACAATTCTCAGGCCACCTGGTCCATGGCTGGGGGTCTGGAGAAACAACCTGAGTTTGTAAGTTAATGATAATGACAGCAAATTTAGTACATAAAGGATGTTATCGACAACAGCAATTTTAGTCATCTGACTCTGGTTCATTACTGTTCACTTAGCACAGGATTGAGGCCAGAGGGAACAAGAAAGGGAATACGTTTTGTATAGAGAGATTAATCATAAACTCGGTAAGGGAACTCGAGTTTGGGGGGACTCAATTTCACATCTCCCTCTCACTGCATTTTCATACTTTCTTTACACTTAAGTTTTTTTCTCCATTGCATTTAATAGCATCTGACTCAATGTGTCTTTCTCTATTATTTGCTTATTTCTCCCAAGTCCCATGAATGTTCTATGAGAAGAGGGATTTCTGGCTGTGTTAACGGCAGTAATTCTGGTGCTTAGAACAGAACCGCACTTAATATCGTAACAAGCTATCAAATGAGTACATTTTTTATGCTCTTTATATAAATATTTCACAATACAGATTCAAAAAAGAAGGCAGTATAAAAATTAAGTATAAAATAAAGGAAGTAGTAGTTTCTATACATAAGCTCGTTTGAAAGCATTATTATTTTTTTTTATTAAAAATCAAACTCCATTACATAATGAGGAGTTTGATTAAAATCAGTGTTGTACAACCAGCTGTTTTTCTATCGTGTAGACAAATTAGGATATCCAAAATTAATAGATCAAGTTATGTAATTTTACTAGAAAAGAAATGAGGCAAGTAGATGGATTAAGGCAACTTCAGTAAGTGGATTATGATGAGAGAAGATAAATATAAACTTATGATTAGAAGCTATAGTATTAGAAATGATTTAGTATTGCATTAGTAAACTTGAAAAATGTTCCACTTTATACTATTCACTATTTATTTTTCTTGGTGATTGGACTAGCAAACAAAATATCTTTTAAAATTTATCTTCCAGACAGACACTATGGTTTTCTACAGAGACTTTCTAGTGGACATTGTGATGCATTCTGGGTAGTCAGCATTTTTAAAATACCCTTTCTATGGTTGGGGAATTTCCAGAGTTATGAATTAAGAGAGGAGGCAGAAAACCTGGCTTCATTGACACCTTGGAGGCTAGGTGGTCATGTGCCACTAGTCAGATTTACCCATATATGGCCTTGACCTGGAAGGGAGCCAGTTGAGAAAACAAGCACCCCTTGCCAGGTTCTGTTCTTAGCCCTAAGACTAAATTAATAAATGTATGTTATATGTAAGCAGTCCCTATATATTAAATTGCTTATTACAGTTTATGACATGTACAACCAAAACTTATAAAATAATTTCAAATAATGGTTGAAATGAATAAATTAGTGACTCTTTCTTCTACGAGTACATCTATAGTCCTTCTCAGGTGAGAATACATTGCTTTCTTCTTTAATGGAGACAGCCCATGTCTCAAGATTTGTATAATCAACAGCCCATTTCACAGTCCTGAGTGTGTAAGTGTTCAGTAGACAATTGTTGACTGATTAAATAAATTATATTAGCTTTAATAAATGTATACTTATTAAAAATTGAGAGGCTCTGTCATCATGGACAGAGCAAGAATTTCAGAGTCACCCAGCCCTACTGCATGACCTTGAAAGTTCCCTTAACTGCCTTTTACTTCACTTTCCCCTTCCATAAAATGGGGATAATGATGTCTCCTTTTCATGACTGAGATAATTAAATCAAACAATGCACTTTAAAACAGGTGGCACCTAATGGGTACTCAGTTCAGATGGTAACTAGTGTTTATATAGTTACAGATTTCAGAATAACCTTTATTCTAGAGATACAAATGTAATACTTTCTGTTTGAGGCTGAAGAACATGCCATATGTAATTACCTAGACAGATACTTCAGAGCATAGACTGGACAAAATATGTCAGGCAGGCAAAATATGAAATCCTTATGTGAGTCCAAAATTGCTGGTGTACATTAATAAATACTTGAGGCTGGGACCTAAATGTTTCTGTCTGTACTATGATACAAACCATGTAACAGAATGTAAATTATTTAACAGAAATTTAGCCATGATTTTCAGAGTAATAATACCTATTTCTACCAAGGTCACTCTAATTAGAATCAATGAGACTCATTAAAACTCAAAAACTCATCTAGTGTACCAACATCTTAGCAGACAAAAACAAAATCAAGCATATTGATAAGATATCTCTTTTGTTCTTACTTACCTTAAAGTGAGATATTTCTGCAGTGTCTCTTTAGCAATTTGCATCCTTCAGTATGCTCAACTATATGTACAAAAATGCTCTAATCTATGCCCGTATTGAAAAAGTATTTAAGCCAGAATTTTTATTATTCAATTTCAAGTGTAGAGGATCACAGGAGAAAAGGCTATAACTCTATTTTATGTCTGAAGGATTTCAGACAGTACATGGATTGATGCTTCACTGGTTTTCCAGTGAAGAGAGTGAACAGTACCAGAGGAATGAGAGTGGAAGGATGAGATGACAGGGAGCTGTGGAGCATGGCAGTCATGTCACAAGGGCTGAACTGGGGGGAGGGTGGGAGAAGTGGGGTGGGTGCAGGCTCTCAGCATCAGAGGAGCCTGTCACAGTGTATCAGGACCTCAGCACCTGCCTGGGCTTCTATGGTAGGATTTTCTTTACTGACAGGTGCCTGGAACACATGTAGCCACCCAGCACAGTCTTTTGGTAATAAGAAACATATTGTAATGAGTATACATAGAAGCTTGACAGACAAGATAGAGACTCTAGGCAAAGAACAATGTGTGCAAAGTTCTCAGAGATTTGAAAGAATGACACATTTTGGGAGTGGTTAGTGGTTAATGACCAGAGTTGAAGGGACACTAAGGAAATTATCTGTCAGAGAATGAAGAATGTTGCAGGCCCAACCTCTCTGGATCCTTGGCTTTTTGAGTATGTGTAGATAAAGTGATGGGTGATGATAGGGGATAGGACTGTTGATAGATCTCACCCAAGGATTTCTCTTTTCTCCATGGAGAATGATGCAAGGACAAAGGATAAAGGGAATGGTCAGTATAGGCTCTTAAAAAGGCTGAAGATGAATGGTTTGAATGTGTGGAATAATAAAGAAGGAATGAGAGGGGGATTGAACCAGAAGCAAGGAATTGTGTGTGGAAGACACAGCCTGTGATGATGTCAACTGGTATATTTGTGTGAGTAATCATTAGACAAGCATTTAACCATAATTAGAATTTTTGTCTGGCATTTCAATATGCATTTAACGCCAAACTATGGAGTTATTTCTTTATATACATTCTGACTTAATAAAGCAATTTTATAAAGTAAATTTACAATGATTTTATTTTTAAAATCCCTCAGAATTAAAACCAGTAACAGTAACAATACTTACATGACACCTATATTTTTAGGCACTATTGTTCTAAGTGTTTTACAAATACTAACTAATTTAAACTTCACAGCAACCCATGCAAAGTGGGTACTATTATTATTTTTATTTTACAGATGAGGAACTTGGGGCTCAGAGAGGTTAAGAATTTATCCAGTATTCCAAACTTAGTAGGTGGTGAAGTCAGGATATGAATTCAGGCAATTCTATCCATTAGTTCTTAGCCATTAGCTTGTATATGTAATAGGATAAAAAAAAACCTCTATAATTACTTGGAACCAGCTGAACTAGACACCATTCTTGGTCCTACCACCCTCTTATTATGTGGTTCTTGCAAGAATTTGGATAAAACCATTCTCAGCATTTAGTAAAAAGTGGAATGCAATTATACACTGAATGTACATTTTTGTGAGGTCTTTTGAGACCAAAGTGTAAATTTCTCTCTGCTGAGAAGAGGGGTATATATGTACACATAGCCATGCTTACTTACAGACAGTAAATATACAATTCAGTATAAGTGAAGCTTATACTGAATTGTGTATTTAAATTCTCTAAAATCTCTAATATATGTAAACATGTGAAAAATGAAAGAAAAGGATCAGCCTAAATGATTTTTTTGCCTAACAACAGGTAAACTGAAAAGATACACGTGAGTGTTTGAGGGGTGGAGGATGGTAGTAGACTTCCTTCTGGCACAATGAATATTTTTATTTTCCCTCCATTCTTCATGCAGTGACCTTTCAAGGGCTAAAAAAATCACAACAAAGCCACCTGAGAACAAAGGTGATTTTACCATGTTAATTTTTATCTATAATGTGTCCAATGATAAGGATTTTTCTGAATACATCTAAAATTAACACAGAATATGAAACTACTTAGGTTTGGCATTTGTCTCTGTAGCACATATATACTAATCTAATAGTTAAGATAGCGAGGGTCTATTTTATTCTTACAGTTAGTACACACCCAGGACCAATAGTTTGCTACGTGCTATATATGGTATAGGATTAGAACTGGTCCCCAAGCTTTGGGATTTATAAGCTAATTTACAAGCTGTAAATTCGCCACTGGTCATAATGTATATAAGTATTTATATAAATATGTACATATAAAATAAGTATGTTTTATTTCACAACTTTGTGTCTACTGATGGTGGAGCCATTTTAAAAAAGGGTTAATATTAAACAAATAAAAATTTGTATTAGAGAATTAAGTGATATGTTTTGTTAGCTTTATTCTCACTTTTATATTCTTATACTGAATTAGGAGCTGAAATATCCTCAGCCATGTAAATCACAGCAAATACAAACTCCTAGACAAGGGTCCAGATGAGAGTTTCATCTTCAAACATGCTCTTTTTTGCTTTGCAATAAACCTTTATTTACAAATGGGTTTTCACTATCCGTAGAAAATGCAAATGATGCAAGTTAAACTCATTCAAGATTAATTTTCATTTGAGAAGTGCAAAATTTGCCTTTTCACAGGCAAATATCCATAGCATACATTAATGTTTCATGAGACTAAATAGTATATTAAACGAATCCTCATGGAGAAATGGCATTTAGTCCTATCATATACAAATAACTCTGGCATTTGGTAGGACAAAGAAACATCCCGTTGACATTACCCTCAGTTAAGATTTTAAAATAAAACATGGTACTGTTATCTCTTTAGTTTCATTTAGATAAGTTCACTCAGCTTCATTTATAATCCCTCCTATATACTGGTTACAACTTTGCACACAAAAGAATTTAAATGTTCCATGTCCTCAACTGAAAATGTTTTGTATTTGTACATCTTAAGCTGAGCACCACTGATAATTATACTTATTTTTATTATGATTTAACTTGTATGAGTTTTGCCTCAGGTGAAGTAAGATAAAATTCCTTGGGAGCTTTATTAGGACTTCCATCTGAATCAGAAAAGAGAACTGTTTCTCACAGAGTAAATAGCCACTGAGAGCTCAGAGTGATGTTGGATGCCAACCATGGGATCCGAGTTCACCTCAGCTGAATGATTTAACAATTTTGAGTTATATTACCCAGGAGGGCCGTGATGTTATGAATCTATCCTCCTCAGTAGGATTTGCAGTTGAAACTCCTGTCTAATGGTGTGTGCTAATACGTAATGATAATGTCCTTCACAGAGTCTCTCTCTAATGGTATGTTTTACTTTATAATGATAATATGCTGGAGTGAGACAATACCTTTAATATCCCTCCTCTATTGAGAAGAATATACTCCAAATATTATAGCACTCATGAATGACCTCAACTGGTGTCACCCCCAAATTGGAAAACAGGGAACAAAACAAAGAAGAAACAAACCCAACATCTCTTTTTAAATTCACAACACAAGAAGAAGAGAAATCACCCCATGGCAGTTCATTAGGATACACAGTAGAGTGAAAGACTAGAGGCAGATTTTTACTTTCTCTTTTCTCTCACTGTCTCTTTTAACATAGATACTCAGGGGTATATGATCACTTACTCTCCAAGTGGCCCTTGAAAATGATTCCTTTTTAGTGGAGCAGATGTTAAGGGAGTCACTGTGCTGAATTAATCTTGGTGGTGAACATACTACAGTTTTTCTTATAAGTTCTCCCATCATTCTATTCAACTAATATAGTAGCATAGTCTAGAGGTAAAAACAGCTTAATGCTATTTTTATGTCAAAATATTTAGAACTTTATTTACATTGGAAACGCCATCTAATGAAAGCATCCATATCTTTACTTTTTATTAGGGTCAGTCAATTTAAATATAATATAATGTGGGTACCAGAGCCTAATACTTAAAATACTTAAGTGATGTTAATTATTTTAAAAGAACATGTATGTGAAGAAGCAAAACACCTATTTTATTCCCATTGGAGCATTATGTCATAGAAGTCATCAAATGATTATGAAGAATCAGATACTAAAATATTAAAAGTTGTCAAAAATGCTAGCAGCCATATATTTTATAGTGTAAGGAGAGATGAGGTAATTATTTTTACATAAATCTGTCCATGTCTTTTATTTCCTGACCTTTTCAGTTTTCATTTTCTTTGTGTAAAGGTGTCACAATACCTCAATTAATAAAACAGTGTTTGTGAAAAACCCGGCAAACAACTAAGCTTTATTATAATAAGTAATAATAGTAAAAAGCATAGCAGCTATTTCCTGAGAATTTATAAAGTGCCAAGCATAGAGTAGTACTTTTATATTTATTATCTCACTTAATTCTTCAAAAAAGCCTATGCTATTTATACTATTCCTTATTTTAAAAGTTAGTATCTTGCTCAAAGTCAAACTGTCAGTAAGTGAACCAGGGGTGACAAGCAGCTTATCCTGACAATCTCTGGGTTGTGAGTCCTTATTAAGAATGGACACAATATAAAATCGTTCCTTCAGTCAGTTTTGTAAGGTGTCCTTGAGACTCAATTTGCCACTCTTCTTGCAAGTTAAATGGTCTATAGATCTATCTATCAACCTTTACTCATATACAGTTGGCCCTCCATATCCACGGGTTCTGAATCTGAAATTCAACCAGCTGTAGATCAAAAATATTTGGAAAAAAGTTTTCCAAAAAGTTCCAAAAAGCAAAACTTAAATTTGTTTGTGCACCAGCAACTATTTATATAGAATCTGCCATGGTTCATGATAAAGCATGCAAGATGTTTCTACTTGTTGGACAGAAAAGAACTATTATAAGGCAGATATCAAGAGCTGACACTCAAGATCCTCATTCCTGTGACCTTTTATAGCTTCTAAACTGGTTTAACTTTAGAAACTTCCCAAGTTCCAGGTACTAAGTATGATTGCACAGAAAGAAGAAAGGTTATATTTGGGGAAAATCAGTAAGGTAGTGCATCTTTTGGTACTATCTTAAAAAATATATCAGGGTGTGAATTACCAATTACCTTTTGAAAAGTTAATTTTTAAGAGACTTTGAGCTACAGTTATTGAATATATGGTATATTAAATGTTTCTGTGCCATAGCATAACCTAAGAAAGGGATTTAGTGTTAAGAGACCTGGAGTCTAGCCCAAACTCAGCAGCTCCTTAAATTCAAATAGGGGTGATTAAAAAAAGGTCTGAACGATTTAGAACTCAGGAGGATTAACCTTAAATCTAACTCTTCCGCTTGTTAGTTCTGTAATTTGGGCAACTGATTTCCATTCTGAGCCTCTGTTTCCTCATCCAAAAATAAGAGTACAAAATTGCATATCTTATATGTTGTAAGTCTCAAAAATGATGACATATATAAACCTGTTTGCACACTACAAAATTAAATGCAAATACACGGGATTATTGCTTTTACTATTAGTAAAGTAAAAGTGTTTGGTTTACTTAAGTGGATTATTATGAGACTATGAGGTACTGAAAGCACTAACAAGGTTGAAGCATGCATCCACATTTATTGACAAGGTTAATTAAATTCTACCTACTCCAAAAATTCTGTTTTGGTCCTTGTCCATCTCAGATAAGATCTCACAAAGCCTTTGTTTGCACCTCTCTTGCAACAATCATTTTACTTTGCCTTTCAATATTGTCACTGTAATCCCTTATGTAAATTCCTTGAGAACAAAGCCTATCTTGGATATTCCCTTAGCACCTAGAACTGTGTATTCAAAAGACATGCTCAGAAAACTCTTTGTTAAGTGGGACAATTATTAGTATTAAACAATTTGATCTCACTGCCCAGATAAGACTAATACATTAATATGCATTAGTGACCAGAACTCTGTGTTACAGCAGGAGTTTCCAATCCTGGCTTTCAATTTATAATTGCTTAAGAACTTTAAAAAAACAAAACAAAACAAAAAGAATCTGATTTTTTTTAAAAAAACAAAAAAATCACCCTAGACCAATTAATTCAGAATCTCTAGGAATGAGACACAAACGATTAGCTTTAAAAATTAAAAAAAAAAAAATCTCCCGGTTAATTGTAATATGTGGAGAAATTAAAGAACCATCTGCCTAGAGTCAGAATTTTCATTGATTTCCATATTGGTAGAAATCTGAATGTTTAAAAAACAGATTTATGTTAAATGTATGGAACTTTAGTTGAATTTTGGTCATAATCTTGTTAACCGGTAGATATTGTTTCTGAAAAATAGCAGGTATGGTGATGAGGAGCTGAGGACAAACACCTTCACCAACATTTAGCAGTAAGTGAAGTATGATAGTTTCTAACTACGTCACCCCAATTTGTTTCAAATTATTTATGCACAGACATAAATAAGCCATTATTTAGTACAGTTAATAACCCATGACAAGTTTCCTTAAAATAAATAGGGTCTTGAAATTCAATTTTATTTATTAGCCAATTTGAATTTTTTTCCTAGGCATTTATCCATCAAATATGGCACTGTTATTGCAGATGCATCATGCAGCATGTCAAATTAAAACACTGTTGATAAAACAAACATTAGTTATTGAAACGATCCAAATGCCAGCTTGCAATGCTGTGTTGTAGCTAATAAATATGCCTAACCTTCCAGTGCAGAAAGATTGGACAAACATGATAATCTGATTTCTATGCCTGCATTTCAAAAAAAATTTTTTTTTAATCTCTCACAAAGGACAATGCTTTTGTCTTCTATTGAGTGCTAGGCATATAGTGCTGACACAAGTGACAGGTAACAGTAACAAGTATAATGAGAGATACTAACAAGTTCTCTCATTTTGTTTCTTTATCTAAAAACACATTTATTATCACCTTTAATCATACGAAAAGGCATTTTCAGTATTCAATTTGATATTATTTCTAAGGTTCATACTTTTTAGGACAAGGTAGGTGGCCTGAGATACACAGATTTAGATCCATCATCAAGGAAGGGACCAAAATCCCACATTTTTTATCCTTTATGAAGTAAAGAATGTATTTGTTATATGTAAACTTTTTGAACTCATGCTGATAAGCTCATTTCAAGGCTCTGAGTTTTACCTTTCATTCTAGTAAGAAGTATTTGTCAAGCTAGTTTTAAGACAATCTATGAAAATCTGCCCAGGTCTTAATACAAGATGAACTCAACATAGAGAGATGGCCAGAAGTCTCACAAACTATGCTGTGGGCTTAGTTTTTACACCTGGCCCTGCCCCCATCCTCTAGACACCACTCCCCAGTGGAACTTTTCCTGAAAGAACTATTAAGGGTACTGTGAAGGGGGGATCAGCTCCATGCTTTGTGATGACCTAGAGGGGTCAGGGAGGGAGGGTGGGAGGGAGGCTCAAGAGGGAGGGGATATGGGGATGTATGTATACGTATAGCTGATTCACTTTGCTGTACAGCAGAAACTAACACACCATTTTAAAGCAATTATACTCCAATAAAGACATATATATATATATAAAAGGGTACTGTGAGGAATCCAATAAACCCATACTATCCTCTCATTTTTATTAAAAATTCAATTAATGTATGCATTTTGAATAGAAACATGAATCCCATTTTATAATGTAACGGATTGCAGAGAGATTTAAAATATTAATTTTCACCTTTCTCTCAACTTTGTAAAGCACCTACCTTTTAAACTAAGAATATCCTTTGAAGAGATGGACTTTTATTAATAACCGATATGAATTTGGCACTTTACATCTATCTTTTCCTCCCTCCATCCCTTCCTACAAATGCATGCTCTGAGCATAGGGCATATCATCATGAACATTACAGACTTGGTCTCTGTCCTTAGGGAGCTTGCTCTTTAGTCATAAAAACAGACACTTAGGTATCTACAATTTAAAATATTTATAACAAGTATGTGACCATGGGAGGAAGAGAGTGCTATGGGTGCATGTTATCAAAGGCAATATAGACAGGGAAGGATCAGAATAGGCTTCCTAAAGAGTAATATTTAAACGGAGATCATCAGAATTAAGAATTAGAGGTTATTTCATCATACAGACCTTGAGGGTGGGAATGAGGGTAGAGGGGGAGAGAGAGAGAGAGAAGGAGAGGATAGAAGAGAGAGGAGTGAGAAGAAAGAGAGGGGAGGGAGTTTCAGACACACAAAGGCATTTTCAAAGGGCTGGAACAAAGAAGGAATGTGCCACACTCTCTCCCATGCATTTAGGATGTTTAGCTGCATCCCTGTCCTCTATCCACTAGATGCCAGTAGTACCCCCATCCCCAAGTTGTGACAAACAAAAATGACTCCATGCTTTGCCAAATGTCTACTGGGAGGCAAAACCACCCCAATTGATAACCACTGGTCTGGAGGTAAAGGGCTTGAGTGTAGGATGGGTGTATATGTGGCCAAAGATGAGGCAGCAGAGATTAGCAAAGGTGAATACTCTTCCACTGTATGTTATTTCCATTCTGTCCTTCCACACTCAGTCTGAAGCTTTTTGCCAAGTCCCAGTCCTCTACAATCCTGTTCTTCTCCCCGCCACTCAAGATATGGGGAGGTTGGCAGAATAGTATGACACTCCAAGAAGACAAAGCATCATTGTCCATGTCAAAGAGGGATGAGAGTGGATGGTACTAAATGCAGACTTCTATGCTGAGCATAGCACCCATATGGCAAACTGACAAGACAGTAGATTGAGGAAGTGAAACTGTGTACAAGCCCCTGTGTCCTTGTCTTTTGAAGTAAAAGACTGACAAGAGTTAATGATGGGGAAATGTGAAGGTGTGGAAACAAAGGATAGCTGTTGGCCTGGGGAACTGGTGATAATTTAGACTATAAATCTGCCACACAGCAGAATCACCCAACTCCCAGTTCCCTGAAAGATAGAGATAAAGGCCTGACACACATTCCTAAGCGGTTTTTACAGGCAGCAGACCTCCACCTGATGAAAACTGCTGACTGCAAGAGCATAGATCCTAGACCGCTTGGAGCCAGAAGGCTTGTGATGCTGACCCTCCACTACCTCACCACCAACCAATCAGAAGAATGTCCGCAAGCTGATCATGTGCTGCTCCTTGAACCTTTACTATAAAACTCCTCACTACCCCCTCCAGGGCAGACACATAGACTTGAGGGCATTAGTCCGCTGTGGCCCTGTTTGCTTGGCAAAGCAAAAAAGCTGTTTTCTTTCTACTTCACCCAAAACTCTGTCTCCGAGATTTAATCTGGCACCTGTGTACAGAGGCCAGATTTCGGCAACAGAAGTACACAGAAATTGGATTACAAAATAGCTTTGATAATTTTTTAAGGTGTTTGAATTTTATCCAGAAGTTTGTAGAACCCTATGGAGGATCTGTAAACAGGGACTTTCTCTTTAAAGAGAATCACTCTGGCAGCTCTGTGGATTTGTAAGGCATTTTGATGGAGCAGGAAATAGCTGGAAGAAAGAAAACCAGTTAGAGGAATAGGTTTATAATCTTAGTGAGAAATGTTGAGGGTCGGAGTTGAGCTGGCCTGGGTGGATGAAAAGAGAACAGATTTAAAAGATTTTTAGAAGATACCATCAATATTTGTTCATCACAATTGTTTTAGGCCTGGTGAGGGAGAGGGAGATGTCAAGATGACTTCCAGCATTCACTGGGTGATTAATGATGTTATTCATCAATTCTAGGAAATAAGTTCTGTGAGTGTTAAAAAACTCAAGAAATTTTCTACAGTGTGGTGGGCAGAAGTTGAAGTAATATAGGTTATCCAATCAGGTACTGCATGGGATAAAGTGTGAATCAGAAAGAGAAACATTCTTAGTGAGTCATACCTTCACTGAGGAATAATGCACATCTAGAAAAGTATATTTCAGCTTTAAAAATTACTATTTTTGTACAACTATGGAATAAAACCTTATGAACAAATGGCTACTTTAGCATCAAATACTATTTTCAATTTTTTAAAACAAAGTAAATCTTTACCATAGTATACTAAACAAAATATTAGGGTAGATGTCCAAGAAATATTTATTTTGAAAATTAAGTACTAATAGGTCACATTAAAAGTACAAAGGAATATAAATTCACAGAATTTCTAAATTATCAATGATTGACTTGGCTTTGAATCATACTTAAATGAAGTCATATTTACCACATTTAGCATCATACAAAAAATAATGGAAACTATATTGAAAATAAGAAAGAACATAAAATATACATCATAATGGTTCTAACTGAAAGAACTACTGAAAGAATATTTATTTTCTTTAATATATGAAAGAGTCCAGTATCACATAATGGGATCACATCAAAAGTAGTAGATATTATAACATGAAATTTGACAGTAAGCATGGTTTAATCTGATTGTGCTCTTCTTCCTTCCTCCCTTTCCTGTCTCTATCTTTGTAATTTTATTTTTAGTTTAAAAAAGAAATAAACAAGTAAAAGAGGAGAGACATCAAGACACAGATGCAGAGACCAAGAAGTTAATATTACTGTAAGTGTAAAAGAAGTCACTATTGCTTTCCCCAAGGTATGTCTGACTTTATTTTAGATAATGTGTCATTTGAGACATATCTCCCTGTTCCCCAGAGACTTTTGAATAATTACATTTAGGTTGCCCTTCTTTTATCAAGAAGCTGAAGATGCTATCAATCTATTTCTATTCCACAGAGCTTAGAAACCTTCAGTGGAATCTTGAATGTTTTATAGCAAATATCGTGGAGAAAACACACCATAAAAAATGTTCCTCCATTAATCATGTGAGTGTTTTGTTCTGGCTTGGTCATAGTGTTTGGGATGATATTACAGTGTGTTTACTGTTTAAGTTTTAGTTTCTAAAAACTGATCCCCGGTATGCCAGGAGATATGGTAGTTCTATAGATTCAGGACAAAATTAGGTCCTACAACATAATAAAGCAGTTAGTGCTAACCCAGGTTTTATAGAAGAAAAAGATTAGCTTTAAAAAAAAAATTCAAGAAACCCTTTTATTTCCCCTATAGAATGCACTCCCCCTTTTTCAGGAAAACATATTCTGCCACAAGGCACAAAATTTATAGACCATGTATACAATACATCCTACTGATGAAATGATTGTGTTGGAAAGAATCTTAGAAGATATTTAACCTAACCTCCCTCCAAATAATGGAATGCTGTCTACAGTGTCCTTGAAAGACAATGATCTTACTTAACACAAAGCCTCCATTCTATTGCTAGACAGTCCTAATTAAGATAGAGTTCTTTGTAGTGAACCAAACTACATCTTCCCATTTGTATTTTCTGCTATCTGTCCTTCCTAAACAAAAAAACTGAAAACATCTACTTCCACATAAATATGATAGTTCTTTAAATATTTGCAGATAAGAAGCATGCCTCCCTTTAGTCTTCAATTCCCTATGCTAAATACTCCCAACTTCCTCAGGTGTTTCTGTGATTTACAAACCTACAGTTATGCCAGGTTCCCTCTTCTGGGTAATCGATTAGATTACTATAGTCTTATCCTTAATGTGTGGTACTCTGATCTGCCTATGGGAATCTCCTGTGGAAGAATTCTGCAGATTAGAACATCCAAATCATACTGTTAGCTCATGCACAACTTGTATACAACTAAAATTTCTGGGGCTTTTCCCATGACTAATAACTTATTTTTGACACTTTCGTAAAAAGGTTTGAATTATTCCCAGCTCAATTTCATCTTGGTTTTGATGCTTGATTCCTTTTACCAAGGATGTTTGTAATCTAGTTATAAAAGAACTTATCTGAACCATGCAATTCTGGATTTGTTTGAATCCTAACTCTGAGTTGAGGGTTATGCTCTAAGAATTTGGTTTAATTTACATATTTTATCTCCATCTTCATTGTCATCTGAAACTTTGATTAAAAAATGTTAAAGAAGATCAAAAGAGAGCACTTGTAGCCTTTGTATATAAATATTTTGCAAAGATTAGCTCCGTGGGCTTCCCTGGTGGCGCAGTGGTTGAGAGTCCGCCTGCTGATGCAGGGGACGCGGGTTCGTACCCCGGTCCGGGAAGATCCCACATGCCGTGGAGCGGCTAGGCCCGTGAGCCATGGCCGCTGAGCCTGCGCGTCCGGAGCCTGTGCTCCGCAACGGGAGAGGCCCCAACAGTGAGAGGCCCGCGTACCCCAAAAAAAAAAAAAAAAAAAAAAAAAGATTAGCTCCGTTATTGAAAATGCATAGTATGGCCATTCAAAAAATTTAAAATCCACTCAAATATTTTAATCAGTCTCTATATTTCCATCCTGTTTACACGCTTACAATGTGATTTGTAGAGTGCCTTGCTGAAGTACAAATGCACATATACATGGAATTACACTGATTTCCTAGCCTTGGAGATCTGGTCAGGTAGATAGCTTGTTTTTCCTGAACCACTGATGGCTCGTTTGGTTCATCTTTTGTTTGTATAAATGCAAAGCTATCTACTTGATGATTTATAATTTTTCTAACTATTCAAGTTAAGCTTCTTGGTCTATGATTTTCAAAATGCAACTGTCCACCCCTTCAGCAAGCAGGTCAATTCTTTTACTATATAGTGCTGTACTGATTGCATAATCGCTTTACTAAGGTTGAGATACAAAGTCAAGATTTTTCTAAAACATACTCCCAAGTGAAAGTATTGAAACAGTCCAGCAGTTGGGCAGCATAACTGCAAAAATGTTAACTGGAGTAGGCTGGTCCAGAGTCAATGAATAAAATGCTTCTTTTAAAAAATGGTTAGTATAAAATTAAATTTCTGATATCTTATTCTAGTAGGAATTAGTATAGAAAGATATTTATACACAAGGTCATTATTTGGTTGTCTGAAGATTATAATTTATTCATTGAGCATTAAGGTATAATGTTAAATAAAAAGAAAACCTTGGTTGGATAGGTTATGTTAATTCTTAAGCACAATTTATCCTCATACTGCTTTTTAAATTCAAAGTTATATCTCCTTGGGCTTATTCAAAATGTTTTTATTTGTGCTATAATCACACAACAATTTCTTCTGCCCTATCTTCCTCACCCTCAACATTCACAGCAATGTACTGTTTATTTAGCAAGAATAACTTTACAACATGGTAAGTGGATTTAGGTAGATTAAACGAAACACAGAATTTAGCATCTACTTGTAAAACCAATCTATTATTAAACCACGGCCTTGGGCCTCCCTGGTGGCGCAGTGGTTGAGAGTCCGCCTGCCGATGCAGGGGATGCGGGTTCGTGCCCCGGTCTGGGAGGATCCCATATGCCGCGGAGCGGCTGGGCCCGTGAGCCATGGCCGCTGGGCCTGCGCGTCCGGAGCCTGTGCTCCGCAACGGGAGAGGCCACAACAGTGAGAGGCCCGCATACCGCAAAAAGAAAAAAAAAAAAAAAAAAAAAAAAAAAACCACGGCCTTTTACACAGGCAATCAATCTCATTTTAATGCTGAGAGACCACCATCGACGTCTAAGGCCAGTTTAAGTTTCTTTTTTTTGTAAAGAACTGTTAATTATCATCTGGACTAAGACTTTCAGTGCACTGTGTAAGGGCTTCAAGGCATGTTCCTGTTTAATTTGAGCAGAAACTAAAGGAGAAATTCAAATTTTATAAAAACCTGCTTTCTGGTGTGCCAGTGACCACCTATACCACAGTGATACTGATGGTGCCCTTGTGCCTCTGTAGACATGCAATTCTAGACATGCTATTAAGCAAGCAGCACTCCAGATGAAGTAAATAAATTCATTCAAAGGAGCAGACCAAGAGCCTCCATAAATAACACTCATAGCCATGATATGAAAACCCATTTCTACAGGATTTATTTTGGAAAAAAGAACTTTAAGGCATCTTTTTTTTATTTTTTTATTTTTTTATTTATTTATTTTTATTTTTTTTTTTTTGCCCTCTCGTCCCATTTATTAAAGAAACAGTAAGAAAAGGTACAATGCAGGAAAACACCAACCATCCTTTCACATCAGGCTGAACGAAGCACAGTGATTTCTCCCCTTCATTCCCCCCACCCCCACCCCAATTCCCATAACCCCATCCACATCAGTTTAATTTTGAGGTTCTCTGATTGGGAGTACCAGTGGAGAGGGAGCGGGATGAGCAGTGGAGCCTTGATCCTGGCCTCCTCTAAGTAAGTCCCAGGAGAAGGGAGCTGCAGGCCTGGTCAGGCCAGCAGAAATTTGGTGGCTCTCTGAAGTGGTTGCACTTCCCTGTTCTGTGTTCCAGCCCCCAGGGGAAGGTATGGCAGTAGAGAGTGACCAGGTCAGTGCTGCTGAAGCATGGTCCGCTCACCAATGCAACATTTCTAGACAGCAGTGAGCTGATTCTCCAGTGGTGAGCAGGGGACCGCATATGAATTGGAACCTGCAGGCCAATGTATCCCTGAGGAAAAGTCCACAAGAACAATTCAAGAAACTAGTAAGAAACAAGGGGCAGAAAGCTGTGGGACAAAAGCACAGCAGGCTTCTGGAAGGCTGGAGATTCCTTCTCGCAAGGCGGGATCATTCCCACCTGCCAGAGTCCATGTCCCACAGAAAACATTTCACCTTCAGTCAGTCAAGAAAGACGCAGAGGGGGGAAAAAGGCTCATTTGAACTTGAGCCTGAACTATGTACTTCAGACTGTAGCTCCATATCTACCCTTTCACCTAAAACACAGCCCCTGCCCAGAACCACAGTGCCTGGAAACCAAGGTGGTCCTGGAGAGAAAATGGTGTTTAAGGGGGTAACATTCCATTTGGGTACATTGCAGCCATTGGACCCCCTGGTCTGGGGAAAGCAGCTGGGTTTGTGCCAGGGAGGCTCCCCACTCTAGGAAATGGGACCAAAGTCTTGCTTACAGGGCCATTCATCCTTGGAAAGGAAGCTGGGTTTAGACCCAGGGTCCCAGTTGGCCTTGCAAAAGGAGCTGGGTTGATACCCACAGGGCCTGCTGGCGAAGAGCCTAGGGGCCCAGGAGCTGACCTGGGGAAAGTAACCTGACCAGGGCCTAATGGGCCAGTAGACCTTGGGAAGGTAGCTGGACTTGGGCCCTGTAAACCAGTGGCCCTTGGAAAGTTAGCTGGGTTGGAGCCTAGTGGCCCAGAGGCTCTTGGGAAAATTGCCGGACTAGAGCCCTGGAGGCCAGCAGACCTCTGGAAGCTAACGGGGTTTGAAGCCAATGTGTTAGAAGACTGAGAGAAAGCAGCTGGGTTCAATCCCCCTGAACCTGTCCCCCTTGGAAAAGGATTAGCATTTACTCCCATGGGGCCAGCGGGCCTTGAAAAATGAGCTGAATTAGGGCCAATGGGGCCAGGAGCCCTTGACATGGGAGATGGATTTGGCCCTGGAAGGCCAATTCCCCAAGAGCCAGGACCCGAGTTTGGGCCTATGGGGCCAGGTATTCTGGCCATGGAAGATGGGCTTGTGCCCATGTTTCCAGAAGACTGTGAGAAAGCAGCTGAATTTGCTCCTAAAAGACCTGCTGCTCTTAGAATGGGTGCAAGGTCTAGGCTTTGAGGTCCAGCCATTCTTAAGTTAAGACCAGATCCTGTGCCCAAGAGGCCACCTGCTCTGGTGTCCAAATTAGGGCTTGGAGCCAGGCCACCTGCCCTTGGGTTAGGCCCAAGGCCTGGGCCCAGGCCACTTGACCTTGGGTTGGGCCCAAGGCCAGGGCCTGGAAACATACCTGACCTCGGGGCAAGGTTTGTACCTACAAAGCCTGATCTCAGATTAGGACTTGGTCCGGGGCCCAGGCCAACGGGCCTAGGATTGGGAGGACCATTCCCAGAAGTCAACAGGACACCTGCTCTCAGGTTGGGTCCAGATCCAGGGCCCATGGGGCCACCACTTCTGGGGTCAGGACCTGATCCCAGAAGACCACCTGGCCTTGGGTTGGACATAGGACCTGGCCCTGGGAGACCCCCTAACCTTGGGTTAGACAGAGGCCCTGGGCCTGGAAGAGCCCCTGCTCTAGGATTTAGAGCTGACCCTGGGCTTGGGCCCAAGAGACCACCCGGCCTTGGGAAAGAAACTGCACCTGTGCCAGTGGGATTCATCCCTCTTGGAAAAGAAGCCATGCTTGGGTCACGAGCACCAGCAGGGAAAGGTGCTGGATTTGAAGCCAATGAGCCTGATGAAGTTGGAAAAGGAGACGGGTTCCTTGGAAACGGAGCCAAATTTCCACCAAGAGAGCCGGTTGCCATAAGGAAGGGATCTGAGTTCATACCTAGAGGATGGCCTGTGTTTAAAGCAGGACCCCCTTGTGGTCCCAGGGAACTGTCCATCCGTCCTCGAGGTGGCAGCGGAGCACGAGTCCAAGGAGTTGGCCGCTCTCTAGGGAAAATCCGGGGTTCTTTCATACTTTCTTGGGGACGTTGGTGATAATGGGCTTGGGGCGAGTTTTGAAAAGGATCTTGTTTTTGATGAGTGCTGTTACCAGGTACTGGGTGCCACTCCTGCAGCCAAGATCATCACAATCCTGCTCCCCGGGAGTGTGTTTAACAAGGACGGCAAAAGGTTTCTCCAGGTGGATGATTTTCCCATACAGGATATGATGCCCCACGATCAGCACAGGGATTCCCTCAGTGGTGTAATGTAGGTCTCCCAGGAGGTTTCCAGCTAATCCAGTGCTGTAGCGAGCCTCGATCTCCCCCTGTAGCTCCATCAGCACCCATTCTGCCAGGCCTCCAGCCCCAGCACTGGAAATAATGATCTGCACCATGAGCTTCCCGTCTTTAAAAAGCAACTGAAAATAAGCTCGAGGTTCCGGCCCGCGCCGCCCCCTTCTCCGTCCTCCGCCCGCGCTCGGCCACTCTTTCCGCCAAGGCATCTTTTTTTTTAATCTCATTTATTCATTAGAGTAAAAAGGCAATTTTTATTTTTGAAATATAATAGTTATCCCTATTCTAAATTTTATATTTTGATTTTCTTGCTTACTTGTCTTTCCTAACTCTTCAAGAATTGGGCAAATATTTCTATAATTAAAAATAAATTTATGTATCTCTGCACTTATATTGTTAATAGGGAATGATTTTCTGATGATTTGTAAAACATTTACTTTGCTAACTTAAAGTATTTAAAGAGTGAATTCAGCAGAAAATAGAAGAGAAAGAAATATAAGAAATGTCCCTTTAACTTGTAATGTTAGCTATATGTTCTCTTTTTGGAAAAATGGAGAATGTACTGTAAACTCACAATTATTTGGTAAACCATTTTAAAATCATTAATATAGAAGTTTTAAAAATATATATTTTATTTACATAAATCAAATGGGTATGCCTTACATATAAAGGACCTACTGTATAGCACAGGAAACTATATTCAATATCTTGTAATAACCTGTAATGGAAAAGAATCTGAAAAAGAATACATATATAATATATATATGTATAACTGAATCACTTTGCTGTATACCTGAAACATTATAAATCAACTACACTTCAATAAAAAATTTAATTTAAAAAAAGAGTAATTCAAGGTTGTGAGTCACTTTTATTTGCCTTAAAGCATTTAATGACATTTGAAATAGAATAATGGAATTAGCTATGATTTTCTGTCTGCTGTGTCCCAAACAACTTCATACTTTCTTGATTGTTTTTGCTTGATTATAGAGGATAAAGTGTTTTAGAAGATTACAGGATACTGACAAAAGAAGTTTTGAAAAATTAAGAATTCCTGAGTTATTACATTGTCATTTTGTTTTAGACATGGTAATTCACAATTTATCCCTACTTTTTCCCTCATCTTGCTATGATTAGATCCCTTCAATCTTATATCAACAAACAATAGAATCAGAACTTTACTTTAAAACCCAAATGACTGACGTTTTAATTAAAAATCTTATTGAGATAACTATAGATTCATATGCAGTTGTAAAAAGTTATAGAGATCTTGTGTATGCTTTTACCCAGTTTTCCCCAAAAGTAACATTTTATACAACTATAGTCCAAAATCACAACCAGGATATTGACATTGATACAATCTGCCCATCTGATTCGTCCCAGTTTCACTTGTGTTTGTGGGTGTGTGTATTCAGTTCTATACAATTTTATTGCATGTTTCTCCACTGCCACATGCAACAGTTCCATCTTCACAATGGTCCCTTGAATAGCCCTTTTATAACTACATTAACATTCCTCGTGCCCCTTCTCCCCAACCCTAACCACTGGCAATCACTGATTTGCTCTGCATTTCTAAAATTTTGACATTTGAAATATGTTATATAAATGGAATTATACAGTATGCAACCTTTGGGGTTGGCTCTTTTCACTCAATGTAATTCCCAAGAAATGCATTGAAGTCACTGCATCTATCAATTGTCTGTTCCTTTTCACTGCTGAGTAAAACTCCATGGTAAGTGTGTACAATAATTTGAAGGTTATCTGGGCCAGCTTTTGGCTATTATGAATAAAGCTGCTATAAATACTCATGTGTTAGTTTTTATGTAAACATAAGTTTTCATTTCTCTGGGACAAATACTCAAGAGTGCAATAGTTTGGTTGTATGGTAATTGGTAATTGCATGTTTAATTTTTTAAAAACCTGTCAGAAGTCTTACAGAGTAGCTGTACCATTTTTACATTTTCAACAACAAAACATGCATAATCCAATTTCTACACATCCTTGCAAACATTTAGTGCTCTCTATTTTTTATTTTAGCTATTGTGATAGGTGTCTAGTGATAGCGCATCATGGTTTTAAGTTGCTTCTCTAATGACTTAGGATGTTGAATATTTTTTCATGTGCTTATTTATTATTTGTATGTCCTCTTCCTTGAAATGTCTGCTTATGCCTTTTGCCCACTTTCTAATTAGATTTTTTCTTTACCGTTGAGTTTTGAGAGTTGTTTATGTATTATAGATACAAGTCCTTTGTTAGATATATGGTTTGTGAATATTTTCTCTCAATCTGTAGCTTTTTTCATTCTCTTCACATGCTCTTCTACCAAGCAAAAGTTTAAGTTTCATTGCTGTCCAGGTTATTAATTTTTCCTTTTATAGGTTCTTTTTGCTTTAATTCTAAAGAACTCTTTGCCTAACCCTAGATCTTGAAAATTTTCTGCTTTGTTTTTCCCTAAAATTTTAGAAGTTTTACATTTTCACTTAAGTCCTTGATCCATTTTTACTCACTGTTTGTGTGAAGTGTGAGGTTTGGGTCAGATTTGTTTGTTTTTTCCTGTGGGTGTCCAATTGCTCCAGTACCATTTGTTGAATAGCTAAGATGTTTCAATAAAAACTTTAGGATAAATATTTACCCCATTGGGGCTTCCCTGGTGGCGCAGTGTTTGAGAATCTGCCTGTCAAAGCAGGGGACATGGGTTCGAGCCCTGGTCTGGGAAGATCCCACATGCCGTGGAGCAACTAAGCCCGTGAGCCACAACTACTGAGCCTGCACATCTGGAGCCTGTGCTCTGCAACAAGTGAGGCTGCGACAGTGAGAGACCCACACACCGCGATGAAGAGTAGCCCCTGCTTGCCACAACTAGAGAAAGCCCTCGCACAGAAATGAAGACCCAACACAGCCAAAAATAAATAAATAAATAAATTTATAAAAGATCTGAAACAGATCTTCATGAAGTGAAGGTCCGTATAAGGTCAACACGACTTTGTCTTTAAAAAAAAAAAGTTAGGAACTGAATTATTCATGTGTGTTTTCAGCATGCAGCACAGTGAAAGGCACATGGTGGTTTCACAATAACTGTGTATTAAAATATGGTCATCTGTTTCACTAGTTGAGTTTATTTCTTATAATTTTTAATGATTGTGATATATTTGTAAACTAACCTGCTTTTCAAAGCAGGGACTGTGTGTTTGCTAGTCCATTTACAATGTTAGGAATAATAACTGGTATAAGGCATTATTTAATAAACATTTATTGATGGAATTAGTGAGTATATAGAGTAGTTTCAACATCTTTTTTTTTCCTTCTTTGCTGCAAGCCATGAAGAAAATATGGATCGCAACCCAATAACCACAAGGAACTGGATTCTGACAACTACTTGAATGATTTTGGAAGTGGACTTTTCCCCAAGGTCTCCAAAACAAATCTGCCTGGTGAAAATTTTGAGTGTGGCAGCTTGAGTAGAAAACCCTGTGAACCTGCACTTGGACTTCTTAGCTACACAACTGTGAGGTATTAAATGGGTGCTGTTTTAAGGCCCTAATTTTGTGGCAATCTGCTACACAGTGATAGGAAACCAATACGGAAGGTTTAAATAGCTGGAGGAATGTTTCTGATACTTTGAAAAAATTTTTGATGTGATGTTGATCTTGTTTATATCTCAAAGTTATTATCTAAGAATTACATTTGATCTCTAAAGTCATGTTAAGATTGTCTTTAACAAATCTTTAATATGAACAGAATAAATATATACGAGTGCAAACCTTTTGTTACTGTTTTCGGAAATGTGCTCTCTTGAGCCTCATGGGGAACTGGTTAAAAGCGCAAAGTAGCTGTACTGGAAAAGCTACCCTAAACTGGTGTGTCCTGATAGCTTATTCAACACTTGAAGGGCATGTTTTCTATTCCATCTCGCAAAGCACATTTTAATTTAATATTGGAGAAGCAGGAGAAGGAAAATAAAGTATACAGGTACTTTCACTTTTTTCTCAGTTTTTTTTAAAGAAATGTTTTTGTTTTGTTTTAATCTAGTCCTTAAAAATGTGATGACTTCCTTTTTTTTATAGTATGTCTTAAGTTATTAATTGTTTACTACATTCTCCATGTATGAATGCCAATACAGCATGAATACTGCAGAGTAGCAAGCTCTAACACTGTTTGGATTGCTAAATCCTTATAGTATATGGACTGGCATTTTGATTAATACCATGAATTCAAAAACACTTTCAATTTCTTAAACATGTTCCATGCAGAGTCACATGTATATTGTTAAAAATAAGGTTAAATGAAAGTTACATTAAAATATAAACATTTTCCTAGAGAAAATATTACCAACTTTTTTTGCCTGATATATGCTGAAAAATGCACAATGCCTATTTTATTTTTGATATAAATAAACTAATAGCTTGACTCTCAGAGAAAAGAAAGACAAAATAGATTGATGGAAATACAAGCCTTACTCTATGGCAGAAATTGTTAACCTTGGGTCTGTAGATACCTGAGGAGTATGCAGATGGAATTCAAAAGGTTTGTGATATGGGATAGGGAAAAAAATCATTTTTATTTTCACTAATGGCTATAAAAGTGGACAACAAGCTGAAGAACTATTAGGAGTGTCTCTGGCTTAGATACCACATATTTTCCTATTATATTGTTGCAGTTATCTCAACATATCCTTTATGATCACCATTATTTTAATATTTTATTAGTTATTAGATCTACCACTAGATCTTGGCATTTAATATGTTTTAATAACAAATTCCATGTACATGATCCACACAGTTAATTTCATAATAATTTGGTAATTATATTTTAACATAATTTGTGCCCTAAGGTATTTTATTATGTGTATCTTCAAACATTATTTTGAGAAGGTGCCTATAAGCTACAAGAACTTCCAAAGTGATTGATGGCCACACAAATAAAGATTAACACTCTGTGAGTATTTATAAAAAGGAAACAAAAACACTAACTGGAAAAAAAATATCTGTAACTCCATGTTCACTGCAGCATTCTTTACAAAACCCAAGACCATGGAAGCAACTGAAGTGTTCACTGACATGTGAATGGATAAAGAAAATATGATACACACACACACACACACACACACACTGGAATATTATTCAGCCATAAAAAAAGAAGGCAATCTACACAACATGGTAAAGCAATCATACTCCAATAAAGATGTAAAAAAACCCAAAAAACCAAAAAACAAACAAACAAAAAGAAGGCAATCTTGTCATCTGTGATGGCATGGATGGACCTTGAGCACATTATGTTAATAAATCAGAAAGAGAAAGACAGATACCATATGATCCCAATTATGTGTAAAATCTAAAACCAACATCAAACCAAAATGAAACAAAATCCTGAAGTCATAGATACAGAGAAGAGATTGGTGGTTGCCAGAGGCAAGGGATGGGGGTAGATAAATGGGTAAAGGTACAAACTTCCAGTTATAAAGTAAACAAGACTTGGGAATATAATGTACCATACATTATCATGACTATAGCTAATAATACTGTATTGTATATTTGAAAGTTGCTGGGAGAGTGTATCTTAAAGGTTCTCATCACAAGAACAAAAAGTATAACTGTGTAGTGATGGATGTTCCATAGATTTATTGCAGTGATCATTTCAACATATATATATATATTTATCAGATCATTATACTATACATCTAAAATTAGTAGAAGGTTATACGTCAACTACATATCAATGAAAAATAAAGAACAAAGAAAACAAATTACCAGTCTTTATTCTATGAGCTTTTTTCCTCTTGAATTACCATAATTATGATTTTTTCAAGGAGTCTTGAAGAAATTTCACCAAATAGACATTTCCCTTTGGTACATAAATATGATACAAACTTCTGTCCTCAAAAGTTGAAGTTCTTTTTGGAATCAACTGAAACATTTTACCCTGTCATTTAGTTGATGTGTTGCTGTCTGAAATGTAGATTGATGGTTGACAGCACTGATGTCATAAATTATGCATGTGAATTTAGTGAACACAATTAAACTGAGGCAGTATGGGTAATTTAAATAATTGCATGTATAAATAGTATTATTAGCCTTGTCAAAATCTGCACCTATACTAAATGTCAGCATTTAATATCAACAAAGAATGTTAAGGATTCAGGATTTTGCATCAGTATGGTTGGGAGATGGATTTCAAGTTCAATTACTTGTGAAATAATACTAGCATACTTTTGTCTGACAACTTTTGTTTCTGACTTTTACCTGATGTTTGAGTAAGACTAGAAACTCTTCACAGTTTTGGTTTTGTCTACTAAGCTAAATGGCACATACAAGTAACACGTCAGCCATTTATAATACATGGATGCTTACTGCTTATACTTTTGTATAGTTCTCCTCAGTATTCTTGGTATTTTACTGTACATGTGTGTATAATATTGATTATAAATGTACATGTTTTCCATTATTCAGAACATATCTTTATGGTATTTTCCTGAGACTCTATGGTCTGCCTAAATGTGGAGGATAAAGAATTCTTTAGGCAGATTAAATTTTTTCTTCAAATACATAACAACCAAATTTTGAAACCAACTTCTGAATGTTGGTCATCACTGTGATTAGCAGTGAATCATATGTACCAGTTTTAGTTAGGTCTACACTCCTGGGTGGTTATGCTGTGATGATTTTGAATTTAATACTGATTTGGATTTAACAGTGAAGAGTTACCACGTTCATACAATATTCTTAAAGGTTTTTGTAGCATTTTCATAACTGAACAGTTGAGGGCAAAAATGGCTCAAAAATTTAGATAGTATAGTAGTTTAGCTCTGTATATTTAAGAAGATCATAACTTCTTCCATTTTAATATCATGTTCTTCTCTGTTTTGATGGATGTATGGAAGACATTGTTTAAGAGACTGTTACATATGTCTCTGCTTATGCACTGCAGTGCTCCGAAGTACCTGGGACAAGATTCTTAGTCTTGAACTAACTGTTCACAAGAGAATATTTTAATGTTTTGAAAATATGTATTTATAAACGTGAAAACTGACCTCAGAAAATTTGGAACTATAAGATTGGTTAGCTTCACTCATGTTTTCTGACGTATTTTAAAGTGAATTACCATAAAAACCATAAACGTAGTTTTTACATTCTAAGAGACACTTTATATCCACTTGGGTAAAATAAAATTCCCTTTCAAATTAGGTGACAGTAAAAATATGTTATTAGCAATTTTAATCCATTTAATTGATACTTAGAGAACATCAAGTATATCTTCAATTCAAAGCAATATATATAATCACATAAAATAGCTCTGTGCAAAATATTTTGATCTTAATACAATTTGTAAGATTTTCCAAAGTACACTTTTTTAAAATCAGAAAATCAAAATTAAAATTTTCCTTGTTAAATATTATATCCTATATTCTTTTTGCCACACTTTTCAAAGAAGTTTTATACATAATTTTAATTCAAAAATAAAAATTTTAGAATCAGCTATGAAAATTATTATTGCCTAATATGCCCTCTACAAGACTTTAAATAAATATACTTCTGAGAACATTAAAATTCTGAATCACAGTGAACAAGTTAGAGGACTATTTGAAATGTAGAAATAGATCCATTAAATGGGAATTTATTAGATTCTTCCTTTCATCATGGTCCTTAATTATGCTCATCAGGGTTTTTTTACCAAATTGGTAATTATACCTATATGTGACATGGTCACATACTGTTGCAAATTCACATATAGTTGTTTCCAAATGAGTGATACAGATAGAAAGTTATATCTTTCCCATGAGAAGGGAAAGATCATATGTAATATGGAAAAAAGGCTGACCATGCAGATAGGAAAAGTTTAAAGGATGAAGGAAGAGTCTTTTCTGTCCAAAACCCATGCATGATCAAACACACACACACACACACACACACAAAGTATTCTGATGCATTTGTAATTTTATAAATTACAATATACCATAAGTAATCATTCTAACAACCCTATGAATAAGTAAAGTCAGTAATCTCCATTTAGTAATATGTTGGCTAAGATATGGAATTAGGTGGAATTTCCCAAGGGCAGTGAGTAGGGAAAAAAATGTGTCTCTACTATGTGTCCTGTACACTGTTCAGTGCCAGAAGAAAAGATGGAAAGGGAGAATGTGTAAAGACTGTAAAATAAAGACTGTGTTTTAAAGGGATGACTGAAAAAAAATATTTTCTGATGTTGAAAGAAATCATTCACTTAAAAAAAATAATTAATTTATTCAACTGGGCACCTACCATGCAGCAGCACATGCATTACGAATAGTGCAATAAATTGGAAAGTGAAAGAAAGTTTCTAATCTTATGCGGCTCATATTAAGTGGAGAAAAACAAGTCAAGAAATAAAGAATATGGTTTTACATGGTAATAGTTGCTATGAAATGGGCAGGGCTCAAGGGAAGCCATTTTAAACAGGGGCAATTTGCGTAATAATGGCAAAAGCTTACAAGTCTATCCACCATCCTTCTTTGTTTGGTGGCAGATGAAGCAGCAACTGTGTCTTATATTTGGACTCAGCAATTTAAAAAGAATCAGACATTCAGTACTACAAAACCATAAAGCTGACTCAAGCAAAGAGAGCTGAAATCACAGGGTGAGGCTTGTCAATATGCATGTGTTTCCACCAGCTGAGAAATAGCCTCCGAGTTCATTTTCCAGGCTTCTCTCTGGGAACACTGTTAGTGTATCAAAGACTCTACAACCTGGGATCATTTCTTTGGAATGGTGCTCCTGTCTTAATAAGTGTACTTTTAGCTAAAAGCAAAACATCTCATAGTCCATGACAAAGGCTTACAATTTTCCTTTCAAGCAAACGCATGAGGAAATATGATCCAATACACTGCTATCCAGTATGGTAGTTACTGGCCACGTGTGTGGCTATTGAGCACTTGAATTGCAGCTGGTCCAAACTGACAAGTGCTGCAAGTGTAAAATATACACTATAGTTTCAAGACTTTGAAAATATTGGGTCAAATACAATCTTAATTTACCTGTTTCTTCTCTTTTTTTTGGGGGGGGGCCATGGCATGCGGAATCCTAGTTCACCCCACCAGGGATTGAATACATGCCCAGTGGAAGCGTGGAGCCTTAACCACTGGACCACCAAGGAATTCCCTCTATGCTTTTTAAAACTATAACTACAAAAAAATGTTTAAAGTTATATATGTGGCTCACATCACAATTCTGATGAACAGCAATATCTAGAGGGAAGGAGCTCAATGACTGAGAACTAGGCCTAATCCCTAAAAATTCAGGCTGTGAATGGCTCTAAACCCAGAAAGATGATTCCAACAAGAGGTATCATCTAGCCACTTCAAAATTAAAGAATTTGACACTATTCTCTTGACACTATTGCAAATTTCAGGTATAATTATGGTGAAAACATGTCATTCACAAACTACAACCTGCATAAAAATTCCTCAATGACCATTTGAATGTCCTTATTGACATAAACATTGTTAAGATGTGTGAGCTGTATGCTTTAGAGGACTAATATTTTCTAAGCACCACTCTCATTTTACAATTATCTTGAACACTTAAAATATACTGATACTATCTTAAAGCAACACTTTGATCCTTTTTGCTACTTCACTGTTGAATGTATCAAATAGTTTATCTGTGTTACCTTTCATATCCAGTTAAGAACACTAGGGGGAGCCTCAGAAAGTAACAAATTTTGAGAAAACCATGTCTGCTAATATGAAGACAACTTTAGATAATTTGGCTGTTTATCTTCCCCAATTCCTCAAAGAATTTATTTAAAAAGTAAGAATGCTCCATTAGAGCCTCAAGTTTATGTATTAGATTGCTGTCGAGAATTACTTTCGATACATACACTCACACACACAATAATGTATACAGAGACCACACATGCATTTTCCCAACTAAGGATAAATTTTGCCAAACAGTCCTGAAGTAAAAATAACCACATGTGCACAAAGCAACTAAAATAACTGATCCTAGTGGTTTTTCTAACTATACCAACTGATTGAACATTTATAATCAGTCATATACTCTGTTGTTTCCTCCATTTGGCATCCTTTTGGAGAATTTTGTCAGGTATGAGAGTTGTTAGTTCATGATCATGCATTCTAGTTTTTAGTTAATGATTATGGATTCAATCAGTGGCTCTCAAAATGTGGCCCCTGGATCAGCAGTAGCAGAATCATCTGGGAACTTCCTAAACATGCAAATTCAGGTTCCCCTTCTTCCAGATTTTGGGGTAGGACTCAAAAATCTCTTTTAACTAGCCCCCCGGTATGATTCTATTTCTTACTAAAGTCTTAGAACAACTGGATTAGAGGAAAAATTCACAATGTGAATTTGTCTAAGGAAATTTTTAGTGAGAGGCTTCCCTGGTGGTCCAGTGAGTAAGAATCTGTGCTCCCAGTGCAGGGGCCTGGGTTCTATCCCTGGATGGGGAACTAGATCCCGCATGCATGCCACAACTAAGAGTCCGCATGCCGCAACTAAAAGATCCCGTGTGCTGCAACTAAGACCTGGCATAGTCAAAATAAATTTAAAAAACTTTTTTTAATGAGCTAAAATGAAATCTGCATTTATCAGGTTAATGTGGCATTGAAATCCATAATCAAAATTCACAATATGCCTGAAGAACACTGTTGCATTAATTTTTCCCCAGGGGAATAAACACATCATAGAAAAATAAAATCTCCCTCAATTTCTATTTTTATGATTTTCCATCCTTGCTCAGAAGAGACATTGCCTCAGTCCATGAATGGAAAGAAAGCAAGGCCAGTGATTCCATTTGTGCTTGGAACAGGATCTGGCACATGGTAAGCAGCATGTAATTGTTAGCTACCAATACTATTTTCATTGCTGTTTTTGTTGTTATTGTTTTCTTTGCTAGATGGAAAATTCCTAAAAGGCATTCACAAGGAGATAAAAAACTGATGTTGAATGAGAAAAAAGGTTTCATGATGAAGTATATTTCACTGTATGATACAATGTGAAATGTGTTTACTCACGGTCCAAGCACTAGGCTCTGAGACTACTGAGGATTAAAATTCTACAAGCGGACAGTTGGAAATTTTCCCTGAGGCTCCTACACAGAGCATAATATGCTCCTACACAGCATATTATTAGCAAGGCAATGTGGTTAATAGTATGTACATGTGTATATGTGGCGGTGGTGAAAATGGAAATTGTCTTGGTTTCCTAGGACTGCCATAACAAAGTCCCACAGACTGGGTGCCTTAAACAACAGACGTTCATTGTCTCACAGTTCTGGAGGCTAGAGGTCCAAAATCAAAGTGTCAGCAGAGTTGGTCCATTCCAAGGGCCGTGATGGAAAAGTCTGTTCCATATCTCTCTCCTTGGCTTGTAGATGGCCGTCTTCTCTCTCTCTTTTTATATCATTTTTCTTCTGTGTTTTCTCTGTGTCCAAAGTTCCCCTTTTTATAAATTCACCAGTCATGTTGGATTAGGGTCCACCCCAATGACCTCATTTTAGTTTCATTACTTCTCTAAAGACCCTATCTCCAAATATCTCCATTCTGAGGTACTGGGGGTTAGGACTTCAGTATATGAATTCTGAGGGTGGGAGCAAAATTTGATCCCCTAACAGGAATAGTACATTTTTTGTAAAATTATATGGCATTGAGATTATACAGCATCTCATATACAATGCCACATTTATACCTTTTTATGCTGCTGCTGCTGCTGCATCAGTAGAGGATATTACGGAGGGGAGTGATAGGATGTGCTTCTGAGAGCCATAGGCATTCAGGATTAAAATGGGAGGAAACTAACATAGGCAAAGGCTTGAGGCAACAATCACATCAAATGTCTGCTTAAATAGAAGTGAGGAGGACATTTAGAAGAAAGCAGAGTCAGGAGGAATTCAAGAGCTATCTCAGATAAAGAAATGTGTTCAGTATCTTTTTTAAATAAAGGAAGAGAGAACAGGAAATTGTTTTAAAATAATGTCTAGGATTTTAGTTGGAATCATTATTGGGTGGTGATGATACTAGAGAAAAAGCACGATTCAGTAAAGTATATATGAACTTAGGTGTGGACTAGAATCCAGGTCCAGTGTGTAGTTGGAAATAGAGGCCAATGGGGAAGAGGAGGTTTGGGGCTGAAAACATCAGGTTAGCACAGAGCACATATAGGAACCATGGGTACATATAAGCATACTCAGCAGAAACTTAGGGGAAGGGAGAAATGGGTTTGTAGGGGTCACTAAGGAAATTAACATCTAAAGAGCAGCCACAGGGGAGACAGAAAGACAGAGAAACTGATGAGAAGGAGGAAAGCTGGCCAGATCATTGACTTGTGGAAACCCCAAAAGGAGAGAGTCCAGGAAAATAAAGAGTTTGAAACACTGTGAAGTCTGGTACTTTAATTCCTGAGAAGGGGCCACTTTATTTGGTAATTTAAATTCTAAAGACAGCAGTGTAGAATATTTTAGAAGCTGCCTATGTAAGTGTATGTGTGTGTGTGTGTGTGTAAATGTGTATATTTATATCACATATTAGAGCTACATAAAACTCTGGGGAAGAGTTCATCTCAATATTCTTTAGTCCTTACTCTATGGCTGCTCAGAGCTGTCAACCTCATTTGCTACTTCATTTTCTCGACCAAATATTTAATAAGCACCTATCATGAGCCAGACACTGAGACAAACTCTGGAAATACACAGTTAAAATATTACAGCCTCTATCCTCAGGGAGCTCTCAAATTCATGTGTGCTCTACATTAACAGAGGTATTAGATGTGTATTAGATACTCATTTGTTGCCTGCTGATGCTCTAAGTACCAAAACTTGTTTCTTAAATATTTTCCTCCAGCTGAATTCTATGCGCTAGTAAAAAACTCAGGTGTTTCTTTCTTTCTATTTTTTTTTTAAATATACCCCAAGGTAAAATTTTATAATAGATTGCTGTGAGTGTTCTTGACATTTTAGGAACTACCTGTCTAAGTCCACTACAGAGGGGGCTCTGTAGTGAGGAAGTGGTTAAAAATAGAGCTGTCATAAAATAGTAATCTACAGCTACCAAATCTCAAAATAGGTTCAAGTGTTAGGGAAAGTTACTAGACAATATTTGTGTTATCTCAAGTGTTTTATTTAGATTTTGAACACACTATCTCCCAGTTAATTGCTACACTACATTACTGCTGTGTCTTAAATGTGATTCCAACTGTAACAATCTCCAGCACTTCTGTTATTTCAAGTAGAAAAACACAATATAAGGACTCAAATATCTCACATTATGAATTGGATACCGTCGTCTTGAATATATTTATCTATACTGAGGTGAATCAAATGAATCCTGGCAAACTGTTTTAGTCAGATATGTGTTTTTTATTTTTTCTATTTATTATATTTATCCTTTCTCTTTTTGTGTTTGAGGAGGGAGGATTTTGAAAATTTTACAAGTGGTACCATAAACCATGTGTACAATTATGGCCAAATGTTTCAATTTAAAAAATACATTGCATGACAATTTTCTGTTTCATAAAGTGTTTTTTAAAAATTGGATTTTCCTCTGTAAACTGGTAGAGTTCTTTCTCCCTGAATATACATCCGTTCACAAATACTACTAACAGGCCAAAAGCTGGCATTTAAATATCATTACTATAAATAAACCGTAAAATCTGATGCCTGACTTGAAGAGTCAGTGTTATGGAGTAACTGAAGAAGAATTATTTTTAAAGGAGAGGAACAATTTTGGATTTATGGTACCAATAATTTCTCTCTTTAAAGAACTCCACCAATTTAATTAAGGGTTAAGGATAAAAGCCCGCTAATTGTGTCCTCAGGAAGGGTCAATGGCACCACCATTTTCCTGGTCACTTTGGCCAGAAACCTGGAAGTCACATTTGACCTCTCTCATGTCCTGTCAGTCACTGAGTTGTATGTCTTCTTCATAATGACTCATTTCTGTACAATCAGTCTAGTCCAGGCCATAGTCATCTTATGCCTCAATTACTATAATAACTTTTAACATGAATTAAAATTAGAGGCAAATTTCATGATATATCCTAAAAATCATAGCAGATATGATGAAACTTTGCAAATTTTGTATATTTTTTACTGATCTTTTCTTCATCCTCTTCCAGTTGATCTGCAGAAGGATATAATGACTCTGCTTTGTGCATGAACCAAGGTTAAAACTCTTTGACGTAACATTTAAAACAATGGGTTAGCCGCTTTTATCCTGCCCAACCAATAATTTTTCTTCTCTATTACTTCCATAGCTAATTTTCTACTGGGTTAATTCCCTGGATCTTCCCTTTTCACTCTTTGGGTCCCCATTTTGCACATCCATAATGTATGTTTATTTTCCTCTTTTAATTCTTCCATTTCTTATAAAGCCATTTCTTATAATTAAAAAAATTAAAAGTATCCTGAGTGAAACCTTCTTGGCAAAGCTCAGCAGATCACATTTTTTTTTTTTGCTTAAATGCAAATCTATACCATGCAGATTACAACTCAAATCTGTATTTCCTTACATATGGTTTTCTTGCTCTTTTATGCATTTATGTTATATTCTCAATTACTGGGCCTTGTGAGTACCTCAAGGGCAGTGTCCCTAAACATTGCCACTGTCAAGTACCTCATTTGTTATTTTCCTTAAGAACTACATATTTTGAAATCTTTGTCTAACCCACTATATGCACTAAACCCATGATTGCTATATTTTTGCACTAGATAATTAGAATTACTGTTCTGCTGTTGATATCATTCTAGTCTTGGGAAAAGACTCAAGATGCTTTATCTACTGAACTTGCAGAAATATTAAATCTAGCCCACAGACACTCATGTTTTACCTTTTAGAACCCCTAAGCCTTTGTTGCTACTGCTGTGGATAGGGTCACTTCCTATCTTCATTATAATCCCATCGACTAGCAAAATTTCAGGTGTTCAGTAAAGGCTTAATGCTCTGTATAGCCTAGTGACTCTTAGTGGGAGCTAGGAGGAAGTGAGCAGCCCTAAAACCTCAGTGAGCAAAGGTGGCTATGGTTACAGAAATGTATGTTTTTCAGACATAGTTTTTTGTTTTGTTTTGTTTTGTTTTGCTGTACGTGGGCCTCTCACTGTTGTGGCCTCTCCCGTTGCGGGGCACAGGCTCCGGACATGCAAGCTCAGCGGCCATGGCTCACGGGCCCAGCTGCTCCATGGCATGTGGGATCTTCCCGGACTGGGGCACGAACCCGTGTCCCCTGCATCTGCATCGGCAGGCGGACTCTCAACCACTGAGCCACCAGGGAAGTCCCTTCTAAACATAGTTTTTTAAAAAGCTAAGATACACTTGTTATTTAAAAACAAAAGGCTTCTATTTTCCTTGCTTCTATTTTCCTTACAATGATGAATTCACTCTTGAGGGCTAGAAGGGTGGCTGTTGGGTGAACAGGAGGGAAAAATAATTTAATTGTCCTCCCGAATGCTTCTCTATTGCTGAGTTCCTGCATGCCATGCCCTTACAGCAGTAGACTCTGCAAAAGAGAGCAAAATATTTGAAGTGAATTACTTTAGCTACTGAAGCTTAGCAGATCGATCAAGTGGTATGATCAGATAGTGAGCTACAAGGAGGATTGAAGATATAATAAGACTCCCAAAAATAAAAAAGGAACAGCAATCAGACAAAAGTAACCAACCATTTGTGAAGTTAACAGTCTAATAATCAGAGTGATGACTTTGATAAGAAGACTGAAATTTAAAAAGTATAGATGACAAAAAAGATACCACATCAGCCCCAAAGAGGGCTCTTCTATTAATGTCCTAACTCAGAAGCAGCATGCAGAAGAGCTGGGTGGATACCGAAGCCAGCCTGCTCAGTTATCTGGCTTCCTGTGTTAGGAGCTTCTTCAGGTGGCCCCAGGCAGAAAGCCCAAGGATTAGGGCTATGAGAAGGCCCTGACTGACAAAGGTAGTGAGGTTTGTTTTTGAGGACCTATTGACATATTTATGCCACATATAATTTCATCTTTATACCAGCTGATTAAGGTAGATGGTATTTTGTTTATTGTCTGTTTTAGAAAGCAGGCACACAGGGTTTTTTTGGTAACAACCAAAATCCTACCTTTTCTTGGCAGGAGCAATAACAACATATGCCCTATTTTATCAGCTTCCAAAGTTCATACATATGACTCCAGCTGACCTCCATATGGTCTTAAGAATCAGTAAATTAGACATAAAACTCTCCTTCAAACACATAAACCTAAAGTTTAAGTAAAGAATTTCTAAATAATTAAGATAAGCTTCTATTCTTTCTTAGGTAATATTTGCAGTATGACATACTGATAAAAGTCTTCTGTGGAAATAGTTGTGGAAGGTTTTTTCAATAATTTTTCATCCCTTCAAGAAATATTCATTCAACTAGAAACTCTATGGATTTGGTGAAAAAAATGTTCTCTGACTTCATGGTACTTTACAGTTAAAGAGAAAAGAAAATAATTAAAAAAATAAAAGCATAGGGGGCTTCCCTGGTGGTGCAGTGGTTGGGAGTCCGCCTGCCAATGCAGGGGACACGGGTTCGTGCCCCGGTCTGGGAAGATCCCACATGCCACGGAGCGGCTGGGCCCGTGAGCCATGGCCGCTGAGCCTGCGCATCTGGAGTCTGTACTCCACAACGGGAGAGGCCACAACAGTGAGAGGCCTGCGTACCGCCAAAAAAATTAATAAATAAAATAAAATAAAATAAAAAATAAAATAAAAGCATAAAGAAATATAGCTGTGAACTTTAAAAACATCATATGATACGAAAGAGTAGGATGTGATTATGTAGTGGGAACAAAAAATTCCATGGTGAAGATGTTCTCTTTCATCTATTATGGTGACAGTAAGAAGCCAGTGGAAGGATTTTGCAGAGAAGAGTAATATGATTCTATTTCTATTTTTAAAAGATTATTCTGGCTCTTGAGGAGGAAGGATCAAAGGGAGTAAGTAGTAGAATTAGGAACGGAGGGGAGGAAGCAATTGCAGTGGTCCAGGAAAAAATAACAGGATTATTTCCTGTAAGGTTCTAGATGTTTACCCATAGAGATTTATTTCATACTCAGGACAATTCTCTGAAAGAGCTACTGCTATTTTACAGTTAGAGGCAAGGAAACTGGGGCACAGAAAGGTGGACTTATACAAGGTCTTAAGCTGGCAAGCAACAGAGTCAGGATTTAAAAAGTCTCGCTCTAGTTTTGGCTCTTAATATTCTACAATATATTTATTTCTCAAGTAGAGAGAAAAAGTGGAAAATCTGGAAGAGAGAGGAAACAACTAATGAAGTCCATGGGACAGCAGGAGAAAGGGGATCTATAATGAATCTGGAGGGATTGGATATTATTAGACAAAGGTCCTGTACTTTGTTGGATTTTGAAGTGTCTTAATGAGCCTGAACTTATTTATTATATCTTTTCAACTGAGACTCAATAAATCTTCAGATAATAATAATGACGGCAATCTTTTCTTTTGAGGAAAAAATTTATGGATTATGACAAGGCTTAAGATTCCCTAAATAAGTACTAGTGGTTTTTACTTTCCACATCCAAGTAGTATAATTCAGAAACTGAAACCCTCAATCCAGATGTCTTCCTCAGTACCCCTGGTAAGTGTTAAATTGCTTCTAATTTGACTAAGTACAAAAGAGATTATGTGGTGCTGCTGGCTACAGTTCAGGTGTTGGTTGAAGCCTGTATAAAGTGCTTTTGGATATGCTAACAACTCAAAAGTGTTAATTAAAGGCAATAATATGCTTGGCTCTTTGATATGGAGGGTTCATGCTAGGATGGAGTGAACACTGAAATGCACACACACAAAAGCTGTATTTTGTGAATTTACCTCATATCAGCAGAATTGTTTGGTTTCCAATGTGAAGTCATGTAATCTGTTTTACAAAAATGAAAATTCTTATGGGGAAGATGGGGAAGATGGATATGGAGGATCAAGGGAATTAGAAAGTAAAGAAAATATTTATTTACTGATAAGAATTTTTCTGGCAATCTTTGCTAAAATCACTAACTCATTTCTTTGTAAATGTATGTTTTTTTAGGTTAAAATGGTACCATGTAGTAATATATAAAGATATATAATATACATGAAGTTTGTTAACTAAACTCTGATTATGGATGAAGCCTCTAAAATATAATCAGTTCAGGAGAGAATTATGCCAATGTTTTGTTAGAAAGGATAGCAATAGACTGCTTTCCATCTCCCTGGGATGGGTAGAAAGCAATTATGTTTAATTCCTTCTCTTATACCAACCTTCCTCCTTTCTTCCAAGATTACTGCAGATTTACATGGTGTAATAGTCCCAGAAATGTAAAAGATGCCAATTCCCTATTTAATGTTAATTACTCTTGAAGAATAATTGCCAAAGAATTTTATAGAATTTTAAAGACATGAAAAATATTACTCTAGTGTTCTATATAATATAACCCAAAAAATTAAAATTGAGAATTTTTACTCAAAAGTATATTCCCATAACTTCTTTTGGGGTACAAAATAGATTGGAATATGACCAGCATAATCTACCATTCCCTAAATTCCAAAGGAAAGGATGTGGGAATTCTTGATATTTTAAGTTCCTTCCACCCTTACATTCTGATGTTGTTATTTAAATGAGAATGAAGAACAGAAATAGATAATAGAAAATAGTTGCAGTCACTAATCAATGGAAATTTTGAAAGTATCCATTCACAAAAATGAAAGTAGGGCTTCCCTGGTGGCGCAGTGGTTGAGAGTCCGCCTGCCGGTGCAGGGTCACGGGTTCATGCCCCAGTCCGGGAAGATCCCATATGCCGTGGAGCGGCTGGGCCCGTGAGCCATGGCTGCTGGGCTTGTGCGTCTGGAGCCTGTGCTCCACAACGGGAGAGCCCACAACAGTGAGAGGCCCGTGTACCGCAAAAAAAAAAAAAAAAAAATGAAAGTAATACTCAATCTTAAGAAATAAAATCACAGAAAGAAGGAATATTTGGTTGATTCAAACCAGAAATACTAGAGAATTAGATCAGGCCTAAAGAACAGAAGATTTCCTAAGAAACTAAGAGCAAATGACTTGATCACATTTCTCTGAGAATCTTTCTGCCAGGACAACCCCCTCCTTCAATAAGCACCATTTGACCACAAGACAGCACCTCACTTGTTCCAGGGAACTGAACATTAAACAGTTCTTCTTTTGAAACGTCCCAAAATTGCTTGCTTGCCCCCTTTGCAGCCAACCAAAGACTGTTAAATGTGCCTGAAGATTCATTAGAAACTCTCTCCCTGCTTCCAAACTTTCTATCTTAATAGAACACTTGCCAATCAGAGACTCTCTAGGTAGTTCCCCCCTTTTACTTTATAAAACCAACTTTCCTTTCTAACACCTTTTACAGATACAAGGTAGAGTGTCTTGCTTGAGATCACATGAACTATTTTAAAATTTAACTTAGGGCTTTGATCTCTAATCCCCCCTAAATATTTTAACTTACAGACCCACCTAGATGTTTTATCTCAGTTATTAAATCTGACCAAATCAAATAGAACTAATGTCATATAATTGACTATTCTAGATACTAATGTGGACCAAGATAAAAAGCAGTGAAGAAAAGAATATGTCCTGCTCCCAGGTTAATCCCTAGACCCAAGGTGAACATCCTGCTGATGCTACAACTATTTGAAAAGGATTTCATTCCATAATTTGGCAGATGAACATTAAAACCCAAAGGCAGAAATAAATTAATAGTTTAACATGAAAAAGTCAAAGTCGGTACACGTTAATGATTTTTCAAACCTGATAGTGTGTGTGTCTACGCATCTGTGCACACACAAGCACACCTAGAGGGGTGGGATAGGGAGGGTGGGAGGGAGATGCAAGAGGGAGGAGATATGGGGATATATGTCTATGTATAGTTGATTCACTTTGTTATAAAGCAGAAACTAACACACCATTGTAAAGCAATTATACTCCAATAAAGATGTTAAAAAAAAGAAGAGAGAGAGATTGAGGAAGGAGGGAATGGAGGGAGGGAGATATTGGAGTTCCTTAAAAGGGGAAGGAGATCAGAAAAACTTGGGTAGGTGAAATGAAGGGAGAGGATCTCACTGAGGAGGAAAATGTACCTAGAGAAAAGAGGAAATGATCTTGCAAACAAACAATTTAGGAAATTTTAATTTTGCTCTAAGGTTGGTTGTGTCCATTTTTGGCACCCTGGACTATTGTTTTGGTCTGGTCACTCTATCCTGTCTTGCTGGCTGTCATTACAGGCCTCCTTTCAAGACATCCTACCTCCTGTAGCCAGTGTGTTCTCGCTGAAGTTCAAACATGACCATGCATCTTCCCTGTTTAAAGCTTCTTTTAATGGTCCCCAATTATTCTTAGGATAAATGTACTTCCTGCCTAGCATCTCACCAGTGTCCTCTTCCTCTCCCCAAACTCTACCTTGTTGCCTCTTGTTCCTGGGTCTCTGCACCTGCTGCTTTCTCTGCCTGGAATAACAGCTGCCCCCATTTGCCATTTCCTCTCCTAATCCCTAGTTTTCTTGTCAGCTTACTGCTTAGAAATCTCTTTCCGGAAAGCATCTGACACCCATTTCCCTCCAAGGACCCTAGGTGTTCCAGCAGCACCGTTCAGCTCCAAGTTTTATATGGCACCCAATTGTATTTGCTTGTTTCCTTGTCTGTAAGATGCCCTAGATTGTGAGCCATGTGATTACACAGTCTGGTGTCCATCTTACTTCTCATTATATAACTAGTATCTAGCAGAGTCCGTAATATACAGTAACTAGTCACTAAATATTAAACTAATAAATGAATACATTTGAAAGTGATTTAGGTGAACTGTAAAAATAAGAAAGAAACAATATGTAAAGTATAAAGGGTTTCAAATCTTTTTTTTTAAATAAGACTTAAAAATAAACTCACATCCTCAACTGGCTTTTGAAAGCTTTTAAGACCTCAGTAAAGTATAGCCTTCCTGATTTGTGATTATACCAATAGTACACTGATGATATGTGGTCTGCTGACAAAATAAAAAGCTTTGCACAGCTAGAAAATTAGATTAAAACAGAACAAACTAATTGGATTTAAAGATTATATGAGGTCACAGTCTCAAGATTCTTGCATTTGAGAATTGCCAGTAGTGAGTATTATATCATCCATAAATCAGTTCTCCATGTAAAGAAGTACTTGAATGATGTGAGCCAGGCTGATACTTTTGCAGCTCAAATCTTCTATGAAGAGTTCCTATCAGTACATGAAGTGCTAATGCATGCTGTGGCATATTATTTGCATGCTATCTTTACATTTACTTAGTAATTCAAAAGGGAATTAACATGGAACATGCTGTTTGTCATGACAGGTACTTTTCAAATATAATAATTCTTCCACTCAAACATAATCCACACATAGATTAAGAAGGACTGTATAGTTAACACACATAGGACATATTCTTAAGTGGTAGAATTCTAGTTAGATGCCCCTAAGTGTTTATGTAAACTCCATTTTATCCTGAAATTCTTATTGTTTATACATTTATTTTAATGCATTATAAACTCTTCCATGTCTTACATTAAGAATTTGAAAACGTCTTTAGAAAAAAAACCAAAAAAATGTAGCATATTCTAGGTGAAAAGAGAAGTGTCCTTTAAAATCCTTCCATGAACACACACACACACACACACACACACACACACACACACACCCCAAATCTAAAAATTCAGCTAAATTAAATTTTCTCAGAAATTTTACTGAGGAGTTTATTGTGGAGACTGTTATATGATTGACATTTTCTAGGTTAAAATATGAATTTTAAGATCACTTCCTTTAGCACACTAACATTTGGGTTGAACAAGTGAATTACAGATATGACCATAGAAGAAATATTTCTTTAACCTTTCAAAACAAAGATAAAAAGTGAATTGTCTGCTTCTCTATAGAGAACAACTTATGTCTGTTGGTCCAAGTTGGGGGGAGAGATTTCTCTTAAACTTCTTGTCTATTATACTCTTTTACCTCTAAAAAAACAAAGATATCTCCCTGTGACAAATAAAATATCATTTTATAATCTCCTGCTGTCCAATTTGAACACTTAAAAATAATATAATTACCACGGTTATTACAGGGCATCATGAAATGCATGGTCAATTGTTTTAATATCACACTGGAACTTACACTATTCTGAGTGCTGAAAAATAAAGCATTCTTTACTAACTGGAAGTATTTTTAAATAAGATAAAAATTATTTTATAGAACAGAGCAAAATCGGGATTTATCTCTAAGAACTTGCCATGTTTAAATGACCTTCTGTATTGCACTGCATACTAAAAATGTACAGAAATGAGAAAAATGTAAATTATTAAAGTAGAGCAATATAAATTGTGAATTTTTCAAGTTTTTATGAAATATCAGGAATAGGACTAATATCTGTAAGATAAGTATTCGTTTTTCTTCATTTTCACTGAGAAAGAGATGGAAAGATATTTTTCTACACCCTTAACAAGTTTATAGAATAATAAGGCAAATTTTTTTTTTTTTTTTTTTTTTTTGTGGTACGCGGGCCTCTCACTGTTGTGGCCTCTCCCGTTGCGGAGCACAGGCTCTGGACGCGCAGGCTCAGCGGCCATGGCTCACAGGCCCAGCCGCTCTGTGTCATGTGGGATCTTCCTGGACCGGGGCACGAACCCGTGTCCCCTACATCGGCAGGCGGACTCTCAACCACTGCGCCACCAGGGAAGCCCTAAATGGTTTTTTAAATCCCTTGCTCCTCAACGTATGGTCCTTGGACCAGCAGCATTGGCAGCACCTGGGAGCTCGTGAGAAATGTAGAATCTCCTGGTTTCAGTCTAGACATACTAAATTCAATTCTGCATGGTAACAAGATTCCCTGGAGATCTGTATACACATTAAAGATTGAGAAGACATATTCTATTACACAGGTGCATATGATTCATTTCCCCTTGAAGCCCAAGGAGATTTAGCACAGCTCATATTCATAATGTTTTTCTGTGATAGGAAGGAGGTGTGTTTTAATTTTACAGAAAAAGTAGTGTGCATAAGGGATGTGATTTACCACATATTACACTGTCAATAATGATAAAGTTGTTGATGAGCAATCAATATTAAAATGATTTCTTTATATTATTCTATAACTTGAAGCTATAAAGGGGAAAAGATAGCTGCCTGTGACAAGTAAAATATCATTTTATAATTTCCTGCTGTCCAATTTGAACACTTAAAAATAATATAATTACCACGGTTATTACAGGGCATCATGAAAATACATGGTCAATTGTTCTAATATCACACTGGAAATCAATTTTATTACCTGTTTTTAGGTAATAAAAACAGACTTGCTAACATCATTGAATTTTTACACAGTTAGAAGTTGTAGGCTATATAAAGAGAACAATCTCCAGAAAGAGTTTACTTCCTATGTTCTTTTCTGTAATATTTTACTAACAGTAATTAGAGCTTTGTAAATCTATGTGACTGCATAATAAAAGAACTTCAGTACTTTTTTACTCTCTGTGTTTTACTGGTGATTAATTCCCTGATTTTATTATACCACTAATCCCCTCAATCTGAATAATTTTGTTATTTTAATAAGTTTAATTGACTCATTTCATTGCTTTTCATACATCAATCTAATAAACAAATATTTATTATTCTATACGTGGTAAGGCAAAGCACAATGTGGGGAATGGTGTGTATTAAATGATGAATAAGATAAAATCTCTGCTCTCAAACACACTCCAGTTCATCAGGGGAGTTAAGACATATACACAAATAACCATGATTAATTTCAGTGACACAGAAAATGCTATGGGAACACAGAGTGCAGTCACTTCTGATTTGTGGAATTAGTTAAGACTTCCTGAAGGAGAAAGCATTTAAAACTAGGCCAAGGAGGATGGCTGGAATAATAACAAGAAGAAAAAGCTTTTAAAGGGCATTTTGTGTGTGAAGGGAGCAAAAGTATCTCCATGTGGTGGTTTATTACAAAAAAGTGCTCAGGAATTAAGTAATCAAATAAATTTTAAAGCACTTACTTAGCTACTTGTATTAAAGTATACAAAGTTAAAAATATTCTTGTAAAAATATATATGATGAGCTCCTGTAGCAGATTGGTTCTTAAAACAAATTAATGAAGATGATTAAAGATAGTTCATAGGAAAATAAAATAGGCTGCTTAACATAAAGTCAGTGGGGAAAAAAAAATCTCAGGAATAATGTAGCAAAATTAGATACAAAGTTGGTTAACATCCTGCCAGGCAATAAATATGTAACCTTTGGGGTTATCTTATCCAGTGGACAGAAATTATGTTACTTATCCATCTTCTAAAAGTTAACATCTAACTTTACAGTCTAGCTCTAATCAATAGTAAATCAAACAAACTTACAATTCCCTAGGACTCCAGCTGACTCTTAGGTGGAGTATTTGACAATGCTCAGACAGAATTTCAAAAGTGCACATCTAGATAATTTTTAAATTGATTTGTCAACACTACCCAGTTAAATAGCTTTATCACACCCAGTTTGTAAAGAAAACTGAGTCTTAGAGATATTAGACAAATTGCCCAAATTACATGGCTGGTACAGGAAACAAAACAAAACAAACACCTGAGATCTTAATCCAGATTTGTTTGATTTCAAAGCCATAGCCTTTGAACCACATAAAAAGAATAAAGAGTTTATATTTATCTTGTCCCAGTCAATATTTAAGTGCTAAACTCATTAAATTAATTCAATACTTGAACAAAACAAATAATCCCCCCAAAGGAAAAAAAAAAGAAAAAGTAAACAAAAACCCGAGACTGTTGAATGGATTCCTATTATACTAATGAAGAGACTATGATCCAAAGTAGCAAGAGGAAGAAGAGAGGGTGAGGCAGTCAGTGCTGCAAGACCTGGGAAAGTAGCTAAGGACCCAGGCTTCTAAGACTGTACAGTGTTGTTCAAAGAATAACATACTTCACTGTGTCCTGAAGGTAGGACAGACAAAAGCTATGGAATCAGGTGGTCTGGAGGGAGATGCTGCTTGTGATCTTCCCTGAAGGAGCTGGAATTTGCTTCCTGTGGTTCTTAACCATTTGGGGATCATATATTAATATGTGACTAAGAAAGTTATGGTAGTTCTCCTCCTAAAATGTGCATATCTGTACCTATGCACAAAATTTTGCAATCCACTTTAGAGGTTTACTCATCTTTTGAAGACACTAAGCATTTACTTCTTCATGAGAATACCAATAGGTAGTCAGGGAGGACTCCTATAAACTTTTAAGACAAATATATGATATCACTTATATGTGGAATCTAAAAAAATGAGAAGAAATAATACAAATGAACTTATATACAAAACAGAAATAGACCCACAGATATAGAAAACAAACTTATGGTTATCAATGGGGAAAAGGGGGTGGGGGGAGGGATAAATTGGGAGTTTGGGATTGACATATACACACTGCTATATATAAAATAGGTAGTCAACAAGCACCTACTGTATAGCACAGGGAACTATACTCAATATTTTGTAATAACCTATAAGGGAAAAGAATCCGAAAAAGAATAGATATATGTACGTATAACTGAATCACTTAGTTGTACACCTGAAACTAACACAACACTGTAAATCAACTATACTGCAAAAAGAAAAAAGACATCAGATTAACCTCTTTGGTTATTATTTAAGCACATTATTTAAGTAAATGGGGTTTTGACCAAAATGTGGAGGATGGAAAATAATGCAATTCTCACCTTTCTCCAGTTAACATCAGGACCAAACTCTCTAATTCACACTGATCTAATTCCAGCCTCATGATTTCATAAAAATCCACCTTTCCCAGTCAGGAGTAAAGAGAGTAAAGAGATGTGAGCATGATAGAGGAGTTAAAGGCATAGACTGTGAAGTCAGGTGCCCTGATTTAAATATCATCTTCCCTAATTTCTAGTTGTGAGTTCTTTTTTTTAACTTCTTTATGTTGTAATATCCTTACCTGTGAAATGAGGATAATGATAGTACTTACCTATTATGAGGTTTCAATAAGTTTGTATTTGTATTTATAAAGTGTTTAAAGCAGTATTTGGCACAGAGGAAGTACTATATTAGCATTTGCTAAATAAGTAAGTGGACACATATCCCAAATCCTTCTCTTTTCTTTTGACTGAAACATAGAAAACATATTTATCAAATACCCATAGTCTGCAGTACCACTTCTTAAGGTCTGTAACATTTCTATGACTCTGTTTTGGAGTCTATAACTCCATCTCTGGGATTTTAAAATTCTTTAGAATATATAAATGAGGCTCACTGATGATTTGAAAAAGACCAGCCTCTGAAATCTGAAAAAAAAAAGATTTTTTTCTCTATTCCCAAAATGGAGATATCAGTTATAAATTACTTTTTCTCTCTATAGGTTAATATAATTTCACTTAAAGTTTCCTGGTACTTCCTGACTAATTAAATATGTACGGTTAAATATGAGTTCATTAGAGAAATATGTAACTAATGTATATCCTTAACTGCTCAGCTTTATCTTATTGTACTTTGTCTTTTGAATTATTGAATTAATGAACTACCATTATCTTAATTGGGGCTTTACACCTAGACAATTTTATATCACGGAATTACCATTTTGTTTCTTGGCATCTTGGTACAAAAATCTCCAAGTCTCGTAGATACTCTTGGTTTTTTATTGAAAAGATGTTTTATGACTTTTCATATTTTAGTGATTGTGATTTAATCACAATAAAGAACATTCTACATATTAAGTAAGAAACAATCTGAAATTCACACATTGCCCCAATAATAGGAAATCTTTTCACTCACTATGTTAATTCTGATAAGGAAAACTTTGTCTCATAACATCTAACTTGACCAAGAACATAGAAGTTTGCCTTTGAGAATATTTTCTTTTGTGAATTTAATGCTGTGTTAGTATTTCTGGGTTTCTTTTTCATAATCCTGGGTAATATTTAACATTTATTTAACTTAGGAGCTGTAAGTCTTCAAACATTTTAAAGTTGAAAAGGCCTTACATAATTTTACATCATTTATGCAAACATGCTATATTGCTCACCTTCTGGAGTTATGAAGCACATATTTTAAGCCTTCTTTAATTACCCTTTGTAAACTTTAGGATGTTTATTATTATATTCCTTATGAGGCATATTTGTCATACATGGATTGATTAAGAAAATAAGATATTTATAGATAAAGTTGGGACATAAATTTTTGAAATGTATCCATATATTCTATTACACATGGATTTTTATTATTTGAGGATCAGTGCTTAAAAATCATACAGATGGCTTTAAACAGGCAGCGAGGGAAATTCACTTTTTGAGTGAAGATACTATTCTTTCTCAGATTATAAGTATATATTCAGCAAGGCATGTGTATCTAAACCTGTTATCTTCCTTAGTAAATTTCAATGAGCATGTTCATATTTGAACAGTAGAGGGAGCTCTAAAAAAGCTTAGTAAATAGAAAAGTTGAGGTGAAAAGCGGTAGTTAATATAAGATTCTAAGTAAAAATTATTAAAAATGCTTGTCATAAGTCAACAAATCAATTTCACGTTCAAAATCATGTGCTTTTAAAAAACCTTTAGATAGTTAATATGCTTTCCTCATTTTTAGTATCTTTAATAATTGTTTTATTTTAAAGGGCTCTAGACAGGACTTTCAAGATGGCAGAGGAGTAAGACGCCGAGATCATCTTCCTCCCCACAGCTACATCAGAAATACCTCTACACGTGGAACCACTCCTACAGAACACCTACTGAACGCTGGCAGAAGACCTCAGACCTCCCAAAAGGCAAGAAACTCCCCCACGTACCTGGGTAGGGCTAAAGAAAAAAGAAAAAAACAGAGACAAAAGAATAGGGACGGGACCTGCACCAGTGGGAGGGAGCTGTGAAGGAGGAAAGGTTTCCACACACTAGAAGCCCCTTCATGGGTGGAGACTGCGGGTGGCGGAGGGGGGAGCTTCAGAGTAGCGGAGGAGAGCGCAGCAACAGGGGTGCAGAGGGCAAAGCGGAGAGATTCCCGCACAGAGGATCGGTGCCGACCAGCACTCACCAGCCCGAGAGGCTTGACTGCTCACCCACCGGGGCAGGCGGGGCTGAGAGCTGAGGCTCTGGCTTCGGAGGTTGGATCCCAGGGAGAGGACTGGGGTTGGCGGCGTGAACACAGCCTGGAGGAGGCTAGTGCACCACGGCTGGCTGGGAGGGAGTCTGGGAAAAAGTGTGGACCTGCCGAAGAGGCAAGAGACTTTTTCTTGCCTCTTTGTTTCTTGGTGCGCGAGGAGAGGGGATTAAGAGCGCTGCTTTAAAGGAGCTCCAGAGACGGGCGCGAGCCACGGCTAACAACCCGGACCCCAGAGATGGGCATGAGACGCTAAGGCTGCTGCTGCCGCCAGCAAGAAGCCTGTGTGCGAGCACAGGTCACTATCCACACCTCCCCTCCCGGGAGCCTGTGCAGCCCGCCACTGCCAGGGTCCCGTGATCCAGGGACAACTTCCCTGGGAGAACGCACGGTGGCCTCAGGCTGGTGCAATGTCACGCCGGCCTCTGCCCTGCAGGCTCGCTCCAGACACATGGAGGCTAAACAGTACACCTCTTAATAACCAAGATATCACTGAAGAAGTCAAAGAGGAAATCAAAAAATACCTAGAAACAAAGGACAATGAAAACACGATGACCCAGAACCTATGGGTTGGAGCAAAAGCAGTTCTAAGAAGGAAGTTTATAGCAATATAATCCTACCTCAAAAACAAAAAACATCTCAAATAAACAACCTAACCTTACACCTAAAGCAATTAGAGAAAGAAGAACAAAAATCCTCCAAAGCTAGAAGAAGGAAAGAAATCATAAAGATCAGATAAGAAATAAATGAAAAAGAAATGAAGGAAACAATAGCAAAGATCAGTAAAACTAAAAGCTGGTTCTTTGAGAGGATAAACAAAATTGATAAACCACTAGACAGACTCATCAAGAAAAAAAGGGAGTAGACTCGAATCAACAGAATTAGAAATGAAAAAGGAGAAGTAACAACTGACATGGCAGAAATACAAAGGATCATGAGAGATTACTACAAGCAACTCTACGCCAATAAAATGGACAACCTGGAAGAAATGGACAAATTCTTAGAAAAGCACAACTTTCCGAGACTGAACCAGGAAGAAATAGAAAATATGAACAGACCAATCACAAGCACTGAAATTAAGACTGTGATTAAAAACCTTCCAACAAACAAAAGCCCAAGACCAGATGACTTCACAGGTGAATTCTATCAAACATTTAGAGAAGAGCTAACACCTATCCTTCTCAAACTCTTCCAAAATATAGCATAGGGAGGAACACTCCCAAACTCATTCTACAAGGCCACCATCACCCTGATACCAAAACCAGCGAAAGATGTCACAGGCCAATATCACTGATGAACATAGATGCAAAAATCCTCAACAAAATACTAGCAAACAGAATTCAACAGCACATTAAAAGGATCATACACCATGATTAAGTGGGGTTTATCCCAGGAATGCAAGGATTCTTCAATATATGCAAATCAATCACTGTAATACACCATGTTAACAAACTGAAGGAGAAAAACTGTATGATCATCTCAATAGATGCAGAAAAAGCTTTTGACAAAATTCAACATTTATTTATGATAAAAACCCTCCAGAAAGTAGGCATAGAGGTACTGACCTCAACATAATAGAGGCCCTATATGACAAACCTACAGCCAACATCGTTCTCAATGGTGAAAAATTGAAACCATTTTCTCGAAAATCAGGAACAAGACAAGGATGTCCACTCTCATCACTATTATTCAACATGGTTTTGGAAGTTTTAGCCACAGCAATCAGAGAAGAAAAAGAAATAAAAGGAATCCAAATCAGAAAAGAAGAAGTAAGGCTGTCTCTGTTTGCAGATGACATGATACTACACATAGAGAATCCTAAAGATAGTACCAGAAAACTACTAGAGCTAATCAATGAATTTGGTAAAGTAGCAGGATACAAAATTAATGCACAGAAATCCCTTGCATTCCTATACAATAATGATGAAAAATCTGAAAGGGAAATTAAGGAAACACTCTCATTTACCATTACAACAAAAATTATAAAATACTTAGGTATAAACCTACCTAAGGAGACAAAAGACCTGTATGCAGAAAACTATAAGACGCTGATGAAAGAAATTAAAGATGATACAAACAGATGGAGAGATATGCCATGTTCTGGGATTGGAAGAATCAACATTGTGAAAATGACTATACTACCCAAAGCAATCTACAGATTCAATGCAATCCCTATTAAACTACCAATGGCATTTTTTCGCAGAACTAGAACAAAGAAGTTCATAATTTGTATGGAAACAAAAAAGACCCGAAATAGCCAAAGCAATCTTGAGAAAGAAAAACAGAGCTGGAGGAATCAGGCTCACAGTCTTCACACTATACTACAAAGCTACAGTAATCAACACAGTACGGTACTGACAGAAAAACAGAAATATAGATAAATGGAACAGGACAGAAAGGCCAGAGATAAACCCGCACACATATGGTCACCTTATTTTTGATAAAGGAGGCAAGAATATACAATGGAGAAAAGACAGCCTCTTCAATAAGTGGTGCTGGGAAAACTGGACAGCTACATGTAAAAGAATGAAGTTAGGACACTCCCTTAAACCCTACACAAAAATAAACTCAAAATGGATTAAAGGTCTAAATGTAAGGCCAGACACTATAAAATTCTTGGAGGAAAACACAGGCAGAACACTCTGTGACATAAATCACAGCAAGATCCTTTTAAACCCACCTCCTAGAGAAATGGAAATAAAAACAAAAATAAACAAATGGGACCTAATGAAACTTCAAAGCTTTTGCACAGCAAAGGAAGACATAAACAGGACGAAAAGACAACCCTCAGAATAGGAGAAAATATTTGCAAATGAAGCAACTGACAAAGGATTAATCTCCAAAATTTACAAGCAGCTCATGTAGATGAATATCAAGAAAACAAACAACCCAATCCAAAAATGGGCAGAAGACCTAAATAGACATTTCTCCAAAGAAGACATACAGATTTCCAACAAACACATGAAAGGATGTTCAATAGCAGTAATTACTAGAGAAATGCAAATCAAAACTACAATGAGGTATCACCTCACAGCAGTCAGAATGGCCATCGTCAAAAAATCTACAAACAATAAATGCTGGAGAGGATGTGGAGAAAAGGGAAACTGCTTGCACTGTTGGTGGGAATGTAAATTGATACAGCCACTATGGAGAACAATATGGAGGTTCCTTAAAAAACTTAAAATAGAACTATCATACGACCCAGCAATCCACTACTGGGCATATACCCTGAGAAAACCATAATTCAAAAAGAGTCATGTACCACAATGTTCATTGCAGCTCTATTTACAATAGCCAGGACATGGAAGCAACCTAAGTGTCCACCAACAGATGAATGGATGAAGAAGATGTGGTACATATATACAATGGAATATTACTCAGCCATAAAAAGAAACAAAATTGAGTTACTTGTAGTGAGGTGGATGGACCTAGAGTCTGTCATACAGAGTGAAGTAAGTCAGAAAGAGAAAAACAAATACCATATGGTAACACATATATATAGAACCTAAAAAGAAAAAAAATGGGTCTGAAGAACCTAGGGGCAGGACAGGAATAAAGATGCATACATGGAGAATGGACTTGAGGACACAGTGTGGGAGGGGTAAGGGTAAGCTAGGATGAAGTCAGGGAGCAGCATGGACATATATACACTCCTAAATGTAAAATAGATAGCTAGTGGGAGGCAGCCACATAGCACAGGGAGATCAACTCGGTGCTTTGTGACCACGCAGAAGGGTTGGATAGGGAGGGTGGGAGGGAGATGCAAGAGGATGGAAATATGGGGATATATGTATATGTACAGCTGATTCACTTTGTTATAAAGCAGAAACTAACACACCATTGTGAAGCAATTATACTCCAATAAAGATGTTTAAAAAATTTATTAGAAAGTAATGTTATAATTCCCTGTGCCATACAACATATTTTTATTTCTTATCTATTTTATACATATCAGTTTGTATCTCTTAATCCCATACTACTGTCTTGTCCCTCCCACAAGAGGGGAGGTTTCTTCCCCTCCCACAAGAGGGGAAGTTGCTTTCCATGGTTACAGGGCTTAGGTAAAATTCAGCATTTATACCATATATAAATTATATAATGCATAATGTAAAAATTATAATTATACATTATAAAATTACTTTGTAGAAAATATTATAAACTATATAAAACACAAATAAAAAACATAATGCCTAAAACATATATAATATTATATATATATGTATATATATGCACAAACACATAATAGCTAGTATAATATAATGTCAGCTGCCTCTTTTGTATCAGGGAGGTGACAGTCAGCTTTACTTTAGTCAGCTAACTGGTGGTTCAGAAGGGCAAATATGGCTCACATGCTCCAATATTATCTGGCCAGCACATGGGTTCCAAGTTTTAAATATGAAAGCCTTATGTCATGGGTTAATTCCAGCTCCTATCACTCCCTATGTCTTTACACTGGGCCATAGCCACACATTTACCTTTAGTAGGATCTAGTCCCTGGAAGTATCTGAATTTGCAACCCCTAATCAAGAGTATCTTTAGCCCATTTTTTGAGGAATGTGGACAAAGTGGATCATAGTCAGGGAATACACACACACACACACACAGACGGCAAGGTATGAGAAGTTTTGAGATTTAGTCTAGAGAAGATGGGGCAGGGGAAGGATGAGAGAGGCCATCACAGTTATCTCTAAATACTAGAAGAGTTGCCATGTGGAAGAATTAGACTTGTTCTGTTTGGTCCCAGAAGGGTAGTAGTAGGACAAGTGGGAGGAAGTTGCAGGGAAATAGATTTGTGTGTCAGGATGAGGAAGCACTTTCTAACAGAGCTGCCTTCAGAAAGTGGGGCTCTCCCTGTCATTGTATGCTTTGCCGCAAAGCTTCACTGTGGAGCTGCAGGAGGGCATCTGGCTATTGAATGGGTGTACTGGAATAAGGAGTGTTGAAGTTTCTTTCCCACTGTAAGACTCTCTGATTCTGTGAAATAAAGTAAAACCCCATTAAAAATAAATAAATAAAGGTCTCTAGATATACAAAAGTCATTTGTTATTGTGTGTACATCCTTTTAAATTTATGTATAAATATACTTAAACATATCTGGACTAGGTTCATTTATATGACTTATCCTCTCCATTTTAGGCATGCTTCAGTTGCATTAACAGTTTGTGAAAAGTGATACTATTAAGAACTTTATTGTTGTAAAGTCTGGCTTACTGACCCTGTGGGTCTAAACAGAACTGGACTGGAATATATGGCTCTATAAAAGCCCAGAACTATCTAATGGCTGTAGCTAGTTGATAAACAGTTGATATTTACTGAGTATTTATTGGACTCAAAGCTGTTCTGGGTCTCTAAAAAACATAAAAGGAATATAACTAAGTGGAAGTATTCTCAGCAGCATGGGGTAGCTGTAACGGCAGATGCAAGGAATTTAGGACCTGAACTTGGTTCTCAAGGGGGACTCCACTTTTGAGATGAATAACTTACTCAGATGTAAGGACTTGTACATCTCAGGCTTGATTTGAGGATTACATGACATAATGAAGGTAAATTTCCTTAAACTATTACTGAATCCCAAGTATTTAATAAATACCCTCCTTCTTCTGGCATGGTTATCAGAGCTAGTAAATGTACACAATCGATTACTCATATTCTCGAAATCCAAAATCTCTGAAAACTGTTATTGTTTTCCATATAATTCACTTTGTGTCAAAACCTAGCCTGACCCAAACTAATTCAGTAACAAGATGTGACCTCAGTTGATAGAAGTTACATCTAGTCATTATATTTTATACTTTATAAACATCTGTAATTTTCCTGAGCATCATGTTTGACTACCAGGTGCTCATCTGGAACCTCATGCAGGTGTTATATCTTGTATATACATTCCATTATAGTTCTAGATTTTGGAAACTTCTGAACTCTAAAACATTTGGCCACAAGGGTTTGGGATGAGGGTTTGTGGACCTATGGCCCTGTACCTGTCTCTGAACTGTTTTCAGTATATGTTGATGATCGTGTTTAATTCATGAGGTTAGAAATTAAAGATGAGTGTCTATCATGCAGAGAATATCTAAGCAATAATCCATCATTACATAGGCTGTTATGACCTGAGTGTTTGTCTTCCCCCAAATTCATTAGTTGAAATTCTACCCCACAATGTGAAGGTAGTAGGAGGTGGAGCCTTTGGGAGGTAATTAGAATTAGATGAGTGAGGTCATGTGGGTGGACCCCTTATGAATGGGATTAGTGCCCTTGTAAGAGTCAGGAGAGAGTTTGCTTTCCCTCTCAGCTTCCTACCATGTGAACATACATTGAGAAGTTGGCAGTCTGCAACTTGAAAGGAGGCCCTCACCTGAACTTGATCATGCTGGCACCCTGGTCTCAAACTTCGAGGCACTAGAACTGTGAGGAAAAATTTCATTGTTTATGAACAACCCAGGCTAGGTACTTTCTTATAGCAGCCTGAACTAAGACACAGCCCACCACACATTTAGGGAGTTATGTCTACGTCAAACCACTTAATAAATGATATCTAAATTATATAAACATTTTAACAGGATTATGTGGAACCACTAAACTCTTGCTAAGTATAAAGACCACTTCTTCATGAGGTGATGATAACCTATTTAACTGAAGATTTCTCCCATCAATTCTGGCATGTATTTACATCATTTAGAAGAACACAGAAGACTAGGGGTCCACATATCTAGAAACACTATAAAACCCGTTAGATAACAGGTAAAAAGTCAAAGAGAAAATTATTAGGAATAATATGTGGAGAGAGGGCTGACGATGAAATGATTTACAATATAGATAATAGATTGTAAAAAATTATCCTGTTCTGCACTAATGATTTGGTATGTGGAATGACAGAAATACTACCAGAATTTCTCCTAAGGAAATATAAACACCGTATTTAAGAACAACAATATTCCTGAAAATGAAACATGAGGAAATTTGAGAAAATAAAAACACAAATGTGAATGAAAGTGACCAGTTTAGACTTTAGAAAAAAAGTTTTCTAGTAGTTTAGCATTATGCAGGTACTCCTACTGGCCAAATGTCTTTGAAATATATATATCTGTCAATAGTTTTTGATATGATATTAATGCAGGCTAGTACATACACAGAAGTTGGTGCACAAGAGACTGTTCCGCTCCCAGAAGTTTTCAATGGCAGCGGTAAATGTAATCCTGAATTCACAATTTCAGTTGCTAAGTAAAGAAAAAATATCTTTAGATACTTTCTTAATGACAACTGAGATATTACACCAAGACACATACATTTCCAAAATAAGATAAGTGTAGCTCTGGCAAAATATGAGATGGCATGAAGAGAGCAGCTTATTAAAGGAAATTGATGAATATGAGTTCAAAAAATCCCAGACACAGAATACTATGCTCGTAAGTAAACCAACATGCCAAATAAATATTTTCTCCTAAAAGCACAATCATGCAATTTTCAGGCAGTATAAAAATCTCAGTTATTTCCAAGGTTACTGCTACTTATCTTCCTTTTTGTCTTTTCCTGTCTCCAGTTCTTTTCCCGCTGTGGGACTTGTTTATTTGCTGGTCACAGCTTTATTCTGGTTTTCCCTGCTTGTTGGTGTTAAAACAAATTAGCTTAATATATTTCCCTAAAGGTAGCTGATTTAGACTTTTTCTTTCCTATGGTAAAGATATAAATGGTTTAATAAATTTATTTTAAGGTAGCTGCGTTTTAGTGCCTGTGTGACTTAACTTCCTGCTGAGGAATCTCAGTGTGCTGCTGTGAAATATTTTGAAAGATGCCTGAAGAGTTGGGCTGCTCTTTCATCTGATCATCACACTGAAATCATGCAGAGCTTTCTCCCCCTTTTTTTTTTGCTGTTTTCCTTTCTCTTCCTCTCCCCCTCTCTCCATTTTATTCTCCCTTACTTTGTACATCTCTCCCTCCCTTCCTACTTCTTTTCTTCCCTCTATAGCAGTGATATTTGGAATGCCTTTGGAATGCATGACTAGAAGAACATGTTATGAGTAAAACCACTTGTGTTAGTCTTTTCCTTCCGTGCTTCATTTCTTTTATAATAAAATTATCCCTCAGTAAAAAGCATCTGAGTTTTTTAAACTGATCTACATTCTTTAGTGAATTTCTACTTCTGATTAGGCTGCCTTGGGAGTTTCTCAAGGTAAAGTGTTTTGAGCAATAGAAAAGCAGACAGCAGAGACTCTAGGTTCTATTCCAAGCCTGAGGAGCAAGAGGCTTGAGGAGTTCCCTGGCCCAGGCAACAAGTACTTGGAACCGAGTGATGTACTAGGGGCATTATGAGGGATGCACACTGAACTTCATGCTGCTTCTCTGCCTGTGCTCTCATTATAGCCCGAGTGATTCTAATTTTAGAAACCCCCTGTTTATTACACTTCTGTGTTGGGCAAATGATAGGCACTTCCTGCACATATGATTAAGGAGTTTCCTGAGAAAACCATAGGTTTGCAGACCTTTTTACTTCATTCTTTTGGAAAATCTCTTAGTATGCAACCCATCCAACCCTCTACTGTGTCTGCTAGTCTCAAGTTCTCATGGGTCAGTCATAATGCAGAATCAACACTTACAGGACAAGGTGCAGGCCTTAGGACCCTCCTCCCCCCACAAGCAATTTATTTCCATTTCTGTATTTCAGTAGAAACTTGGTAGACAAAGGAATCTATATTCTTGAGAAGAAACTTTGATTTCTCCCTAAGCGTGTGCTCACAGTGACAGAGAACCCAGTGATCAGTGTGGATGGCAATCAAACTTTCTCATTCAGTTGGTAATGGCAGAGGAGCAGGTGCTAGATACAGGCCAATAGTCACGTGTCTACTATGGAAGTGGATGTAGTCATTCATTTTTCTGGATGATCTAAGATTAGAGTTAACGTTCCTTCTCCACTGTATTTGACTACCAACCTGGTGAGACCATAGGGGGTACCTAAATATGAATCAACACTATGTAGTCAGACAAAAGACACCTTTCATTATTCACTTACCAGAAACAAACAACAACAAAAACAAGTTTCCTTTTTTTCATGAAGAGCAAGTTATGAACTGAATGCTTGCATTCTTCCACTCCAAATTCATATGTTGAGATCTCAACCCCCAATGTAATGGTATGAGGAGGTGGGACCTTTTAACTTCCAATACATGAAATTTTTAAGTGCAAATCCACAAATTTTCTTATGTGTGTAAACTCCGGAAGGGGGAGAAATGGGAAAAGTCTGTGCTGTAGTTACGTTGCAGGTAAGTATATTGATACTTTTATTAAACTTCATGTCATAAAACTGGAATCCAAGAATCATAGAATTTTAGAGCTACTATCTATGCTGTGGATAAATGTTAAGGAAAATTTTCAGGATTCTATGGCTATTATATACAAATGACTGCATACAGACGTATCTTAGCTTTGAGTTGGTATGAAACATTTTCACATATCAATATGCTATTTCTATTAAGGTTAAGTTATGATCTACACAAATGGAAAAGCAATTTATTTCATAAATATATCAAATTACATGAATTGAACATGTAATAATATATCAGAAATCAATGTGAAAATTTTCCCTGCACCACTCTCAGACAGCTTAAGGCAATGAAATCTCGTTAGAGCAAAGAGGATGAATAAGTAGTAGTGTAGAGTCTCTGCATCCACCTTCCCCCATTTGGGTAATTTCAAGTCCATTTTGGCTTCAGATGGCTGATTGTCAGGGTCAGTAAGTGTCTCAGCTTATCTGGGATGATCATGATTTACCCCATGGTCCTGACTTAGTTTTTTGCAGCTCATCTTGCCTTTTATTCTCAAAATCCCCCAACTCAGATAATAAAGTATATGATCACCCTATATATGCGACCCATTTTACTATGTAAACATACAAGAAGTTGTAAGGCAAATATTAAGTTTCTGAGTAAAAGACAAAGTACCACACTGCCAATATTGCATTATTTTAAAATAACATGTGAGAAAAAATGATCTGTTAAATAGATACTTTTGTGTTGTGAAGATAAAGAGAGGTGATCAATTTTCTGTAATTTTTCACTGTTCTATAATTTATTGTTGATTTGGTCTACTTAGGCTCATAGTCAAAATGACAACTCTTGCTAGAGAAATGTGAACTATGAAACTTAAATCTGGTATGTTCCCACCTCTGTGTGCTTGGGAGATGAGTTAATAGTTCCAGGCCAGAAAGGTTCCAGTTTGGTACCCTCAGAAAGGTCATGGCATCACAGAGCCTGAAAAGATTAACATGCATTCAAAATCTGAACCATTAACTTCTTGCTCTCTAACTGACTGACATGTGGGCCATATAAACACAATTTGAATAAAAATGTGAGGGCAACATTCTTTTGATAGACCTGTGGTTGTTTTCCTTGTTAAAATTATTCCATGTTACCACAGGGTCATTACGGGCTAAGAGAGGGGTGGTGAATTATTGCCATCAAATATGCATAAATGGAGCCCAACTGTCCATGGCAAATAAGATAGTCTTCATTTATTAATAAATATGATTTTTCTTCAGTTCAAAGCATTTACAATACTTTAAGAATACAAAATAAAACAGATTTTTCTATGTTTAAAATGTGAGAATTTGTAAATATAAGGATATCATAATTTTTAGATGATAGCATACCTTTGGATCATATTTACATTCTAAAACCTTTTAAAAACAGATAACTGTTCTTTTATAACCTGGATTTTAAAATCTTTATGTATATTTTTATTGAGGTATACTTAAGTTTAAAAAACATTGCTTAAGAAGAGCAATTAATAGTGTAGACACTGAGTATTTACTTTCTTGTTATGATAACATATATTATGCCATGTGGAGAAACTGATAATACTGTCTTTTAGAAATACCTAAACTGTGTTCAAAAGTTTAAGCTGATCTACAGTCAACATATGAGTCTTAAGGTAATTGATTCCAGGCACATCACAAACTTTTTATACCATCAACATCTGATAAACAATTGACAACTAAGAAGCAAGTAACAAGGATATGGGGAAATAATTAGTTTGAATTCCCAGATCAAAACTAGCCCAACAATAATACAGTTAGCATTCAACAAGCATTTTTTCAGGAATGGACAAGAATAATAATAATCTTTAAAAGCCCAACTTGGTCCTTATGAAAAAATTGACAGATGCATTTTAAAGGTTCTGAACAAGCAGCAAACAGATGTTTTGCGTTACTTAACATGGACAAGGTATGGCAGGTTAGTGCTCTCAAAGTTATCACTGTTACTGCCCCCATGAAATCCATTAATGTATTCAGCAGCACTATTACTAAAATTAGTGAGAAAAATCTCCCTCATAACAGAAGTGATGGGCAGAATGTCTGATGACAGGGCTTAAATTCTCTGTTTTCTAAAGAAGAAATGACTGTTAATTAACTAAGCGATTGTATATTCTCCAAATTTTCCAAAATATTCAGCACAGCTTAATAATAGATCCTTTAGATAGGGTGAGAGTAGGCAAACTTTTGGAGATCATGTCAAATTTTTCCTTACTCCTTCCCTTATAATTACCTACCCAATAAGTCACTGATTCGAGTCTGAACAGGAAAGTAGAAGAATAGTTGAGGAGAGAGAGGCATAAAGAAAGAGAAAATAGAAATGAATGCTACCCACACTGCTAGTAAGTCCTCCACTAATAATATACATTCATCAAATTGAAGATTTTTGTTGAAAATATGCTTCATCACAGACATAGAATATAGGTAAAATTAGAAGACAACATTTTAGTCAAAAACCTTACCCTTAGTAAAAAACATAAAGGAACATGTGGCAAATGTCATTTCAGGCATGATATGCTGGACAACAAGGATAGTGGAAAGTCTAGTCCACTGGACAAAAGAAATATGCTTAATTATATTGAGGATGGTGACTCTCATTCTCCAATTGTTCTGTAAGAACAGAATAAGAACAGTTGAATGGAAAGGGGTAGCTGAGATTAAAAAAGGGATCTGACCAGGGAGAGGGTCTACACTGTGTTGATCTCAGTAACAGACACGATGAGGAGAACACAAAAGATATGGTCTGTGTGCCTTACAAGATACATCAGCAGGAAGTGTGAAACACAAAGCGATCCTAAAATATTTATGACTACCATCAAGGAGTGCAGTTATTCATTCTGATCATAATATCCACGGCTATCAATTACTGAGTATCTTCTAGAAGCCTGGAGTTATAGTAAATACTATTTTCAACTTCACTAAGACTCCTACATTGGAGATAGAATTATGTTCATTTTATGGATGGAGAAACTAAGCCTCAGATAAGTCAAATATCTCAACCAAGCGAAAGCCAAATGTGAATGTGAATCTAGGATTGAAAATGTGGTCTCTCTGCCTCCACTACGATATGATCTGTCAGCCTTTGCTTTGTGACCTGATGTCCCAGACGGTCAGTGAGATACTGGGCTCGGGATAAGTAAAGCATGTCATTAAGTCTCAAGAGACTTACACTCTAATAGATTTAAATGACAAGCATAGATGTTACTGTCACTGAGATATATGAGAGGAAGATGCCAGCAGAACTCTAAGAAGTTTCCCAAAAGGGATGTGTGTGATCCTAAGTTATGGAGAAGATCTGGTAAAGTAGAGGGAAGCGAGGATTGAAAGATGAAGTTCCTCTGGTGAATGAATATGAATAGCATGGAGGAAAATGACAAGGTTCTGTGTGAAGAGGCATAAGAACATTTGCCTCTTTGGATAAGAGTGGACTGTATCTAATGATAATGAGTTAAAGAGGAGGCAGGACATTTTGAAAATAAATCACATTCTCACTTACTTTCTGAATTCTTGTCCTATCTCAGCCACATCAGAATAATTTTACCCTCCGAGCTGAAGCGCCTCCTGTGTCTACCACGTGGCATGCACATACTTCCTTGTGCTATCTTTAGATGCCTTTGGACCAACTAACCAGATATTATATCTCATATTTTTAATATTCCTAGGTTTGCATTTAATAGATACTTAACAATGACCAGTTATGTATGGCTGTGATATTAAAGCAGCAGCTTTTCAGTTCACGTTGATCCTATTAAGGAAGAAAGGAAAGATATTTGCTTACTGTTTGTTGATAGGTGATATATTTTTTTCCAGTTTTTAGAACATCTTTATTGGAGTATAACTGCTTTACAATGGTGTGTTAGTTTCTGCTTTATAACAAAGTGAATCATCTACATATATACGTATATCCCCATATCTCCTCCCTCTGTGTCTGCCTCCCACCCTCCCTATCCCACCCCTCTAGGTGGTCACAAAGCACCGAGCTGATCTCCTTGTGCTATGCGGCTGATTCCCACTAGCTATCTATTTTACATTTGGTAGTGTATATATGTCCATGTCACGCTCTCACTTTGTCACAGCTTACCCTTCCCCCTCCCCATATCCTCAAGTCCATTCTCTAGTAGGTCTGTGTCTTTATTCCCATCTTACCCATAGGTTCTTCATGACTTTTTTTCCCCTTAGATTCCATATATATGTGTTAGCATACAGTATTTGTTTTTCTCTTTCTGACTTACTTCACTCTGTATGACAGACTCTAGGTCCATCCACTTCACTACAAATAACTCAATTTCATTTCTTTTTATGGCTGAGTAATATTCCATTGTAGATATTTTCTAAAAGTTATAAGCTTGAGGTGATAACAATTTAAAGGAAAATATCTGCATTTTTAGACTATTTCTTTTTTATTGAAGCATAGTTGATTTATAGTGTTTCAGATGTACAGCAAAGCGATTCAGTTATACATATATACCTATTCTTTTTCAGATTCTTTTCCATTATAGGTTATTAAAAGATATTGAATATAGTTCCCTGTGCTATACAGTAGGTCCTTGTTATTTTTCTATTTTATTTATAGTAGTGTGTAACTGTTAATCCTGACTAATTTATACCCACCTTCCCCTTTGGTAATCATAAGTTTATTTTCTATGTCTTTGAGTCTATTTCCGTTTTGTAAATAAGTTCCTTTGTATCATATTTTTTATTTTTTATTTTTCTGTATAATATTTTTTAGATTACACATATAAGTGATATCATATGATATTTGTCTTTTTCTGTCTGACTTACTTCACTTAATATGATAATCTCTAGGTCCATCCATGTTGCTGCAAATAGCATTATTTCATTCTTTTTTATGGTTGAGTTGTATCTATCTATCTATCTATCTATCTATCTATCTATCTATCTATCTACACACACACACACACACACACACACATCACTTTTTCTTTATCCATTCATCTGTCAATGGACATTTAGGTTGTTTCCATGTCTTGGCTATTATAAATAGTGCTGCTATGAACACTGGGGTGCATGTGTCTTTTCAAATTAGAGTTTTCATCTTTTGTGGATATATGTTCAGGAGTGAGAATGCTGGATCATATGGTAACTCTATTTTTAGCTTTTTAAGGAACCTCCATACTGTTTTCCATAGTGGCTGCACCAATTTACATTCCGACCAACAGTGTAGGAGGGTTCCCTTTTCTCCACGCCCTCTCCAGCATTTATTATTTGTAGACTTTTTGATGATAGACATTTGACTGTAACACCTCATTGTAGTTTTGATTTGCATTTCTCTAATAATTAACAATGTTGAGCGTCTATTCATGTGCCTGTTGGCCATCTGTATGTCTTGTTTGAAGAAATGTCTATTTAGGTCTTCTGCCCATTTTTTTATTGGGTTGTTTGTTTTTTGATATTGAGCTGTATAAGCTGTTTGTATATTTTGGAAATTAATCCCTCATCAGTCACATCACTTGCAAATATTTTCTCCCATTCAGTAGGTTGCCTTTTCATTTTCTTTATGGTTTCCTTTGCTGTTCAAAAGCTTTTAAGTTTAATTAGGCCCCACTTGTTTATTTTTGCTTTTGTTTCCATTACTCTTGGAGACGGACCCAAAAAAATATTATTGTGATTTATGTCAAAGGGTGTTCTATCTATGTTTTCCTACAGGAGTTTTAGAGTATCTGGTCTTAGGTTTAGGTCTTTAATCCGTTTTGAGTTTATTTTTGTATATGGTGTTAGAGGATGTTTTAATTTCATTCTTTTACATGTAGCTGTCCAGTTTCCCAGCACCACTTATTGAAGAAACTGTCTTCTCTCCATTGTATATTCTTGCCTCCTTTGTTGTAGGTTAATTAACCATAAGTGCTTGGGTTTATTTCTGGGCTCTCTGTCTTTTTCCATTGACCTATATGTGTGTTTTTGTGCAAGTACCATACTGTTTTGATGACTATAGCTTTGTAGTATAGGCTGAAGTCAGGGAGCTTGAGTCCTCCAGTTCCATTCTTCTTTCTCAAGATTGTTTTTCCTGTTTGGGTTCTTTTGTGTTTTGTGGCATTTAGGAGTGTAATTAAGAGAAACCATGATAGCTTTTTTCAAATTACAGCTGGAGGCTAATCATGTAAATGTGTATCACCTTAGATATCAGGACTGGCACTAATGCAAAGTATTAAGGGCAGATAGATTTGGGTTCAATAGAAGGAATATTTTGACAAATGCTACTTACTGAAAATAAACTACCTTGTGTCCGAAAGTAATTCAGATCATGTGTTGCAAAACATTTATGCATTACAATCAAGTCATATACATGTATTGCATGGACAATATTGATCACATGGGAGATTGAGAACAGAGTGTCTTGTATTAGAAGAGGGAAAAACATCCACTTTAGCTTGGAGAAAGTTAAGAGAAACCAAATAAGTAAATTCAGGAGAGATTTTATAACTCTTATAGAGAAGACAAAAATACAAAGGAGAGAAAGCAATCCAGCCTAATGACTGCATTGCATTCCTTCTAAGGAATTAAAAATGTAGAATTAGGGAATTGAATAACTGTGCATAGTGCAATTCCCAGGTGCTCTTACAAGGGGAGCACCCTTCATGGTACTAGTACTACAACAAAAAAAGAAATTGAAATAAACAGTAATTAGAGGCAAGTTCAAGTGAGATCTTGAGTAAAAATCTGGAGAGCAGTTGGGGAAGGATTTATGTCATGGCAATAGAATCAAGACACAATAAAGTTTAAAAATTATATAAAAATTACTGTATAAAAAGTCAGATCAGTGTAGATAATAAATTCATAGTTGTTTATCCATATTCTATCACCCATTCTACTGGTTTACATTTTATAGAAGGGAAATCTCAGGCACTACAGATGCACTAGTTCCCTGTATCAGTGAACCTAGAACAGCAGGAATTATTACAGCCTATGATTATACTGCTCATCCTGCACTTACAACTTTTGGCTATAGTTGGGGAGACCAGAACATGAAATAAACACTCTAACAATCAAATGGTTATTAATTTTTAAAAGTTTGTAATGATGTGTAAAAAATGGGGGGAGAAATTTAAAGATGCATAATTACCTCTAATCACCATGTGAGTATCAGTCATTGACATTTAAAAATGCACACAACATGCAGCAAAATCAAATATTTCTGGTGGCTTTATAATCTGTGACTTGCATTGATAGGTGGGAAGAGGGGAGGGTTTAAAAATGCAAATGTCAGGCTTCCCTGGTGGCGCAGTGGTTGAGAGTCTGCTTGCCGATGCAAGGGACACGGGTTCGTGCCCCAGTCTGGGAAGTTCCCACATGCCGTGGAGCGGCTGGGCCCGTGAGCCATGGCTGCTGAGACTGCACGTCCGGAGCCTGTGCTCTGCAACGGGAGAGGCCACAACAGTGAGAGGCCCGTGTACCACAAACAAACAAACAAACAAACAAAAAACTGCAAATGTCCATGGCAATGCCCTATGTATAAGTATTACCTAATTATTTTCTGTGCTTAAAACTAAGGATTGAGGATGCTACCCTGGATTTTCAGTCTTTAAGAACAGGGACCTTGCTTTGTTCATTTTATACCTTTGCAAGAGTTCTGAATCTGGGATATCAAAGATGCTTAGTACCATGATAGTTTGCTGAACTGAATTCATCTCTCTAAGTGTTTAAGCAGAATCTTGACATCCTTGACAGGGGTGTTCTAAGAAGTTACATTTGTTTCTTCCAAACAAATTTTTTTTTTAATAAATCTTTAAAAATTTACTATCTGGTTCTTTACAGAAAAAAATGAGATTTCCTTTGTCCTGCATCATTGATACCCACTCTCATGTCCAAACAAATTTTGATTTTCTATTAATCACTCTGGCTATGTCTTTGCAATACTCATGACTGTTCAATATTTTCAAAGATTCTTACTGTCATCCTGCAGGTCTTGCTTGTCCAAAGTGAAGAAACTTGGTAGCATCAGCCTTAATATGGGTGGAAGACATGCAATCCATTCTTTAACACATTTTTACAAAGCAGTTTCTTGGAGGAGAATCAAAGTGTAAATTCGAAACTATAAATATAACTTTATTTTGTATAAAATGTATTTAGAAGAGGGAAAAAGGCTCAGGGTACTTGTAAGAAATTATTTTTAAAGAGGAGGCATCATTATCCTAATGGTTCAGTGTGCTAGTATAACATAAAATATTTCAAAATTGGTATTGCCATAGCTTGAAGAGCTTATAACTTTGTTATAACATTTTCTTCTTCACAACAGAGGTATAATGTTTTTTCTTCTAACTTAAGTAATTTTTAAACTCCCTGAATAGTACTTGAATATTTTCATGCTTCTTGTAATAAATTATATTTCTTTATTCTTATACTATGATGAAATCACAGAAATGTCAGAAGAGAAGTAAAACCCTAGGGAAGCTATTAACAATTTATCATTTGCAGTTCACAGGGGAATGTGATCTTCTTAGTTGGGTTTATCTTGAATATATTATATTAAACAGCAAAAGAGGACACGTTTCTTCACATTTTTGGTGCTCTTATGGCAATTGTTATCAACTTGACAGAAATTAATCAGAATAGTGGCTACCTCTCCTTTATCAGTGTACCAACTATTTCGATGCTTTGATGCTCAATCACTATAATTAATCAAAGTAAACTTGCAGATTAAAAAAAAATCCACCAAAATAAAGCTTAAAATGAAGAACAAAGAAGGCAGAGGGTGTAATACATGATAGAGCTAAAACAGGAATTCTTTAAAAAGAAACTTCCATATTACAGAAGGTGCACTGAGCAGTAAGTCTAGAGTACTATCAGTTCAAATTAGAAGAAGTCAAGCTCCAAGAATAGAATCAAAGGGATTCCATGTATTAGTTTCAATTGGAAGGTATCAGCTTAGAAACAAAAGGGGAATATGTTTTTTCTTAAAGTAAGGAAAATGGTACTAATTACAAACTTAAAAATCAAAAGCCTCCCAGAAAAATCCCATTCCAGGTAGGAGCTAAACTGATTGAGGTATGATTTAAGCAACTAATGGTATATAAGAGAAAGAATCCATTTGACCTTTATGTCAGGATCCTTTGAGTGGTACAGGGATCATGATACTAAGACCATAGAGAATAAAGCAAAATCTTAGTACATTTAATTGTCTCTGCAGAGGCAATATTTAAATGGCTGTAATTCTCTAGAGGCATTTTGATAGATTCCAGTATTTAGATTCAAACTTTAAGTCAATAACCCCAAGCTTAATTATGGCTACTATAGACTATGTGGTATTATCAACCTTGACAATATAAAAAATGAGTATACTACAGAAGTTGGGAAAGTTTGGGAGGTCTACAATATAGATTTATAACATACATCCATATTTTTCACATATCAAAGCCACTGTCTGCATTATTTTCTTTTGAGATAACTAAAGCTTTTGAAAAAAAATGAACCAATTTTTTAGTCACATGGGATCGTAATACGAGTCATGGAAGTAACTAAATTCACACGCACAAAAATCCAGTCAATTAGAAATGCTTAATTAAATAACTAAGCCTGAAATCAAACACGACCAATTTTCTTTACTGACAGCTTATAATATGCTTTTGTATTGTCAAAATAGAGATATAGTCACTGACTGTAGTATTCTAGTATACTGAATCACATATGTATGTTTTGACTTTCTTCCCTTTAAAATCAACAAGAACAACCCCATCTCCTTTTTTTAAAAATACAGAGCAATGTAATAGTTTTACTTTTTTAATACTCTGATGGAGTACAAATACATAACCTTCTTTCCTTTCTGAAGGTTAAGAGTTACAAGGTTACATACTGATGTGCCCTCCCATTTTTTTCATGCCCAAGGGGGAAAGCAAATGAAAGAAGAATTTCTTCTTCAGTACACAGAGCTTGGAAACATGCTACTAAGTAGAGTGGTGAGGATTTTTAATAGGAGATACTAGTGTCTTAGGGTATTAAACTACCCTTTTCTTTGAGAAACCCTTAAGAAATTACTGGCTACCTTGATCAAACTGATACGGTACTTACTTAAAAAACATTAATAGTATCTTTGGTACAAAAAACGTAGTCAATATAAACTCCACTTTTTAATTTAAATAATGAGAAATTTACTGAGCCATCTTAATGAATTTTAAGATTTTTATGTTAACCTTCCACAAAACACTTGAAGTTTTATTCCAGTTGACATCAAGCATAATTCATACACTATGTTCTGGTCATTTACAACCAGAGATGAGAGGGATCCTTCCTTCCTTCCTTCCTTCCTTCCTTCCTTCCTTCCTTCCTTCCTTCCTTCCTCTCCTTCTTCTTGGTCAGTGGGGCATGTTAAGAACATGGGTTCCTCTCCATGTTCTTATTTTAGAAAGCTCATATGATGTCTTGACATATCATTATTAAAAAGTGCTCTGGAAAGGTTACAAGCGTCTGTCACTCTATCCTACAAATTGTTTGCATAGCTTCTAGAATAGACTACGTATTTCATATCACATCAATTGACTTTACTCCACTTCATAGAAAATTTAATCATACTGACTTTGATTTATTTATTGTTAATTTTGAGTAAAGATTTTCTATAAAACAAACATTTTACACTTTTAAAAATAGTTCATTGTTGCTGGCTACAAAATTAGATTTGAATCACCTGCCTGTTGTGTGTGTGAATCGACAACAAATTCACAGCTCATCATGCCATAAATACTCATGCCTTGGGAACTTGCCAGACACATGCCTTCTTCAATAATGTGATTTCACCGTGATTCCCCACTGTAGAATTCTAACTCAAAGGAGCAGCTAAACCATTCAGAGCAGACACTTAGAAGTATGCTTTTTGGTATTAACATGTGCGTAAGATCAAGGCCCTGCTCGTTTTAAAATAAAATTAAATCAATTAAATACTCAAAGCCTATCATTATAGAAAAGAAGTTGCTCTACACAGTTGTCAGTCTTAGTTCAGGTGAATACTGGGTGAGGGAGCTTAAAGAAAGTGGGACACACTGTAAAGCAGAGGAAGATAAGGAGGCGGCCTTTAAGCAGTTTACACAGTGCTGTTTGCCTTTAGACACACAATTGCAATACAGGGCAGCAAAGTGGGACACAGGGAGCTGGAGACTGGGAGAGATTATTATAGTGTTTCAATAAAAGAATATGCGGTGGACTTCCCTGGTGGCACAGTGGTTGAGAGTCCACCTGCCGATGCAGGGGACACAGGTTCGTGGCCCGGTCCGGGAAGATCCCATGTGCCGCAGAGCGGCTGGGCCCGTGAGCCATGGCCGCTGAGCCTGCGCGTCCGGAGCCTGTGCTCCGCAACAGGAGAGGCCACAACAGCGAGAGGCCCGCGTACCGCAAATAAAAGCATATGCGGTGAGACACTTACCTTTTGCTTTTATCTTTGTTGTTGCAAAAATAATACATACTCACGTTAAAAAAAAAGTACAAACAAACATAAAAAGCCCCCAAAGAAAATTAAAAGCTCCCATAGTAACTCATATCCTCATATCTACTCCTGGAAATAACTATGATTAAGGGTTTTCTTCCTGACACTTGCTGATATATATGCATATATATTTTTTAAGTGGAAAAAAAGCTACTCATGTTCTTTACCTTTTCTCAAAAACACTCCCATTCTCTCAAACATTCCTCCATAATATGTCTACAGATTTAGCTCATTCTTTTAAACAAGTTATATTTCATTGCATAGCTCTACCAATAATTGTTTAGCTCAACCCTCTGAAGAGATATCTAGGCTAATTTCATTTTTGTGTGCGATTACAAATCATGCCAAAATAAAATGTGTGTCCATGTTTTTCTAGAAGTTAAATTCCTTGTAGTAAAATTTCTGGGTCTCCTGATATGCATATTTCAAACTTTGCCAAATATGCCCAAGTTCTTGCACCAGGAAGGTCCAACTGCTCCATTGTGCTCCAGTGCTTGCTTCCCACACCCATGATGATAATGGGCTTATTAAACATTTACTACCTGCCAGTCTAATATAGAAGTTCATTGTTTAGATGAATAGAAAAAAACAAATTTTAAGACGTTAAAAAAGTTCAGTAAGATTTAATACAACCACCTCCATCTAATCTATCATTATAAACACTATAAATGCCCTCACATTTACACTGAGGCAGGAAGTTCTTAAGGAAAGAAATCTACAGATGAATTCACTGAAGGTCACAGATTTATTCTGATAATTTTGAATGTATCATAATTCTAAATGAGAGTTGAGTAACTTTAACATTATTTCACATAAGGGTAATAGACTTAAGTTTTTCACACTCCTGGCCAATGTCAAATAGGGAATTAATAGAGTTTAAAATCCAGCGTCTCTTTTCTTTACTCAGAAATATCTTGCTTCTGACCCTAACACCCTACTGAAACTTCAAGTTCACAATGACCTTCTTGTGATTAACTTCATTGGTCCCTTTTACACTCTTATTAAAATATAAGTAGCATGAGACACTATGGTCTACTCTCTCTTTGACAGTCACCTCTCCTTGACTTCCATCTTCCAGTCCATATTACTGGATTTTCTCCTGACATCCTGGCTTCTCTATTTGGTACCCATTCATTAAAGCTTGCTGCTCCCTAATGCTGTTTTTGATTCTTTTCTCAGTCTAATTACAATTCCTGAAAGATTGGAAACACTCTTTCATCCTTCATTTATATTTATATGATGAAGACTCAAATTTATATCATTATCCAAGTTCTCTCTCAAAACCCTGAGTTGTACTTACTTATATCTTGGACATTTTCACATCCAATCTTCCCTACTGAACCCATCAGCTCTCCACTCTACCACTTGCTTATCTAACCATTCATCATACCTGCTGCTCAAGATATTCAGAATTAAGTCTTACTAACATCCTTCAATGACTTCCTACCACTCTTAAAGTCCAAAGTTACTTAATACATCTTATAAGATGTGACATGATTTGTTTCCAAACTAATCTCTAGTAGTTCCATTATGAAGACTCTTAGTAATAGAGCTAACCATATAGAACCCCATGGAACTACTTTTAGCGCCTTGAAAAATCCACTCTCCATTCTATCCTTCGGGTTAGATTGGGATATCAGATCCTCTGGGATCCACTCAAATATGGGTCATATATCCCACATGGGTTCACAATAGAGTTTATTAATATGATAGTTACCATACTGCATTATAATTGCTTGCTCAACTGGGCTTCCTCCTCCCACTCTCAAGAGACTGTTAAGTCTGTGAGAGGCTTACTGTTTTTTGACTCTCTATCATAGCATGAAGCAGAAATGAGTTGTTCAATAATTAGTAGTGCATTAAATACATGAAAAAGAAAGTTGAAGCTGAAATTTGGTATCCCAGCAGTCCTTGGCTACTTCCTTTAAGCTGATTACCACCTATACAAATCATTCTATGTGTATAGTAGTACCAGTTTAAGGGTCAGAATAAGTGTTGTTACCTAGTGAATTATTCTAGATAATACACTTCAAATCTGACTATTCTTATTCATTACATCCTAACTGGAAATATTTAGGAGATATTAGCACAAAATATGTTATTTCTTATAATTTAAGCTTTTATTCCCCCTGTAGGCTATGGATGAATTCTTGAAAAGCTGTATGCATTAAACATGTGACATATGAGAGAGAACTAGTATTTGAAGAGACATTACAATGTTCCTTTTGTAAAGGAGACAGATGATAAACTTTTACCAGCTCCTATGGTGAAGACCCATTGAGAGATACAAACAGATTAAAACTAAAATACAATGAAAAGCAACAACAAAACAATCCAGGGAGGCTACATCATGAACTTTACAATTATAGCCATATATTGATTATCTTATTTATATTCAACATTTAAAAAGTCCAGTTAGAGTGTCAGCTGCTTGATGGCAGGGAACATTCTAAAACTCTAAAAACAGAGAAGGAAGAGAGAAACATCTATAGCGTAAGAATTTGCTTTTACACATTTGGAGCTAGCTTGAAGTGATAGTGGGACTTGGTGGATATTTTCAAATATTTGATAACTGCCAGATAGACAGATAGAGTATATCTAGAACTAATAGGGGGGATTTTTTTTTTTTTTCCAGTACGCGGGCCTCTCACTGTTGTGGCCTCTCCCTTTGTGGAGCACAGGCTCCGGATGCGCAGGCTCAGCGGCCATGGCTCACGGGCTCAGCTGCTCTGTGGCATGTGGGATCTTCCCGGACCAGGGCACGAACCCGTGTCCCCTGCATCGGCAGGCGGACTCTCAACCACTGCGCCACCAGAGAAGCCCAGGGGGAATTTTAAGAGGCCAAATGTCAATTGAACCTAAGGAAGAATTTCCTATTAAATGAATGCCTTTGAAAATGAAATAGGCTGCTGCTGGACAAAGTGAGTGCACTATCACTAAAGATGCTTCAGTGAATTACTGATGGCCACTTATCAAGGTTGATGCAAAGGAAACAGGATAAGCTAGAGGAAAGTGTATATTGATGGAATAGTCTGAGGTATTAAGGATATGTCCTGTTCTACTTGTTACATTGAAATATCAACTTGATTATAATCACTAAGTAATTTAATTTAAAAATTCTAGGAAAAAATTGAGTCTTTTCAGAGAAGAGTTGTTGGCTTCTTTCCTTCTGTTACACTGGGCATTGTCTCAGGAAAAATCAGTCTCTGTAGAGGTTATGTGATCGTAGTGCTTTTCTAATAATTATGTCTAGAGGCAGTAAAATTTTATACCATAGCTACTGTGATCTATTCTTTGGGACCAAGGTTAGAGGAAATTATGGGCATCCTGATTAAAGACATTGGGAGAAAAGCCTTCAAAAACTTAGTACATTTGCCCATGAAATTTAAGAGTTTGCGCAAATTTGAGTTTCATGAAAAATTTTTTAAACTTATAAAGAAAAATGGCATTTTATAAATAATTTGGCATTATTATCTCATTTTAAGTACCGAGTTCTTATTTTTTTAATATTGCTCTTGCACCCCAACCCTAATTAAAATAGTGAGATCAAAAACTATAAAATTTTATAAGAAACATTTTGATATGTAAGTGACCAAGAGTGTCATAGACATCTGTAAAACTTTTAGAAAATTAAAAAAAAATCACTCTTGTGTTGCTCTATTACTACCTTGATAATTATATACCATCTTATACCTTGTACCACAGTCTTTTTATGCATTAGAAAATTGAGAATCCCACAAACTGTGGATTTGTCCCCATAATCTACACTCTATTCCTTAGGGAGTGGGCACTGTTTCCATGGTCATATCTTCTGGCAGTTGAATGGGCTTATTTGAACATTTTCCTCATCTTTCTTCTGTCATTGGGGGTGTCCTCCCCACCTCTCCGTTTCTAATTTTTCAATGTACACAGGCACCAAAATTGGGCTATGGTGAGAAATAACTATTACCTCTCCCACCATACTCTGCAACTTTATTACTTTCTCCTTAACTTTTTCACTCAGCTTTACAAAAACCTCCCTCTAGTTCCCAGCAAGAAAAATGAAGGAAGATGGGATATTTCTTTCTGTATTTATTTCTCAATACTTCAACATGTATTTCTCATTCTCTTCTTTAGAAATGCCCAATCTTTACCATTCCCACTGATAGATGTCTGAGATTCTCCTTTGTTACTTCTGTTCTTCAGTGGCCTTCTGCTCTTACCAAGTCTTAAAGCCAGGGTAAAATCTGCTTCTGTATACCAACTCCTAAACTCTGCCTCTTAGTCCTCTATCAGATTTTATTTATTTACAGGATGGAACATGATGTCTGTCCAGATTCAATTAGAAAAACACCGCAGAATAAATATTGACTGCAAAATTTCATTTTGTTGTCAGCATATAGAGAATGCCAGACCCATACTAAGCTCTCAATGAATGTTTGTTGAATGAATTGAATGTGAATAACCACTATCCTTTTAACTACTGTTTCTCTTCTCCTGGGAGATGGAAGAATCAATACCAATTAAAAGAAATATTCTGAACATCCAAACACAACATGACAAATTTACTTAGGACAAAAATAAAGTAGTGATTTTTATATATACAGCATTCTGAAGAAGTGAAAAGGTGATTGATTTAGGAATATGAAATGCTATTAAAAAGATACTGATCTCTATCATGTGACTTGCTTTGCATGACATTAAAATAAATAATCCAATCTTACCAGGACTGTAACAGCAATCATATGATGTCCATCATAGAAGATATGCCATTCTTATCCCCATAGCAACATCTGTAGTACTTATGCAAATCACTTTAAATTAACCTTGATATGAAAAAAAAAAGTACCCTAGGGATAATGCTGTGTTGTGGCAGTTCAGATGAGTAACATGATTTTCTAATAAAACTCCACAGCAAAAATTAGGATAACAAGATCCTGTTAGCAAATTTTCTTAATATGCATTGGTTAAACCATAGCGTTGGTGCTAGCACAGGGGTAATTAGAGATATTACAGATAATGAGCTACCTTATTGATTATTGCCCTTTTGTAACCCAGCATAGTTCATGTAGTGGAATGTGTTTTGAGTGATTTGCAATTTAAAAACACGAGATAATGATAATTTTATATTTATAACTTTAAATTTTGGTATGAATTTATTGCTCTCTCTCTTTTTAATAGGAATATTTTCTATAGTCAGTGGAACATGAAAACAAACTTTACCCACCTAGACATAAATCCATGGCTTAAAAAAAAGGCCTGTTTTGTAAAACATGAAGTACTGTACAAATGAAAATGCACAGGCTTTAGGGCAAAGTCACACATTTTCACCATGGGTCTAATGAATTAAGATAGTGCTGTACCCGTAATAACTAAAAGTGTATTTGGAAATTTATACCTAAGAGAAAAATAAATATGCTCTCAAATTTTGCAAAATCCCAAAGTGAATGACCATTTAATTTTAGTACAAGTAAATTATGGAATTTCCTAGTAATTGTGATCTTTATGTTAAAATACATTTTAGGTGTATTTGAATAAAATATGGTATCAGAAATCAACTTATGTGTAGCTGAACTGTAGCAAATAAATTAGAAAGGAAGAGTATTTTCTGAAAATAAATGTAACTGCTTCTGTGCATTGAATTTTGAAGATTCCCTAGAGTAATTAAGTAATTAGGTTTTTGCTTCTGAACTGGATTTCTTAAATATGGGGTAACTAATTTTCAGAATTGTGAATCCAAGGGCTGCTTGGCCCAAGGGACTAGCACTTGAGATGGAAATATCACCTTTTGGTGGTTTGGATTTGGCCCAGATCAATATATCAAAGATATGAAGGCAGGGATGTAAAATCCTGTAGAAAGCCAAGTTGTTAGAATTCCTTTGGTAAAAATAAAACGAATTTACCTTCAAACATTTAAGATGGTGGTGATGTAGGATTGAGTAGTATATTTATTACCTCTTGCTGCTATAACAGATTACCAGAAACTTAGGGGCTTAAAACAAAAATGTATTATCTTACAGTTCTGGGGGTCAGAGTCCAAATGGGTCTCAATGGGCTAGAATTAAGGTGTTGGCAGAGCTGCATTCCTGCTAGAGGCTCTAGAAGAGAATCCTTTTAATGTGTCTTTTCTAGATTCTAGAGGCCATCCACGGTCCTTAGCTCATGACCCAATTCTTCCATCTTCAAAGCTAAGCTAGGAACAGTGGGAGTAGCCCTTTTCATGCTGCCATATTTCTCACTCTCTTCTGCCTCTTTTTCCTGTATTAGGGGCCCTTCTGATTACACTGGGCCCACCTGGATAACCCAGGCCAATCTTTTAAATTTAGCATCAACTGATTAGCAAACTTAATTCCATCTGCAACCTTAATTTCTCTTTGCCCTGTAGCCTTATTTATTCTCAGCTTCTGAAGATTAGACATAGACATCTTTGGGCAGCCATTATATTGACTACTATAGATGAAATTGCCAAAAATCACTGGGTGAGTAGTGAAGAATTCATTAAGTCATTTGTTTTGCTCAGTGACAGGAAACAATACAATTATTTTCCATTGAACTTGTTGAAATTAAATACAAAATAGAGACTGGACTTGAGATATCCTGAGCAGACAAAACCATGTTAACCATGTAAGCACGACTAAATCTAGCTCATTTTATGAACATAAGTGAAATTTAACTTAGAATATTTTTGGTAAATGCCTCTGACAATCATAAAAGAAACCTAAGTGATCTGCTTAAAAATAGTATAAGATAACCACTTTTAACCAATCACCTGCCATCTGGAAGCCCCCATTCTAATAACCAATCATTGTATAGGATAAACAACTTCCTCATTTTCACTTTATGAGCCATCTTGTAATTCTTGTCCCTGAGCTGCATATCCATCTTTGAATTTGGAAGCTCCCAGTTGTGAATTGTTTTCATGTGTACAATAAACTCTTGCTAAACACTAGTTATTGATCTGGTGGTTTTAACTTTGCTATTTTGGATTTTTGATAAACTAAATTTCATGTGTAGAATTATACTGAATTAAATTTGCATAACACTAATTAATGTCTAATGACTAGATTTCTGACGGAAGAAAGAAGTATTTTTCAATTTATGTTATTTGTATATAACCTTGAAGACAGACTGTTTTTGAAAAATATGCTTAGTTGAGAATTTGGAACTGTTTTACCATGGAACCTGGAGATACATCCAATTGGACCATAATACTACATTTACAGTAAGACTGTAGATCAGAACTTAGCCATTGCCACTCACTTTACTTTGCGAAAAGTCAGGAACAACAATAACAAAAATAACGTTCTCCATTATACGTACTTTTAAGTCACTTTGAATCCCTTTTCAGAACATGGAAAGAGATGGCTTTAATAATAAAATGAATCTTGCCTTAATCGAAAGAACTTTAGTTGGATACTAAGTAATTAAGTATATTCATATATATCACTAATATATTAGTAGGTAGAACTAGGCAATTAAAATGAAAGAATTTAAAATTTGGAATAAAACTATACTTTTAAAGACGTATAATAGGATACATTAGAATATACAAAACATACTCAAGAAGAAAGATCAGCATAACCTTGCATAATTGAAATCATTTTCTACTATGAACTTCAATTTACAAAAGTAGAAAGATACTTTGTACGGATATATTTCACTGGAGTCAAAGTTAAGGCTATAACTGAACATGATTAGAACATAAAAAATTAACAATGTTAGAAGCATTAATGGGATGGCTATTGAAGACAGCACACATAATTCTTAAGGCTCAAGGAGAATCATTTCAGTTTCACCAGTAATTAATTATAAGCCTTATCTTAAGAAAACCTTCACATTTTCCAAGGCAAATATATATCACTTTCACAGAAACATGAAAAACTCTTTTGTCTAAAAATCTTAGGTGATGACTTAACTGACAACATGTATTCAGCATTAAGATTTTCTACAATTACAATCAAGTCAGGCCTTTACTTGTTCTATTTATATAAAAATAGACCCTAAATTTCATTTTACTTCTTAATGAACCAAACGCATTTCAGGTTGTAAACTGTACACATCTGTTGCTCAATCATTTTACAAGGCCAAGTGCCCTGAAAGAGATCAAAGTACCCACTTAAATTGTGTCTCTCTGCCATAGATTTCTGTAATGGCAATACTGAATAGAAATAGCAGGTGGATAAGTTCAATCAATACTATTATTTAACACAGTATGGGAAAGAAAAATCCAGGTTGCTTGATTACCGTTCCCATATAAGTGTAGGCCTGGCTTCTGATATCCACTCAATGAGTGGGATATGATGGATGGGCATCACTTGTACAATTGTGTATGCAAAAGTCTGAACCAGAAATGGAAGAAATTGCTTGAGTTAACAAAAGGGTGGCAGCAAAGGCTTTTACACTAATTGAGTAGCCAACGTTTATTGAGTTTTTACTATGTACCAGCCACTCTTCTAAGAGCTTTATAACTTTTCACTAATCTAATGGCCACCTTGGCACTATAATGTTGTTAAAGAGGAAACAGAAGCACAGCAGATTGAATTATTTGCTTTCAGTGACTCAGCTATTAAGTAGTAAAACTAGGATTTGAATCCAGAAGGTATGACCCCAGAGTCCCTGCCCTTCTACACGGTGTGCCTCTGGTGAGTGCACCAGGGCCTGTTAAAGCCAACAACTCTGTGGACAGAACCATTCTATAAATATGGCTATTTTAAAGTACTTTTCGGGGGAGAGGGGGAAGATGGCGGAAGAGTAAGACGCGGAGATCACCTTCCTCCCCACAGATACAACAGAAATACATCTACACGTGGAACAACTCCTACAGAGCACCTACTGAACGCTGACAGAAGACCTCAGACCTCCCAAAAGGCAAGAAAGTCCCCACGTACCTGGGTAGGGCAAAAGAAAAAAGAATACACAGAGACAAGAGGATAGGGACGGGACCTGCACCAGTGGGAGGGAGCCGTGAAGGAGGAAAGGTTTCCACACACTAGAAGCCCCTTTGTGGGTGGAGACTGCGGGTGGCGCGGGGAGGGTGGGGGGAAGCTTCGGAGTCGCGGAGGCAAGCACAGCAACAGGGGTGCGCAGGGCAAAGCGGAGAGATTCCCGCACAGAGGATCGGTGCCGACCGGCATTCACCAGCCCGAGAGGCCTGTCTGCTCACCTGCCAGGGCGGGTGGGGGCTGGGAGCAGAGGCTCGGGTTTCAGGTTTCAGTCGGGTTGGCAGCCTGAACACAGCCTGAAGGGGTTAGTGCACCATGGCTGGCCCGGAGGGAGTCCGGGAAAAAGTCTGGACCTGCCGAAGAGGCAAGAGACTTTTTCTTCCCTCTTTGTTTCCTGGTGTGCGAGGAGAGGGGATTAAGAGCGTTGCTTAAAGGAGCTCCAGAGATGGGCGCGAGCCGCGGCTAAAAGCGCGGACCCCAGAGACGGGCATAAGACGCTAAGGCTGCTGCTGCTGCCACCAAGAGGCATGTGTTTGAGCACAGCTCACTATACACACCTCGCCTCCCGGGAGCCTGTGCAGCCTGCTACTGCCAGGGTCCCAGGATCCAGGGACAACTTCCCCGGGAGAACGCACTGCACGCCTCAGGCTGGTGCAACGTTCCGCCGGCCTCTGCCACCGCAGGCTCGCCCCACATCCGCACCGCTCCCTCCCCACCCGGCCTGAGTGAGCCAGAGTCCCCGAATCAGCGGCTCCTTTAACCCCGTCCTGTCTGAGCAAAGAACAGATGCCCTCAGGTGACCTACATGCAGAGGCGGGGCCAAATCCATAGCCAAACCCCGGGAGCTGTGCGAACAAAGAAGAGAAAGGGAAATCTCTCCCAGCAGCTTCAGGAGCAGCGGATTAAATCTCCACAATCAACTTGATGTACCCTGCATCTGTGGAATACCTGAATAGACAACGAATCATCCCAAATTGAAGAGGTGGACTATGAGAGTAAGATATATTATTTTTTTCCCTTTTTCCTCTTTTTGTGTGTATGTGTATGCTTCTGTGTGAGATTTTGTCTGTACAGCTTTGCTTTCACCATTTGTCCTAGGGTTCTGTCTGTCCAGTTTTTTTTTTTTTTTTTTTACTTAAATTTCTTTCCTTAATATTTTAATAACTTTTTTATTTTACCTTATTTTATTTTATTTTAGCTCCTTTCTTTCCCTTTCTTTCTCTTTCCTTCCTTCTCTCTTTTCTTTCTTTTCTTTCTCTTTCCTTTCTTTTCTTCTTTCTATCTTTCTTTCTTTCCTTTCTTTCTTTTCTCTCTTTCTCTTTCTTTCTTCTTTTTCTCCCTTTTATTCTGAGCCGTGTGGATGAAAAGCTCTTGGTGCAGCAGCCAGGAGTCAGTGCTGTGCCTCTGAAGTGGGAGAGCCAAGTTCAGGACACTGGTCCACAAGAGACCTCCCAGCTCCACATAATATCAAACGGCGAAAATCTCCCAGAAATCTCCATCTCAACACCAGCACCCAGCTTCACTCAACGACCAGCAAGTTACAATGCTGGTCGCCCTATGCCAAGCAACTAGCAAGAGAGGAACTCAACCCCACCCATTATCAGAGAGGCTGCCTAAAATGATAATAAGGCCACAGACACCCCAAAACACACCACCAGACGTGGACCTGCCCACCAGAAAGACAAGATCCAGCCTCAACCACCAGAACACAGGCACTAGTCCCCTCCACCAGGAAGCCTACACAACCCACAGAATCAACCTAAGCCACTGGGGACAGACACCAAAAACAACGGGAACTACGAACCTGAAGCCTGGAAAAAGGAGACCCCAAACACAGTAAGATAAGCAAAATGGGAAGACAGAAAAACACACAGCGGATGAAGGAGCAAGATAAAAATCCACCAGACCTAACAAATGAAGAGGAAATAGGCAGTCTACCTGAAAAGGAATTCAGAATAATGATAGTAAAGATGATCCAAAATCTTGGAAATAGAATTGAGAAAATGCAAGAAACATTTAATAAGGACCTAGAAGAACTAAAGACGGAACAACACAATAAATGAAATTAAGAATACTCTAGAAGGGATCAATAGCAGAATAACTGAGGCAGAAGAACGGATAAGTGACGTGGAAGATAAAATAGTGGAAATAACTACTGCAGAGCAGAATAAAGAAAAAGGAATGAAAAGAACTGAGGACAGTCTCAGAGACCTCTGGGACAACATTAAATGCACCAACATTCGAATTATAGGGGTCCCAGAGAAGAAGAGGAAAAGAAAGGGACTGAGAAAATATTTGAAGAGATTATAGTTGAAAACTTCCCTAATATGGGAAAGGAAATAGTTAATCAATTCCAGGAAGCACAGAGAGTGCCACACAGGATAAATCCAAGGAGAAACATGCCAAGACACATATTAATCAAACTGTCAAAAATTAAATACAAAGAAAACATATTAAAAGCAGCAGGGGAAAACAACAAATAACACACAAGGGAATCCCCATAAGGTTAACAGCTGATCTTTCAGCAGAAATTCTGCAAGCCAGAAGGGAGTGCCAGGACATATTTAAAGTGATGAAGGAGAGAAACCTACAACCAAGATTACTCTACCCAGCAAGGATCTCATTCAGATTTGATGGAGAAATTAAAATCATAACAGACAAGCAAAAGCTGAGACAGCTCAGCACCATCAAACCAGCTTTACAACAAATGTTAAAGGAACTTCTCTAGGCAAGAAACACAAGAGAAGGAAAAGACCTACAATAACAAACCCAAAACAATTAAGAAAATGGGAATAGGAATATACATATTGATAATTACCTTAAATGTAAATGGATTAAATCCTCCCACCAAAAGACACAGACTGGCTGAATGGATACAAAAACAAGACCCATATATATTCTGTCTACAAGAGACACACTTCAGACCTGGCAACACATACAGACTGAAAGTGAGGGGATGGAAAAAGATATTCCATGCAAATGGAAATCAAAAGAAAGCTGGAATAGCAATTCTTATATCAGACAAAATAGAATTTAAAATAAAGACTATTAGAAGAGACAAAGGACACTACATAATGATCAAGGGATCGATCCAAGAAGAAGATATAACAATTGTAAATATTTATGCACCCAACGTAGGAGCACCTCAATACAAAAGGCAAATACTAGCAACCATAAAAGGGGAAATCGACAGTAACACATTCATAGTAGGCGACTTTAACACCCCACTTTCACCAATGGACAGATCATCCAAAATGAAAATAAGTAAGGAAACACAAGCTTTAAATGATACATTAAACAAGATGGACTTAATTGATAGTTATAGGACATTCCATCCAAAAACAACAGAATACACATTTTTCTCAAGTACTCATGGGACATTCTGCAGGATAGATCATATCTTGGGTCACAAATCAAGCCTTGGTAAATTTAAGAAAATTGAAATTGTATCAAGTATCTTTTCTGACTACAACGCTATGAGGCTAGATACCAATTACAGGAAAAGATATGTAAAAAAATACAAACACATGGAGGTTAAACAATACACTACTTAATAACGAAGTGATCACTGAAGAAATCAAAGAGGAAATCAAAAAATACCTAGAAACAAATGACAATGGAGACGCGATGACCCAAAACCTATGGGATGCAGCAAAAGCAGTTCTAAGAGGGAAGTTTATAGCAATACAATCCTACCTTAATAAAGAGGAAACATATCAAATGAACAACCTAACCTTGCACCTAAATCAATTAGAGAGAGAAGAACACAAAATACCCAAAGTTAGCAGAAGGAAAGAAATCACAAAGATCAGATCAGAAATAAATGATAAAGAAATGAAGGAAACGATAGCAAAGATCAGTAAAACTAAAAGCTGGTTCTTTGAGAAGATAAACAAAATTGATAAACCATTAGCCAGACTCATCAAGAAAAAAAGGGAGAAGACTCAAATCAATAGAATTAGAAATGAAAAAGGTGAAGTAACAACTGACACTGCAGAAATACAAAAGATCATGAGAGATTACTACAAGCAACTCTATGCCAACAAAATGGACAACCTGGAAGAAATGGACAAATTCTTAGAAATGCACAACCTGCCAAGACTGAATCAGGAAGAAATAGAAAATATGAACAGACCAATCAGATGCAGTGAAATTAAGACTGTGATTAAAAATCTTCCAACAAACAAAAACGCATGACCAGATGGCTTCACAGGTGAATTCTATCAAACATTTAGAGAAGAGCTAACACCTATCCTCAAACTCTTCCAAAATATAGCAGAGAGAGGAACACTCCCAAACTCATTCTATGAAGCCACCATCTCCCTGACACCAAAACCAGACAAAGATATCACAAGGAAAGAAAACTACACGCCAATATCACTGATGAACATAGATGCAAAAATCCTCAACAAAATTCTAGCAAACAGGGCTTCCCTGGTGGCGCAGTGGTTGAGAGTCCTCCTGCCGATGCAGGGGACACGGGTTCATGCCCTAGTCTGGGAAGATCCCACATGCTGTGGAGCGGCTGGGCCTGTGAGCCATGGCTGCTGAGCCTGTGCATCCAGAGCCTGTGCTCTGCAACGGGAAAGACCAAAACAGTGAGAGGCCTGAGTACCGAAAAAAAAAATACTAGCAAACAGAATCCAATAGCACATTAAAAGGATCATACACCATGATCAAATGGGGTTTATTCCAGGAATGCAAGGATTCTTCAATATACGCAAATCAATCAATGTGATACATCATATTAACAAATTGAAGGAGAAAAACCATATGATCATCTCAACAGATGCAGAGAAATCTTTCGACAAAATTCAACACCTATTTATGATAAAAACCTTGCAGAAAGTAGGCATAGAGGGAACTTTCCTCAACATAATAAAGGCCATATATGACAAACCCACAGCCAACATCATCCTCAATGGTGAAAAACTGAAACCATTTCCACTAAGATCAGGAAGATGAGAAGTTCGCCCACTCTCACCACTCTTATTCAACATAGTTTAGGAAGTTTTAGCCACAGCAATCAGAGAAGAAAGAGAAATAAAATGAACCCAAATTGGAAAAAAAGAAGTAAAACTGTCACTGGTTGCAAATGACATGATACTATACATAGAGAATCCCAAAGATGCTACCAGAAAACTACTAGAGCTAATCAATGAATTTGGTAAAGTAGCAGGATACAAAATTAATGCACAGAAATCTCTGGCATTCCTGTACACTAATGATGAAAAATCTGAAAGTGAAATCAAGAAAACACTCCCATTTACCATTGCAACAGAAAGAATAAAATATCTAGGAATAAACCTACCTAAGGAGACAAAAGACCTGTATGCAGAAAATTATAAGACACTGATGAAAGAAATTAAAGATGATACAAATAGATGGAAAGATAAAGCATGTTCTTGGATTGGAAGAATCAACATTGTGAAAATGACTCTGCTACCCAAAGCAATCTACAGATTCAATGCAATCCCTATCAAACTACCACTGGCATTTTTCACAGAACTGGAAAAAATATTTCACCATTTGTATGGAAATGCAAAAGACCCCAAATAGCCAAAGCAATCTTGAGAATGATAAATGGAGCTGGAGGAATCAGGTTCCCTGACTTCAGACTATACTACAAACTACAGTAATCAAGACAGTGTGGTACTGGCACAAAAACAGAAATATAGATCAATGGATCAGGATAGAAAGCCCAGAGATAAACCCACGCACATATGGTCACCTTATCTTTGATGAAGGAAGCAAGAATATACAGTGGAGAAAAGACAGCCTCTTCAATAAGTGGTGCTGGGAAAACTGGACAGGGACATGTGAAAGTATGAGATTAGAACACTCCCTAACACCATACACAAAAATAAGCTCAAAATGGATTAAAGATCTAAATATAAGGCCAGAAACTATCAAACTCTTAGAGGAAATCATAGGCAGCACACTCTATGACATAAATCACAGCAAGATTCTTTTTGACCCACCTCCTAGAGAAATGGAAATAAAAACAAAAATAAACAAATGGGACCTAATGAAACTTCAAAGCTTTTGCCCAGCAAAGGAAACTATAAACAAGACCAAAAGACAACCCTCAGAATGGGAGACAATATTTGCAAATGAAGCAACTGACTAAGGATTAATCTCCAATTTTACAAGCAGCTCATGCAGCTCAATAACAAAAAAACAAACAACCCCATCCAAAAATGGGCAGAAGACCTAAACAGACATTCCTCCAAAGAAGATATACAGACTGCCAACAAACACATGAAAGAATGCTCAACATAATTAATCATTAGAGAAATGCAAATCACAACTACAATGAGATATCTTCTCACACCAGTCAGAATGGCCATCATCACAAAATCTAGAAACAATAAATGCTGGAAAGGGTGTGGAGAAAAGGAACACTCTTGCGCTTCTGGTGGGAATGTAAATTGATACAGCCACTATGGAAAACAGTAATGACGTTCCTTAAGAAACTAAAAATAGAACTACCATACGACACAACAATCCCACTACTGGGCATATACCCTGAGAAAACCATAATTCAAAAAGAGTCATGTACCAAAATGTTCATTGCAGCTCTATTTACAATAGCCAGGACATGGAAGCAACCTAAGTGTCCATCATCGGATGAATGGATAAAGAAGATGTGGCACATATATACAATGGAATATTACTCAGCCATAAAAAGAAACGAAATTGACTTATTTGTGGTGTGGTGGATGGGTCTAGAGTCTGTCATACAGAGTGAAATTAGTCAGAAAGAGAAAACCAAATACCATATGCTAACACATATATATGGGATCTAAGGGGAAAAAAAAAAGGTCATGAAGAACCTAGGGGTAAGACGGGAATAAAGACACAGACCTACTAGAGAATGGACTTGAGGATATGGGGAGGGGGAAGGGTAAGCTGTGACAAAGTGAGAGAGTGGTATGGACATATATACACTACCAAATATAAAATAGATAGCTAGTGGGAAGCAGCCGCATGGAACAGGGAGATCAGCTCGGTGCTTTGTGACCACCTAGAGGGGTGGGAAAAGGACGGTGGGAGGGAGGGAGATGCTAAGGGAAGAAATATGGGAACATATGTATATGTATAACTGATTCACTTTGTTATAAAGCAGAAACTAACACACCATTGTAAAGCAATTATACTCCAATAAAGATGTTAAAAAAATAATGTACTTTTCTCCACATCCTCACCAACAATTAAATTAGAACATTCTCTAACACCATATATACAAAAATAAACTCAAAATGGGGTAAAGACCTAAATGTAAGATCAGAAACCATAAAACTCCTAGAAGAAAACATAGGGAGAACACTCTTTGACATAAATAGTAGCAATATTTTTTGGATAAGTCTCCCGAAGCAAGGGAAATAAAAGCAAAAATAAACAAATGGGACCTAATTAAACTTAGAAGTTTTTGCACAGTAAACGAAACCATCAACAAGAGGAAAAGACAATCTTACTGAATGGGAGAAAATATTTGCAAATGCTATGACGGATAAGAGGTTAATATTCCAACATATACAAACAGCTCATACAATTCAACATCAAAAAAACCAAACAACCTGGTTAAAAAATGAGCAGAAGAACTCAACAGACATTTTTGCAGAGAGGAAGTGCAGATGGCTAACAGGCACATAAAAAGATGGTCATCATCATTAATCATCAGGGAAATGCAAATCAAAACCACAACGAGATATCGCCTCACACCTGTCAGAATAGCAGTCATCAAAAGAACACAAATTTGCCATGATTTTAGAGCTAGCAAATGGTAGTGCTAAAATCTAAATACAGATGATTTGTGTCTGAGCCTGTACTACTCACCACAATGCTACAGTTTCTGTCCTTTGTTAGATGTGGAAGTAAGGAAAAGAGATGACTCTAGGCTTCCCTTTTTTAAAATACTGGATAAACGGTGAGGTCCAATGGCTTCTTGTTGTGTCATCACATGGTGTTTCCTCTGTGTGTGCACATCAATGGTCTCTTTTCTTCTTCTTACAAGGACACCAGTCCTATTGGATGAGGTCCCTACCCTTATGACCTCATTATATCTTAACTACCTCTTTAAAGATAGCTCTTAATACAGTCACATTGGTGGTTAGGGCTTCAACATATGAATCTGGGGTAGCCACAGTTCAGTACATAATTGTAACTGTGGAACAATTAGATTCCTATGTCTCATACAGAGTTAGAAATATAACACTGGTAGGAAAAATTGGAACTAGATTTTGATTTATGAATTATCAGCTGTGGAAATTACGGATGATACCACCCAAGAAGAATGTGAAGTGGGAAGTTAATCAGAACAAACACAACCTCCTGAGAAATAACAATGTTTCAGAAGGAAGGACTAAAAGAGAAGAAAGCAAAGGAGAATGAGATGTATTAGGAAAATTAAGATAAACTGATGGCAGAGAAAGAGTGAATTTGATGACTTGTGGAACTGTCAACAGCCCCAAATGATATATAGAAGTCAAGTACAATAAGAAGAGAAAAGGTCACAGAATTTGGCAATTTGGGAAACTTTAATGATTTCAGCAAGTATATTATCAATAGCATGGTTAGAGGAAAAGGCAGACAGTGTGGGAGAGAGTAGTAAATAGGAGATGAGGAAGTGGACCCCGTAAATGTGACCTCATTTTCAAGACCTTTGGGAGTGAAAGGAAACAAGAGAGAAAGGAAGCAGCTTGAAGGAGAAGTAGAGAGAAGGTGAGCTGATCTAGCCCATGAGAGCTGGTCCTGGCTCATGTTGAGAGAAAAAGAAGACTAGAACTCAGCCTTAGGTTACTTTTCCTTAGGCTTTCTGTTTAGCCAGTAAACAGTAATGCAGAGATATACATATATACAATCAAAAGATCCAGTGAGTCAGTGCGTCTTCCCTATGATGGACTCAATACCTGGTATAGGGTGAAGAATCTGCTGGACAAAGGACCCCAGGGCATGGATTCACTATCTTTACAGGTTAAGACTGAGAGGAATGCCATGGGGTGGAGATGTGGAGCGGAAAACCAGCACAGAACAAGGTCCATCCTATTTCTGTAGAAGAAATAAGTGCTGATCACCAGTATACACTTCCTAAATCACTGGACCCTACAAGCAATTCCAAAGCACTGGACCTGGCACTGGCCTAGCATACAAGCAAAAGATTTATTTTATTTTTTTAGTATAGAAATAAGTTGTGAATAGACTGAAAAGATAAAATGAGGTTAGAGAAAAAGAGATTGAAATGTAGGAGAGGTAAAGAATAGTTTCAATTAAGTCCTTGAGAAGATGGATGGAGATGGAGTTTGGCACTCATGTGGGCAACTTAGCTTTAGGAAAGAGGGAAGAGGGACAAAGCAGTTGGTGGAGGTAAACACTGAGTTTAAAGGAGAGAATTGGAGTTGAGAAGCTTCACGTCTTCTAGTCTTCAGCTGCTCAAGAAGGAGGTGGCACAACTATCCCTGAGATGGCACTAGTGTACAATAAATGAAATGGCTCAGGGAGACTGGAGATGATTTGGGACAAAGCTGTGGAAATGAGCAAGGCAGGAAAATAATGACAAGCAAAATGAAAACCAAAACCATGTTGAAATTGTGAGAACCCCTGGTTTCCAAATCTACATGTGCCAATCCCTTAACATGTTCTCAACTACTCACATACATGTCTGAAATCACCATCTCCACTAGGGAGGCTATGGCCCCCTACACACTCCATGGTGCCAGTGGGATCCAACAGAACCCTGGGTTCCCTGGACTTACTCCTCTGTTTGCTTTCTGAAGGCTGAAGCTCTCCTAAGCCGAACCCTGCCTTGTCTTTATAAAACTGACCTCTTTCATAAGGCCTCCCTGGCACAGAACAGGACATCACACACGTGGGTGAAATAACTGAATAAATAAATGAAACACTCACCTCTTCAACAAATTAAAGAATTTAGTGTGTTTTAGAGAAGTGGGAGCATTAATACAGACAATAAGTTTGGCCAGGGAGTTAGAAGATTTGAAAATGTTTATCAGTGTAGTCAGAGAAAGACAAAGCATAGCTGTGTCATAAATTCCCACATATGTCTGACAAAAATCCTGAATGGAAGCTAATTTCAACAGTATTAGATTTTGAGCTCTTTGAGACAGATAGGATGTCCTATTTATCTAACTTAACACATAATTCGTAGTTATTCAGTAATTGTTTGTTGAAGGAATGAATCCCACGACTTAAATTAACCCAAGCTCCAGGAATAGAATTGACATTTAATATATAATATTAAAATTAAGCTAAATAGAAAGTTGAATAAAATATTAAAAAGAATGACATTTCTTATTTTTCTATTCATTATGGCTGATTCCATGTTCCTTCTTTGTATTTCAAAATTCAAAGAAAATAAGAAAAATGACCAGGAAGGGAAAGTCTTCACTTCCTGGGCTTGGTTTGAGTCCCTCACCCATCCCCCTCCCACACCCGACTTAATGTTTAACTTTTTCTTGAAAGAAAGTTTCATGTACGAAGGATATATCTTGAGAATTAAAATTAGTTCAGTCTTTGGGTGGTAACTTCATGGGGTTTTTCATTTTTCCATGTTGCTTATCCATACACCCTAGTATTTCTGAAATGGAAGTCGTCTGACAGTGAGAAGTAGTTTAAGCTTTGTAAGTGAGCAAAGAGCTGGAATAAGATAAGTAGATTCAGTTAAACCACCACTGCTGGATTCATAAAAATAAAATGACTCCCTTTTACCTATTGCATTAAGTTCAAACTCTCCTACTTCAGTTCAGTTCCACCCGTATGATCTAACCCTGTTTCTTACACATTCACAAGGCACGACTTTGTTCCATTTACCACGTGAAGCTCTCATTACCCCCTGTAGTCGCCACATCTAGAAGCTATTTCTCTTGGTCTCCTCTGATTCAGATACTTGCCCTCTTCTAAGGGCACTGAGTTCCCATTTGAGTCCCACCTCACCCAAGAAACCTTTTCTTTTGGTTCCTTATGCATACTTCACTCTGTTACAGAATGTCATTTTAGGTGACTAAGTACCATTAGAGTTTATGCTGCATTCTTAGAGTGTCACTTAAAGGGGAAATACCTATGTTAAAAATCTTGGCTGAAATGCAAGGTTAGCTGCACCCCAGCAGGGTCCAAAACCTGGGTACAGATCTCCTCAGATATATTCAATTTTTTATGATGCTTTTCATTACAGTTGGGCATTTGCTTGAATGCTTAACACCAAATGCTCCTCTTTTCTCACCGAGACACAGAGTTCTCTTATCCTCTTCTGGATCATTGGCCTGAAAACTGAAACTCTGTCAGGAAATTTTTGTTGGTTAAATTTCAATTCTATAAGCTTTCTGGCATATGAAAGTAGAAAAGCCTTAATAAAGAAGGATGAGGATAGGCAAACCCAGTCACTGTCTGACCTACCTAGTCTGTCTTTAGATTTAGATTTTTTTTTCATAGACTATTTCTAGTAGAATTCCTTTACCTCACATTCTTTGAACAAGGAACAAAACCAGATAATTCTAGGTTATTTTGAAGGTTTGGATATCTACATTTTTATACTTGCTACTTGGATAGGATGAGTAATACAAGTCAAATATTTTCATGTCAGGGAAAAAAATTCTGTGGAAATGCTACTTGATTTAAATATTTATTTAGCCTGCAGTTTTGTGACCTCCTATCTATGAATGAAACAAAATGCAGTATTTTTGTCAACAGCACCCTAGTATCCTACTATATCTAGTGTGGATATTAAAACGTAAAAGACTGGTTTTCATACCAAGGAGCTCATACTTCTAAGGGTGGCACAAGTTTTACACAGGTCCTGCTTCAGAAGATCAAATCACAGCAACGATTTAAGACTAGTATTGGTATGTGATGATAATAGATGCCTGATTTAAAGTTATATTGAATGAAAGTCCTAAATGAGCGGTGAGTCATGTTGTTAATTTTAAAAAAGAAAAAAAATAAGTATGGATCAAAATTTTTAAAAAAAGCTTTTTTTTTTTTTTGTGCAAGTTATAAACTTATTGGGCAATAGAGGAATTGCTTCCACGTAAAAGAGAAGGGAGAGAAATAAAGAAGTGTTGGGAATTGTTCTTCTCTGAGCTTGTACACAAGTAAGCCAGAATCTTTTCCTTTTCTACATACGTAGACTCACCCACATGTGTATGAATATAGGCTGTGTGTGTGTGTGTGTGTGTGTGTGTGTGTGTGTGTGTGTGATTTCTCCTCTTAGCCCTTTGGTTTAGTTTTGCTTATGTCTGGATGATATACTTCTGTATTTTAGTCTATTAAGTATGAAATAAAATATTCATGTGATGTGCATCTCTCTTGAGGGAGCTGTGAGTACATTTTACTCCTGTACTTACAGACCTGTTGCCCATCCTCAAAAGAAAGGTACTTCACAAGAACAAAGAATAATTAATTTTAGCCCATTTTAAAAGACTCTTTTTACTCTAAATACCACAGGTATTTTGAGCTGGGAAGTTATCTTCAAAGAAGTAAGAGAGAGGAATACAGAACACCCATTTGAATTCCCATTGCTGGCATACACTGCATCTAATCCTCACATCCCAACAAGTTGGCATTTCTCTATACCCATATCTAAATTTTGTGACATCTGCACGGGCTAAACAGATTTATGCCTTAAAAATTATTTTATTTAAAGGCATGCCTAAATTTAAAAGCATGGAAATTTGTTATTTAATACTCTTCCCTCTGATGAAAACCTCTTTTAGTAGATTTTATATATTTCTTTAAAATATTATCTAATATAAAAGAAGATGAAAGTGACTGGGTATCTTCTGGATGAATAGGATGGATTATTTTCTTTCAGCTCATATCTAAAATTTTCAATAGCTTCTTAATTTCTCAACTATATGTTGCATTTTTAAAATTACTTCAACTCTGTCTTTATTCTAAGCATCTAATATAAACAATGACCCTACTATCCTCAAAGCTTATAATGATATTTATGGGGATGGAATAATTTTTATTGGCTTTCTTCCTCAGAATTCCCAATGTAGAAGTTTATTCCTTTTAGTTTTATCAGAGCACAGAGGCCTCTTTGCTCATAATATGCATCTTTTTAGTGAAAGGAATATGTCACTTCTTCACATGTCAATCATGTCACAAAAATTACTTTGAGTCACTAGAATAGTTGCCTAATTGAGGAGAGGAAAATCAACTACCACACTGACAGAAAATATAAAGTGTTAAGGTCACGATGGCACATTTTATTTATAAGACAAATCGTCTATCAGTGGTAGAAAGTTAACAAATTACTAAGAAAACTTTAATGACAAATTCTTGCTATTTTCCTCATATCAGGGTACAGTTTAAGGTACAGACAATTAAAACCACATTTAAGACAAATTGCTGGTTTCCCACTCTTAGAAGATGATGGTCAACTTGTTTGAGCGACTGTTATGGACTGAGTATTTGTGACCCCCCACAAAATTCTATGTTGAATTCTAATCACCAATGTGATGGTATTTGATTCAAAATATAATATAGTTCTCATTTTAGAGTAAACTTTCATTCATTTTCCATAGACCCTTTTATCATTTTTATAATGTCTCAAGTTTAAGAACCCCCTTGATATATACCTAATTCTTTTCACCCAAGGCAGGGCAAAAAGCAAACAAAAACGACTTATTTTATATTCATTAGAATTCCTAAGTGTCATTACTTTATTTGCTACAAAGAACCAAATTCTATTGGGAGGTAAAACTTCCTACTTCAGTAATTATTTTTTATCTTAGCATAAATGGAATTATAAGTGTCTATAATGAAGAAAGAATAGAGAATAGATGTGAAGAGTACAAGCAAAGGGAATGGTCTCTTTATGTGGGAAGGGCACTGCCCCTAAAGGGAAATGAAGGTAAAAAGGAAGATTGAAGGTACTTTAAAATAATACCATAGGCCAGCCCTACTACTGTCTTTTTTTTTTTTTTTTTTTTTTTTTTTTTTTTTTTTTTTGGTACACGGGCCTCTCACTGTTGTGGCCTCTCCCGTTGCGGAGCACAGGCTCCGGACGCGCAGGCTCAGTGGCCATGGCTCACGGGCCCAGCCGCTCCGCGGCATATGGGATCTTCCCGGATCGGGGCATGAACCCGTGTCCCCTGCATCGGCAGGCGGACTCTCAACCACTGCGCCACCAGGGAAGCCCCCTACTACTATCTTTATTCACGCCGAAGGACAATATTTTTGGAATAGTATCTGCTCTATATTTTGTTTCTTAACAATTATCATTTTCCCAAGCTCCCTACCCTTTGAAGCTTGTGCATCTATTTCATTGGAGGCAGGGTGGATAGAGCCTGGAAAGAAAGTGAAAGTGAACTTCGATCATTTAAATAGGGCTTTGCATGTACCCAAACTAAGGATTGCTTTCATGTGCAAGAGCCAAGTTCTTTTGAAGAGAAGAGGTTCTCAGATTTCTGAACTCTATGGAGGTTGACTATAGAGCAAGTTATGATGGGAGAGTAGGAAGTCAAGCCATGACATAGGGGAGTGACCGTGATGATCAAGTGAGTTAGATATGAGGGTGCAGCATTTTTAGGAAGAAATAGGGCCCTGGAATGGTGTTTCTAGCTAACAGTGGCTCAAAGGTGGCATGGGCAAAATCTAGATGACAGAGTGTCTGCCAGGTAATCATCAGAAGAGTCTATTATCTCTATATTCAACATACTCAGTATCTTAACCCTTTCTACCACCTTCAATTTTACCTACCTGGTCTAAGCTTCCCTGGGTTATTGTAATTTTTCCTGACTATTACCTTCTGCTAGTCCTCCCATCCCCCCAATATACACCCCATGCAGAACATCACCCACAGGGCTTCTGTTAAAAGTTAAGTCATATCAGGTCACTCCTCTGCTCAAAACTCTCCAATGATACCCCGTTTATCTCAGAGTGAAAGCTGAAGTCCTGTGTTTATTAACATATTTTCTCTGACTTGAACAGTGCCTGGAACTTAGTAGGAAGTCACTAGGTATTTATGGGGTGAGTTAAAAATTAATAAATAAATTCCTATCTCATTGGAAGTAAACACTAAGATCCTTCTGGTTGGCTACAAAGCTTTAAAGTTCTGCTCCCCACATCCCCACTTTGTCTGTACCTCTCTCTTTTTCCTTCCTTCTGGCTGGATAGAGTATCCCCCAAACTTAGCATGCACGCTTGCCTTAGGACTGGAAGTCTGGCCATTCCTTCTGCCAGAAATGCTCTACTACAAGTTAGAACATCTGTGTGGCTCCCTCACTATCTGTCTTTGTTAAAGTCTTTGTGAATCTTTCCCTGACCATCTTATTTAAAATTATAACACCCACACATCCCTCTTTTCTGCTTTATTTTCTATACAATATTTGTCATTATGTGATATGCTATATACTTTACCTTTTAATAAATTACCCCCACCTTCCAAATATAAATGTCAGGATAGTGTGTATTTTCATCTAATTTATTCGTTTCTTTTCTCCCAATGCCTAGCACACTGGTATCTGGCATAGAGTAAGCATTCAAAATGCATGTACCAATTTAATGAGTGAATAAAATAATAATATGAAGAAGGCATGGTTTGGGTTACCAAGGAGCAGAGGATGGAAAATAATAAAGTAGGAACTCTGTAAGATAAAATAGAAATAAAAATACTCAGATATTACTCTGAATATTGCTACTAATGGGCTATATTACCTTAAAATACTCTTTGTACTCCACTTTACCAATGTCAGTGTCTCATCTACAAAGGAAAGTTGAGTAAGATGTTCTACATGACCTTTTGCAGCTCTGATATTTTAAAAATTTTCATGATAGATTCTATAATCCATTTTTGTCCATTTTCAGAAAATAGATACTTATAATTATTTAAGTCGCTTTGTATCCATATTAATCTGGCTTTTATCAGGATTACATCAATGTAGCAATTTTGAAGTTTTTTTCCCCAAATAGAAACAATTACAAAAAAATTTATAATTTTTGCTGTTAATCTTTCCAAAGCAATGACATGAAAGAGAAAAATACAACTTCACACACACATACAGATGAAATTTATTGGAAAAAAATATAAAGCTATCTATCTCCTCTTCCAGGCACTTTCCCCCAGCTGGTTTAAGGGCATTCATCATCATGGCTTCTAAACTTTAATTTACAAGCAACAAATATGGTAGTGTTATAAGCTTCTGACCATTGCAAAATCACTGATTACAAGGCCTGTCTCCTCAGAAACTAATCAAAAGGTGACACATTCTGTTAACTTCCTATTATACATTCATAACATCATCTTTCAATTCAGTGTCATAGAGAATCTATGTAAGACATTGATCATGAAAGACCACTAAATTGTTCTCATTTCAGTGATAACTGTTTACTCCTTTAAGTGGTTTGTGTTGAGTTTCAACAATTCAATTGAATAAAATATACCTTCTGCTCACGTAAAATATATCTTTCTCTCTGGGCTGGGAGAGAAAATTAACCTATAGAGAGGAAAAGACAGACTGAATGTATAATATGATTGGTAGAAAAACTAAAATTTTATAGAGCTCTTCTCTTTTTAATGACAAACCAATGGCATCGAGGATAATGCTATGGCTTCCAATAAAAGGAATCCTGAAAAATGAAATGAAACAAAACAACAACCAAACCATGTATAACCAGCAAGCATGTAAAACCAAACACTCTTCAATAGCTACATGACATGGTTGTCTCTGAAATCAACTAAAATGTCTCGTAAATGGAACGCAGTACACCTTGTTAGTCAAGAAGCTAAATGTTATCAAAGTGGTGTCAATCATCTGCTGGGAACAAAAGAAATGGAAATCTAATGGTAGATTATTCAGAAATATCTAGTGAAATGGGCATGAGAACTACAAGTCTTATGATCTGAGTTCTAACCCTAGGTCCATTAATGCTTCTGTAACCTTGATATTGATGCTTAAACTCCTGTCTCCATTTTCTCATGTGTAAAACGAGAGGGCTGTATCTGATCATCTTGTAGTTTTGTCCTAACACCAATATTTTATGGGTCTATAAGGAAACTCAGCTAATCAAAACTTTGCTTAAACAGAAAAAAAAAAAACAACAATGATTTTTCATCTGTGTTTAGATTTCCCCACTGCCTACTGGACAGAATAAGAATAGGATCAATTTGAGACAGCCCTTTCAGCCCAAGGGTGCCATAACTAATGGCACTGTCTATTCCTGCTTTCTAAATGGAACCCTACTATATATATATATATATGTATATATATATATATATATATATATATATATATATATATATATATATATATATATATATATTTGTGTGTGTGTGTGTGTGGTAAAGTGTCTACTTTATAAGCATAATAAATAGCAATTGCCCTTTAATGGCAACTTTAGCTGTGACCATTATGGCACAATTTAAGTGCTAAAAAACACTAATGGGAGTGATAGAATGTTAATTATACTAAGGATATTAAGGCTGTACACAAGAACTCCTGAAAAATTAAGTAAAGCCCTAGCTAATTCTAATTACAGTCTGTCTAAAAGAGATAAGAGAAATTAAGCACCCCCCTTTTTTTAAAAGTGCCTTTTTAACATAACAGCACTATTTGCCCACATAGGTTGAGAAGACATTGTAAGTGACTCAGAAAAGTGGGATTCTGAAATAATTTTTTTTTCAGTTTAAAAGAGAAAGGAAAAAAGATGAATTACTTACATAGAAAATGCATTTTTACTTGAAACAATGATTACTTTCTCGTGTTTTAAGCCTAATACAAACCAGTTTTACAGAGCTCATTCATTAAATTGTCAGACACAAATTTATATCATGGGAATTTTTAAAATGCATTTTATGAAATATTTAGAAGATATATATCTGAAAGTGAAACCCTGAAGACTCTCCTCTTCCTTATCATCATTAGAAAAATTAAAAATTTTAACAACAGCCATTTCAAGTATTTTTATTCTCCCCGTACCCCCAGAAAATATCTATCTCTTACTCTCTCTTCTTTTTCTTTCACTCATTTATTGAATGCCTTCTATGTGTTAGTACTGGGCATACAAAACTGGGTAAGATAAGCCTGCTGCCCTTAAGTGGTTTATAGTCTAGCAGAGAAAACCATAAACAAAACAATTCAGGTTTAAACCTTGGTATTTATTATTGGATAAACATTTTTCTCTTTGTCTTCTAGCCTTGTTTATTCTTCAAATTCTCTTGCTTTCCTCATTATAAATTGATTTACATAGATCCCTAACTGAATTGAACTGGAGTAGTAGAAATGAAGTTATTGATTTATCCAATTTTACTAATTTGTTAGAAATAGAAGTTCATAGGTTTTCCAGAGAACCTCTGTGGGAAAGCCTGGCTTATTTCAGTGCTATCATTTTAAAACTGAGGCAAATAACGTCTCAAAAATAATGAAAACAATTGGGTGACAGCCTACAATTTTCAATACACACGTTATTTTATCAGATCATAAACCATGTAAACTAACATGAGAATAAGAAAAAATCCACTCATTTTAAATAAATGACAGTCTTAACCGATTGAAATCATTTAATTCCATGGAAAAGTGTCCCATAATCTCTAAATTATAGGTATTTGCAGGTTAACCCAAATAGTTATGGCAAGTATCTAGCTACTTAAAAATTGTCATCCTTACCTCAAATCATTTATTACCTGTAACAGACTTTCTAATTTGTCCATATATCTAGTTTTAAGTGACCAGTAGGGCATATGTCAAATACCTGTCTTGGAAGCTTATTTGTCATTTCAGCAACACCACTTTTACAACATTAGGATAGCTTCCATGACATTTAATCTGTGTTCCATTTGAAAAATATTGTATGCCTACTCCTAAGTATGTGTTTTCAAATACTGGACAACTTGCACACTCTGCTTTTCTAATATATGTAGATTCTCACTTTCTCCTGATGCCAAGTCAAACTAAACAAAGAACTTATACAGAAGTTCAAAGGTTCTATTGTCATTCCTTATGATCATTTTCTGAAATTTCTTTTTTTGTTTATTTTTGAGAAATTAAAATCTATTAGTAAGACTTGGACATAATTTTTCATTCTCTTCAGATTATTCTTGGTTTTTTCTCTACCATGTGAAGGTACACACACACACATCACACACAGCAAATTCACTAACAATTTTCTCCCCATTTTCACTCACAGGCATGGAGTCGTTTTTCAGATTGTTCCTTCTTGGTAGACAATTCTACTTCTGATTATATTTCTTTTGGTATTTGACTGTTTTTTCCCCCATACTAAATGTCATCTCTGTAATCATCCATCTTATATTTTCAGCCTCTTTACTGATAACTATAGCATATTCTATTTAGCATTGCCAGTATTTCTCACTAAGGTTATCTAACCTTCTATTAGATGGTTACTCTATAGGAGCATTATTCCTTTCAATAGAAAAAAATAGATTTTAAAATAAACAACTTAGGGACTTCCCTGGTGGTGCAGTATTTAAGAATCCACCTGCCAATGCAGGAGACACGGGTTTGAGCCCTGGTCCGGGAAGATGCCACATGCCATGGAGCAACTAAACCCATGCCCCACAACTACTGAGCCTGTGCTCTAGAGCCCTTGAGCCACAACTACTGAGCCTGCGTGCCTAGAGCCCATGCTCCACAACAAGAGAAGCCACCACAATGAGAAGCCCGTGCACCACAACGAACAGTAGCCCCCACTTGCCACAACTATAGAAAGCCTGTGCACAGCAACAAAGACCCAACGCAGCCAAAAATTAATTAATTAATTAATTAAAAATATAAAATAAGCAACTTTTTGAAAGCATCAAGGATAGAAAGAAGGGTGAGATGATGAGAGAATGTGGAAGCCACACAGGAATGGACAGTGTGTTGGAGAGTTGGAAAACCATAGTGATGGAGGTCACTATGATGATAGGCATGCTAGATCACAGAAACTTCAGATGTGGTCCTGGATATAGCAGGTGGCTGATAACAACTCTCTATGTGACCATAGGCCAGCCACAGGATTTCTCTAGCTCTGTCTCTTCATGTCTAAAACAAAGAGTTCAGTATTCTTGGAGGATATTCGGAGAAGAAACAAAGAAGAAAGGCAGAAAACTTAAGGAGTGTTTAATTATCAGAAGATCAGAAAAAAGAGATAAAATTGAAGACAAAATGGGAAAGTGATTTAAAATCCTAGATTTTATTCTATAAGCAATCGGCAAAAATTACATATAGAAATAAAATTATTGATCATTTAGTCTCCTCCTTCACACACACACACACACACACACACACACATCCACACAGGCATACACACAAACCAGGATTCAGTTATGGTAGAATTAGTGTATTCTTATCTCCCACAGTTCTGTAGGGGCTAGAAAAGTGTAGGGTGCTTAGACTTGGTCCTCTATAAAATAAAGGGAGACCAAAATATTCCACTAGTAATACTAGCTGTAGTCTAGATACAGAAATAAAGATAGATAGATAGATAGGTATAGATAGATAGATAGATAGATAATTTACATAAGAGAAAGTAAGATGGAACCAAAAAATCTAGGATTTGGCCTCTTAGATTTACTTCTGTCTTCTGAGAGAGGAAAGTAAAATGGGCTCTGTCCTCTAGTCTTCATTAGAAATTATTCAATTTAGTTTGTATCAGGATACAAATAGGAAACAGAGATTCATGGCAAGAGAAATATATCACTTAGGTATCACTTCTTGAAATTCACTAGCTCAACTTATGCTAATAAGTAATATAGTGAATGTAGCATAAATGGATGAATTGTCCCAGCTAAATGGAGATACGGCATTTACTAGAATCTTAGTTCAATATGCCATGAACATAAGTTATTTGTCTAAATATATAATTTCTTTTGGGTTGTTGGTATTAGAGTGGCTTTTTGCTTGTTACTCCTGCACTTGAAAATGCTGAATAAAATCTATATACTTTTAGAACTCTTTTATAAACAAAAAAGAACTTACCTGATTAGATTTTTTAGGTTGAAATTTCAGTTTTCAAATTAATTTAATTTTTACAATTATAACCTTGATTCTCCTTTCTGGTCAGATCTATTTTATTACATAAGAAAGACACAGAGCATGACAGACAGACACACATGGGACAAGAGTTGGGTTAGGAAACAAGCAATGATGTGAATAATGCCCCAAACTGGATAATTTCAAGGAAAATTCCGTTTGGCTCTTGAAGACACAAAATGAGCTGGAGGGAACAGATTTACTTCTATGATTGCTTTATGTTGTACTTGGGCCAATACTGAAATGATTTTACATACCCCAGGCACATACCAACTGCTGGAGGTGAGGAGGGAGCTATAACATACTGGATACAGAGGAAAAATTTTATTTTACATATAATCCACAACATAAAATGCCATTCTTAGAGCTGTGTCTGCCTTATGACAAAACAGGTTAATTTCTGCAGTTCAGATGAGTTAAAAAAATTAAAAAAAATCAAGTTGAATTTTTTTATGCAGAATCGATCACTTCAGTCAAAACCACTAATTTCGGGCTTCCCTGGTGGCGCAGTGGTTGAGAGTCTGCCTACCGATGCAGGGGACACGGGTTCGTGCCCCTGTCCGGGAAGATCCCACATGCTGCGGAGCGGCTGGGCCCGGGAGCCATGGCCGCTGAGCCTGCGCATCCGGAGCCTGTGCTCCACAATGGGAGAGGCCACAACAGTGAGAGGCCCGCATACCGAAAAACAAACAAACAAACAAACAAAAACAAAAACAAAAAAACCCCGCTAATTTCAAGGCCACAAGCAGATGCAGATAGAGTCAAAATAAGAGCAAATTATATTGCCAAGTGGCTTATAAACATTGATCACTTTTCCTAACTCTATAAATAAAAATTAAAAAATGAGTTTTACCATATTTGAAATAGCCCCATATAAAGTGACGCAAACATAGAAAGATGGGATATTTTTAAAGGTCAGTGTCAAAGGAGAAATGTAGACAAAGAAGGTAAAGAAAAAAGAAAATACATATATTAAGCTACCATCTCTCTAGTATTTATTATGTGCTGAGTATATAGTGCTTATCTATAGACACCTTATTATAAGTCTCAAAATGATGCCCAAATGTAGGTATTATTATTGCTATTTTCCCATTGAGAAAGTTGAGACTCGATGAATTTGAGAAACTTATCTTAAACAAGATACAGAATAGGTAAGTAAAAGCTTTCTAATTTGGACTCAGATATCTCTGCTTTGAAGACTTGCTTCCCTCATTCCTGTCTTTAAAAAAAGAAAAAGAAAAAGAAAGAAAAGGATAATGTAATTTTTTCTCTAGTATAGTGCGGACTCTCCTTATCAAAGACAGCAGTCCAGATCTGAAATGTTACATTCTGAACCCTGAAGCTAAAATTCAGAATTACTCTTAAAATTTAAAAGGGTTTATTTATTTACTTAAAAAGATGTGGGCTGCTAGCATCTTGTAATGCAGAATTTTCTTGGGATTGTTTGACTTATGTGCGTTTTAATTGAAAAAAGCAGAGGTTGAGGAGAATTAGAGTCTCCAAGGTCCCCTGGTAGAATAGACCTGGAGTAATATGTAGGTCATATTATCAGTCTGGACCTGGGTTTCCTCCAGAGTAAAATGAGAAATTGGACTCGAGGACTTTTAAGATCCTTCCAGCTATAAAACTCAGTAATGTAAGCATCCTGATTCTTATCCAGTATTCTTATACTACTCCAACTTATTTATCATTATATTAACATAAATCCTTCTGATGTGCTGGTGATCAATGATCCAGTTCATTGAGAATTGATCAGAACAAATATGTAATAGAGAAAGAGAAGCAACCATTTTACTCTATTGTCACCTGACATGGAGAGGAGCTAAAGATGCATTTATATTGTGATTAAAAAAGATAAAGGATCTCTATTTGAGTTGGTCCTTGGAGTCTGTTGTTAGATTTTTAGGCTGACTTACTTATTTTGGGGATATAAGTTTCTTGATTCTCTCTCCTCCATTCGAATTATACTGATCTTGTCAAGTGCATAAGTGCATCAGAACACTGGGAAAAGAGAAGGACTGATCCAGATCAAAGATACTAAACTCTAAGCCAGAAACTTTAAGGGGGGAGGGGGGCAGTCTTAAACAGAAACACATACTTTACAATTTGCTTCCTTTTCCCTCTCTGTTTCTGTTTCTGTCTTATAGCACTTCTGACAAGGGTATAAAGTCCATGTTTGTCACTTTGGCAGTTTCTAATATCATAACATGCAAATTCCCTGGTACATAAAAGTGAGGAAGGTAAAATCTAGGACATTTGACATTTTTAGATGGGCTACAATGGTAATTGTTTCTTTTAAGATGTCAAGCTACTCTACTGAACTTACCTCCTGACTGTAGTGTACTTATCCACCTTTAACCCTCCACTTCGCTTTGCTTTGTAGTTGCAGCCAAGGAATTTGGGAAATGGGTATCCTACATTTTAATTCATTCTTGAAACAATCAGATCATTCTTTATAGTTGTGAAATGTCTTTAATTTAGATCAGAAGTCAGCAAATTTTTTCCATAAGAGGCGAAACGGGAAGTATTTTCTTTATAGGCTATACCAACTCTGTAGCAACTACTTAAGTCTGCTGTTGTAGTGTGAAAGCAGCCATAACCAATATGTAAACAATGGGTGTGGCTGTGTTCCAATAAAACTTTATTTACCAAAAACAGATGACAGGTCAGATTTGTCAGTGGGTTGGTGTTTAATGACCCTTATCTAGATCCTTGTATTTCTGGCCATCCATTCACTTCATATCTTCAAGCATTGAACCATCATTATATGTTGAACATAAACAGATAGGCAATAAGGTTTTGGAAACCTATTACTTCTGTCTATCTTGTTCTCTTCTTGATTTACAGTGAAATCCTACTCAGCCTTCTGAGTCCAGATCATATTTCACCTCCTCTGGGGAATTTTTCCAATACCTTCCCCTACCCACTCTCTATTTACATGGCACTTACTTCTTCTTTGTATAGCTATTGCTTCTTAAAAATATTTCACATTGTGTAACATGATGAGATTATATCTCTTTCTTCTTCACCAAATTATAGATTTTTGAGGGGTACCGGTCCTCGGGCTGTTCGGAACCGGGCCACACAGCAGGAGGTGAGCTGCGGGCTAGTGAGCGAAGAAGCTTCATCTACCGCTCCCCATCGCTCGCATTACCGCCTGAAACATCCTCCCCCCCCCACCAGCCCCCATCCACAGAAACACTGTCTTCCACGAAACTGGTCCTGGTGCCAAAAAGGTTGGGGACCGCTGGGATAAATGATAATTCAGCTTTGATCCCTTTGGCCAAGGACTGTCTTTAGCTTGTAATTAAGTATTCAGTAAGTGCTTGTTCAGCTGTGTGCATCAGGGAGTTTAAGTTTGTTTTTGTTTTCTACTTTATAAGATAATTTGATCTTTTTGAATTCAAAGAAAACATAATGACAAATATTATGTGCTTATTTATTAAAAATAACATTTAGATAAGATGTGAACTGATTCCACAGCCATAGAATATATTTTCTTTTTTAACAAACAGGAAATTTGAATATGTCAATCCATCATATGATATTGGATAACTGACCTTAGTTCCCAGCTCGCCTTGCAGCCAGGTGCTGCCATGTGACTAATTTCTGGCCAATAATATATGTATGAAAAATGTTGTGTGGAACTCCTGGGGTGACTTCTTAATCTTTAAGGTTCTCACAACTAGGCCTGACCTAGTTGTAAGAAGCACCTCTCCTGATTTCCTATCTTTCACTATCTTTCTTTCTTTTTGGAATATAGAGATCATGAGTTCCAAGTAGGTATTTTGGAGCAGAAATATCAAAAGTACCTGGGTGACATGCTGGTTCTTCTATACCTCTTATGGATTGTCTTCCTACAAGATTCTTTTATGTACAACTGTTATTTTTGGTCTCTATTACAGAAGCCTGTCTGATAATATCTAACTAATATAGTGCTATATATTCCATTTAACAGTAAGTGATTTCAACATATTCTAAACCTCATGTCAATGTTTCTTTGCCAAATATAGAAACAAAAGAGGGCTTCTACCCCTCATGACTGATAAAGAACATAAATATTTAAAAAGAGAAAACTCTCCTTGAAATGATAAAGAAGATAAACTTCAGGACTTTCCAAAATGACAGTCAGTAACTTTTTATAAAATATAATATTAAGGTTTATTTAAATCTAAATGAGATGTAAAATGTGAACAGAGTACTTTCACATCTCTCTCATAAAACTATTTCCCATTTCAGGCAAAAATTTAGGTATTTGCCATGGCAGGAGAGCAACATATATGTAGATTGTATAAAGCCATTTAGGTATAAGCTTGTTTGACCCCTGGTTCTTTATTTGGCAAGATATGTGACTGTTGGTGCTTTTGTGCCTCCAAGTCTTTTTCAGAAGGATGATCATGGATCATGATGAGGAGAAAAGGGTACCCACTTTAGAAAGCAATGTAGATAAGTGATTTTTTAAGTTAAATACATAATCTCACTAAAAAGGAGTCCTATGTTTCTCATCTCTGTTTCTTTAACGGTGTCAAACACTCACTGTCCCTTTAGAGCAATATTCCCTTTTAAAGCAAGAAGAGAAAACCTAAACTTGACTTGGAGATTAAGCAATACACCAGCTGCCTAATTACCTGCAGGCACTTGCAGACCATTCCAGAATATCATTCAGTCTGGAAAGGTCTCCTCCTAGCAACATTTACATTTCTTATGAACACTGTGCTTAGGTCACAATACCTGTTAAGTTACAGAAAACTGAGTCTCAGTTCCATCTCTAAAATAAAGGGAATGGAAAATATGATCTCTCAGGTCTTTTCTTGTTATAATTTTCTATGATTTTATGATTCTCTGGAGATTCGTTCACCAGGAATTGTTGGGAGAGAGGATTAAAGCAGAAAGAATAGTGCAGAAGAGAATGCTGGTACATTTAAAGTGGAGGGAGAGCCAAGTTCTCAGTCCACTGATACATTGAGCAAAAGCTTATAATCCATCATATTACTTTATGGTTACCAGCTCTCCAATAATGGAAGGAAATCTGCAACTGAATATGAGAATGTGCTGTGGGTCACATTTTGAACTTCAAACTTACAAATGCAATTTTTGTGGACATTTCTTGAAGCTGTGGGAAGGCCATAAAAGAGAAGATATTCACTCTCTGCACCTATGTAGCTTCATTCTTGGTATGAGCAATGATGGGTTGAGCTTGGAGGTAGGATGGGGGAAGGGCACTGGTGGCAGCAGCTGGTGGAGCTGCAAGAGAGCCTTCTGACAGCTCTCTGTGCTGGTAGAGTCCCAGTTATATGTTCCCACCACAAAGCATACATTTATCAGCCCAAGTCAAGAATGTAAATGACCACTTCTCACTTTTCATAAGTTGCACAGAATACAATTCTGATTCTTAGGTATGGAATCTTGTAAAGTTTCAAACGTATTACAGGGAAAACTCCGAACAAACCTACAACTGTTAGATGTCTATATCTAAATTTTCACCATGAGCAGCTTTGTGTATTTTTCCCCCCTCAGTGAACATTCTATTGAAGCAATAAAGCAAAAAGCAGGTTAACAAAGTGGGAGAAAGAAGATACCAAGAGAAAAGATGGTAACAACACAGGGGTGGAACCTTAAGCCACAGGAGCAGGAAGGACTTGAACTGGCCATAAAGGCACTATGGCATGTCAACACACTATCGCGTAAAAGAAAGGGGGATCCAGTTATCATTCACTTCTAGTTTGCTCTCCACCAGCTTAATACTCCATCTAGTCATAGATGAACATGTGGCAAGTTGTAGAGTCACAGATTCTACTTAAAAGTTAGCAAGGAACTAAACATTTCACTGGTCAAGTGGGCCAGTGTTATAAATACAGTGGTTTAGCACGTCCAGTGATGTAGGTCCACAGGTGTGGGATATGAACTAGAATTTTAATAAGTTGGCCTTTGCTGCTAAATTCTTATGGGTGCAGACATTTACCTATACAATTACCCACGGGGTGGGGGGACGGGAGGGGCAGCTAACAATGCAAACAAACCTGCCGATTACCATGTGATGGAATATCGACACAAGAAAGCCCAGTTGAAGGAAGCTGCATACTTTTAGAAAGCCTAATTTCACACTGTAGTATTCCCCTCCTTCATTTTAAAAGGCTGTGGTTTTAAAAGCTTTTGTTCTTTGCCCAAAAACAAGAGAACTTTGGTCAAAGCCAATTCTTAAAAGTAACTTGTCCTTAAACATAATTTGAAAGGCAGTGGAGGCTTGCTTCCTCATTTAAGAGTCCTAACTTTTGTTTTTTCAAACAGGCAAAACAATGAACTATAATTACAGGTACCAGTTTCTTCTCTCAAGATCTGAAGTTTATATTGAAACAAACAAACAAACAAACAAACCATATTTCCTATGAACATCTAAAAAAATATATATCTAAAGCATCAAAGAAAATAAGGTCTTAGAAGAAGCATCAACCTTTTGGGGCACTATGTTCCTAAGATTAGGCTCTAAGATTTCATAACAGGAAGCCCAGAAATTATTAGAACAAGTCTTTTTACATGAGCAAACACTCCCAGTTACAGTATCATTTTGGCCTCTAGATCTTTGACTCAACCTTTTTCACATAGTCTCAATTTTACTAGGCTTGTCTTCTGGATTATCTGAACCTACAAACCAACTATAGATTATGATGCTTTCTAGGCACACCTGCAGCACAATGAGTGATACCCACCACATCCTAACACTACCCAGCCCTTAACACCTTATATAGAGTGACAGCTCCCAGGAAGATGTTAAAGCTGAGCCATATAACCTACATCTTGATTTCAGACTAAGATTAATGAGTGCTTTTAATGAAATTACCGTATTTAAAGAATCTGGATATATATATATATATATATATATATATATATATATATATATATATATATATATATGGTAATTCATTTCTCAAACTGCAATCTCAACTAACTAGGCTTAACGGATGTATGGACTAATTGGTAACCCAGTAACTCCTACCAATTTGCAGTATTATAAAATTTGGTTCCCACAGTATTCATTACCCTTCATGATGAAGTACAAAAGTTTAGGCTTAACCCGTTTAAATTTTTTCCAAGCCAACCACATAAAGTTTTACAAGGATGATCTAACCAATTATCACAGAACCCCACTAACTAAAGGGGACTGATTGTTAGGTGGAATTTTACTTTAATCAGTAACTGATTTATCAAGCAATCTGTTTTAAGTGCCTGTTAAGGATCTTTCAGTAGAAAATGCAATAATTGCTTTTCCATTTTGAATAACACACCAAATTTCTGATCAAAGAAAGGTTACTTCCATTTTTACAGAACAAACATTAGAGACCACGGAATCTTATTCTAACAAAACACTAATTACAACGACCACTTCCAGAAAGTGGGATTACCAGGCTGGATAAGGTCCCAAGTAATAGGAACTATTTTTTGAAGAGCTCAATCAATTTGTTTGAAAACGGTTTCATTATTTTAAAAATCTATTAATTTAGGCAAAATTGTATAACAGGTCGACCATAAAATCTTTTATTTTTAACTTAACCTGTTTAAGGGGCCAATATGACTTTGGTAAATTTGAATAACAAGACAAAATAATGTTATCCAAATTGAATAATTTATTGCTGGTCTGAGACTTGCCTTGTTTTACACTTAAGTAGAATTTACATTATTTCCACAGATAGCAGATAATCAATATTTAAAGGAATTTAAGAGTGACCTATTCAATAAGGCAGTCATCTTGGTAGCAAACTTTTATTGAAATCTTACATAACTCAAGCTTTATAAAAAGCCAATATAATTGGAAATTGGGTTCTCCCTCTAAAGCCCTAAGTGTTCAAAGTTTGAAACGGTTAATTTAAAGTTAAGCAAACAAATATAACAATGACAGAAACCGCTGCAGCAGATCCTGCTGAAATACTTAAAAAAAAAAAAAAACTTAAATGAGCTTAATCTTTACAAAAGTTATTTTAGCTCAAAAGCTATAAAATCAAAGTTATCTTAATTCTACAAAGGGAGAGGATCTTTGACTTCATGCCATTTCTTTAGAACCTCATCTTTTTCATCAAATTTAGCTACAAATCCAATTTTTGTATGCCCCCTTTTTCGGGAGATTCTTCTTGCAGAAGAGGCCAAGTACAAACGTGGAAGAGTAACTTCCTAAGCAAGTAGGAAAGTGTTCCGTAATAGCGTGCAAAGAATGTAGAGTTCTGGGTTAATCTCTGGAGCTCGATCTGGATCGTGACCTTGACTTTGAATGAGATCTACAACGGGATCTTGAAGCTCTTTTTGGTGGAGGGAACACAGAACGGCCTTTGAGGGTAGTACAGGTAGGGGTGAATTGGAACGAGAATGGCTCCTTGATCTAGGTTTTGACTTTATATCACCTTCCCCATTTTCTTTGGGGGAATGAGATGGAGAAAGAGACCTACTTCTAGACTTCTCATATTCATCCTTCGATCTGCTCCTAGAGCGCGAACGGGAGCCTCGATCAGACTTAGGTTTAAATTTGCTTTTTGATCTAGATTTCCTGCCTTTTGAACGAGAACGTGATTGACCTTTGCTCCGAGACCTGGATTGGGAGCAACTTTTTGAGATACTTCGAGATCTACTGTGGCTGCTCCTACGACTTCTACTTCGTGACCTTCTGTTAGTCCGTGACCTTGATCTGCTTCCAGAATGAGACCGCCTGTGGCTTGTTCGTGGTTAATCTTCCATTAGTCTAAATACTTCTCCCATTGATTTCCATACAGTCCGGCTTATCCAAAGCACGCTTCATGTCCGAGTAGGAGCGAAACTCACTGACGCCTTCATTTGTGTGTTCTTCATGAGCATCCGCATAGGTTACCTCACCTGCTCCTCTCATGAAATCCTTTAAATCTCTCCAAGAGCAATGACTAGAAAGGTGTTCTACAATAAGCCTGAATTCTGCACGTACAGGTGGTCCAGATTCGCCTCTGCCAGAGGTTCTCCGACTGCCGTATCCGCCTCCACCACTGCAGCTTCCGTAGCTGTAGCCGCCACGCTCGCAGCGTGGGCCCCCGGCATGCTCCACGATCACGTGCTCCACGATCACGCGCTCCACGATCACGCGCTCCACGATCACGCGCTCGCCTCAGAGCTCATTGCTGTTCAGCCCATACACGGCATCACCGGCGTCGCGGGAGTCTCTGAACTCCACGAAAACGTACCCCCTTTTTAAGGTGTATTTCGAGAAGGCGGCCATAGCCACTGAAAAAGCGCTGGATGTCCTTCTCCCGGACGTTGTAGCTCAGGCATCCTATGTGGACGCGTGGCATGTCCGTGGCGGGCGAGGGGCCCAAGGGCCGGCTGTCGAAAGGCGGACCGCAGAGGCAGAAGCCGCGGGGTGGGGGCGGGGGCGGGGGCGGGGACGGCGAGAGCCCGGACACTCACCTCCCACTGCAGCGGCGGCCGGGTCCAGCCGCACGTTCAGCTTTGTGTATTTTTGACTTTTCACTTTCTTCGTTGCCTTGTGGCTCTCCGCACCGCACACCATCGGTCAATTTAAAACCTGTAAGTGCATCTGAGAGTAAATTGGACATAAATGAATAATCAAGAAACTGCACGTGTTCCTTTGGAGACATTTTAGTTTTTCTGCAAGTGACAGGTGGAACAAATTGTGTTCACTGCAAAAGAGAAGGGAATGAATGTTTGACGGAAAGGAGTTACCTGTTCACTTGTTAACTTTTCGTAGAGTTCAACCATTAAGGAAAAAACTTATTTCTTACTCACTGTATTCCTAACACATAACATAGTATCTGACACAGAATATGTATGTAATAAATATTTTTAGCGGTTTTTAAGTAAAGGAGAAAAGAAAAGCTTAGGTTTTATATGAAAAGATATACAAGAGAGATCAAAAACAATGTGTGTATATTTGGTTGGATAAACTGAAAATCCCCAGTATCCCGCTTTGTTTTGAAAAAAAAAAAAAAAAGAAAGAATCCAGGTTTTGTTTGTTTTTTTGTTTTTGTTTGGTGATTGGAAACAAAGGTAATATATTAAGGAGTGAAATAATAAACACACCAATTTCTTAAAGTCAAAATAGCCCCAAGAATATGGAAATAAATCAAGTGGACTTAAAGCATCATTTTTTCCCTTTCATCTGAACACTTTGTTGAATTGCAGAGAAATAGAAAGTCACAGAGTGGGAAGGTCGGAAGGTATGAAGAAACCAAATTTTAAACTGAATTAAAAGAAGAACTATAATTAGCCACAAATTAAGGAAAACTACTGACTTGAACACCCCAGATTAGAAATAGTTGACATCAAAGGATGTAGATCAACTAGTAAGAGTGTTTATTTTCAAATAGAAGGTCAGGGAGAGAGGAACAGCACAAAGGGAGAGCAATTTTGAAATAAGGTAGAAATGAACAACCATGAAAAGAGAGAGAAAAGGTCGAATTTAGGTGCTTTCTTCCGTATCACTGTTTTAGGAAAAAAATGCAAAATAATAACACCACCTCTGACTTATGTGTGTGTCTGAGACTGAGGGCTGATCTGTGCTGTCATTAGTCAGCTGTTGCTATGGAAAACCACTGAGGAAAAGAGAAAAAAGGAAGGTTAATATGCGTCCAAATATTCATCTATCTGCCCCCTGGGTTTTCTCAGTAATAAGCAAAAGTAAATTTTAAAATATCCCCTTCTTGAGGGAAAATACAGTCCATATGTCAATCTGATGGTAAAGAAACTGAGTTGGAGGTAAGATTTCAAGGAAAATTGACACTCAGAAGAACTTTATGGAGGGTTACAGAAAAAGAAAAAAGACTTAAAAGAATAAAATGACTTTCCAAAGGCATCAACAAAAATCATCTATGATTTTTCAATAATAGAGATTAAAAGGCCAATGATAGCATCTCTTCAACAGTGTATTTATTTAATATCTTAATTTCTAACATTGTACAAATAACATTTTCCAAATGAATATTTGTTGGGATAATGAGGAACATCTTGACACACTAATGAAATGCAATTACTAGGCTTTTCTGCAGACCCAGCTGAATGAAGAACGATTCTTAGCTGCTCTGTGAATTTTACCAGTTTATTCTCAGTCTGGGATTGCATCTTATGCAAAGCTGAAGGTTGAGGAGGTGAGGAGAGGTTCAGGTGAGCCCAAGGCTACAGGGGAGATTCTTAATTGTGACTGAGTGCCTGTAAAACTTGGCCCCAACCTGATCAAACTTCTAGACGTAATTCCCAGCTTATAGAAAATACAGGAAATAGAGAAACATGTTAGATGATATCATGAAGATGGAATGATCAAACTCTAGAGTGTGGGGAATAACAGGACAAAGGACACAAATTTGTCAACAAATAAATTGAAATAAAAAATAAGAGAGAAAAGAAAACTAATAAACTAAAAGAGACTGTGACATACCAAAAAAAATGCAGTGAGAAAACCGTGTTAGATACTAATTCAAATAAATCAATTCTAATAAAACATTTATGAGACATCTGGTGAAATTTGAGCACTAAGTATTTGATTACCTTAAGACATGATTGTTAATAGTTTTAGGAATGTTAATGATACTATGTTTCAAAAAGTTTTTACATTCTGAAATTTTTAAGGATGGAATGATATGATGTCTGGGAATTGTTTCAACATTACCTGAGGTGGAGCTAAAGTGGGTAGGATTACAGATGAAATAAGGTTGGCACAGTTTGGTAGTTTAAGCTGGGTAATGGGAACATGGAGTTTATTACACTAACCTCTCTCTCCTTTTTTTTTTATATTTTTCAAACTTAATAAAATGAAAAGCTCAGTGAGAGCTATAAAGATGAAATTAAATAACAAAGAAATTCACTCCATGACATAAAATTATATTAAAATATTTGAACAATTTTTAATTTTTCTAGTTTTCCCATTTTAAATTATGCAAAATAACTTGACCATTTGTTACTTCATTTTAAGGAAGGCAAAGGTTGAGAATGGAAAACTGGAGAGTTGTGCAATCAGAGTTCAAAGAGAAGTTAAGTGGGAGGGAGGGAGAAGCATGAGGGAAGGGATGTGGGAACAGATGTATATGTATGACTGATTCACTTTGTTATAAAGCAGAAACTAATAAAAAAATTAAAAAAAACAAAAAGAAGTTAAAATCATGGAGTTTGCCTTCCCACCATGTGTTTTAAATTTCTATTAATATAAAATTCATATTTCTTATCATGGCTTAGAAGGAGTTCTGATCTACCTCTAGCTACTGCACAAATTGCCAGAAAAATTGATCTTCCCTGATCATCCTTTCTAACTCCTTTGTCAGGCTTTATTTTTCCTCCTAGCACTTATCCCTAAATTAAATTATGTGTGTGTATTTCTGTTCATAGGTTTCCTTATTCTCTCTCTAGAATGTAACATTCATGATGACAGTATTCTGCTTTGTTCATGACTGTAACCCTAGCATTTAGAACAAGGGTTAGCCCATATTAGGCACTGAATAAATACTTGCTGCAAATGAATTCTGAAATCCAAACGTGTATTTATGAGAGATAGTTGCCTGGGCTTTGTTAGAATTATTATTTTTATTTATTTATTTTTTTGTGGTATGCGGGCCTCTCACTGTTGTGGCCTCTCCCGTTGCAGAGCACAGGCTCCGGATGCACAGGCTCAGCGGCCATGGCTCACGGGCCCAGCCGCTCTGCGGCATGTGGGATCTTCCCGGACCCGGGCACGAACCCGTATCCCCTGCATCGGCAGGCGGACTCTCAACCACTGCACCACCAGGGAAGCTCTAGAATTATTTTTGTGATAGGGAGCTCACAACTTCATGGAGCATGCATTCCATTGCTGGACAGCAGCCATTGTTGGAAAGTGCTGCCTCCTATATTAGGCAGAATTTTTCTTCTACTTTTCACTCACTGCTCTTAATTCTCCCTTCAGGTGCTGTATGAACATTGCTACCATCTGTATTGAATAAGGATGAGCTCCTTTCCTCAGTGAACGTTTGGCCAAAGGTGTCCTCTTGCTTGGAGTGCATACTAGTGTTTATTTGGGACCCATAAACAGTTATCATTCAAAGTCAAGCTGCCATTCTGGAGTGCTGCCAGGACCAGGTCTGGTGTCCATTGAATCTCTCCCTCTCTCTCTCTCTCTCTCTCTCTCTCTCTCTCTCTCTCTCTCTCTGTTTCCACTGCATCAGGGGTGGGTAAAATTTTTCTGCAAACCCTTGGAACAGAAGGGGTATGATTGAATCTCATTTCCCAGAGAGTAGAGGTCTCCACCCTTGAAAGTCATATGTTTAACAGAAGGAGCCCTAAGATGATACCACTTTGGCCTACCTTCCTTTTTTTTTGAGAAAAGCTACCCTTACTACAAAGGCAACTTCTCTTCTAAGGATAAAAAGGTGACTTTCTGATACCAATCTCATTAGGGACAGAAATAAAACAAAACAATAACCCAGTTCACCATATGGACTTCGTATATGACTTCAATATGGGCCTTAACAGAAAAACTATAACTTGTTCATATATACATCACCTTATATCCACTCTATAAAATAAAAGGGCCATTTGTCTCCATGGGTGAAGAATCCAGACAGGACTAAAATGACTGGGATTAGAAATATGCCACTAACTTACTATGTTAATAAACTCAGAGCAATGTAATGAACAGGAATTCCTAAAGAGGGTTCATATCAACAATACATTTTACAAAAAAAAAAAAATATTGACATGTTTTCTTTCTAATACATTGTCAGAATATCTGGAACTTTCCAGAATGTGTGGAGGAATGATATCCCATCAAGTTTTCTGAGTGGTGGAAGGATAGATTTGCTTTGCCAACTTGTTACATAAGAAAAACATATGTCAAACCAAGGGTACTCTGAGACTACTGAATTTGTACTAAAATAAATAGATGAATGATTATTTGAATATTTCTAAAGCATAGATAAACATGTTTCATCTATCTAGCTGATGTTTCTAAAAAGAAATTTCCTAACAGTTTTTTATGAATAAAGCAGACAAATTTTCATTGTCACACGAATGAGAAAGAAAGAAACAAAAAACAGAATTCTTAAGAGCTCCAAATTGTTTCAGGAAATGTATTATGTATTTAATTTATTTTTTCATAATATTGATACTTCAAAATAGATACACAATCTCTATTTTACAAATAAGGAAACCTCAATTAAGAAATGCAACCTGCCAATGGTCTCATGAATAATTAATGGTCAATTTAGGTTTGAACCTATTTCTAATTAGTTCCATCATAATATGTTGCCACATTAGTGCATTTAGGGAATATTAAAGATGAGCATTTTAGGGATAATACATTCATGGTTTTAAGAGAATCAGAAGTAACTAAAATTAACAGTGACAAATTTGTGTGTGAGCATATGTATCTTACTTTTATGAACTGAAATCCACACAGTACTTTAAATCTGTAGGAACTTTAGCTCTCTACTATGACTGGATAATAACACAACTTTTCTATTTCTGATGTCATCCTTCACTCTAGATAAGTGAAACACACACGTGCATGAAGAAAAAAACATCCCAGGGAGTGTTCATTATGCAACCTTTTGTAAATTGTTCTTTATGGAATGTTGTATGCTACTGAAGGATTGAAACATATATGTGGCCACAACTTTGAATTCCTATTAAGAAGAAAGATTAGAGAGGTTCTCTTCTAAAACTGAGGGGGCTCTGGAGAAGGATGGTAAAGTGACATACTCTAGACACAGACTAGAATTCTGTTTCCTCCACATACTAGGTATGTGACATTGGTGAGTAAATACACTAAGTAACCATTTCTCATTTTGTAAAATATGGATAATAATAGTGCATGTCTCATAGGGTAATTAAGGATTACATAAATTGATGTAAGCAAACAACTGAAAATAGTGCCTGGCATGTTATGAACACTACTTAAATGTTAGTTGCTATTATTACTATTATGCTCTTTTATGGCTGAATTCAAAGAGTTTATTCTAATAGAATGAAGAGACTCTCTGTAAAGGGAACTTCTGTCTTCCAGTTTCTGCAAGTGTTAAATTTAACATTTTCTGTCTCCAAACACTAGACTCTTCTTTGAAAATCATCAGGTAACACATTTATTTTATTAATATTTTTTATAAAAAACTCATAAAAGCTATCTCGTAAAGCATCAAGAGTTATATGGCTAGGGTAATATTTTACACTTACAAAATTTAATCCAGTTTTATAAATAAACTCACACTGATTGTGTTATTTGTGTTTAGATTTCCCAGACATCTAAAAAGTATTATCTTCACAGAACTTAAAACAGGATTCTGTTTCCATGAAATAATTCTCTCTTCTGATGTAAAACACTTAAGTCTACTTAATATATGCACTTTACACAATTTTTATTTACGTTGATTTGTAATTATTTGCTAATTTATGAAATAGGAAATGTCATGTGAACACATAATCCAAAATTTACTCCAAAGCAAAGAATCCACATCATTATTTTTTTAATTAATATTTGCTTGACATCAAAGGCTCAAATTCAAAATTCATATACTTTAAAGATGTTTGCAAACCTTAATATCATGACTTTTATGATAATGTTTCTGACTAATATTACCAAAATTTAAAATAGATATCCAATTCCTTACTTTTAGGTAATATTGTAAACTACCACCACATTTAGTTTTACATCAATTCCTCATTCAATCATTCATTCACTCACTTGTCCATTAATCACTGATCAAACCTTCTCAGACAGCAAGGAGTGTTCCAAATTCTCAAGTTTTTTGTAGAACAAGTAACATTTCATGTTTAACTGTTTTCAGATAGCCAGTGTATTTTAATTTAGGGGTTTGTAAAGTAATATCATAAATACCAGCTTATCTGATAAAATTAGGGTAAGAACATGCATAAAATAATTATAAATGAAGAACATTTTATTAAATGCTCTAATGGAGTTTCAAAGTATGGCAGGAATAGTGATTGATAGAAAAAAAAATACAGTGAAGAGGATTGGGGAAGGCTTCATGAAGAAAAACTGCTTTTGAGTTTACCTTTGAATGACTGGGACAGAGTTTTAGTTGCTAGAGAACAGAAGAAACAGCACAAATTAAGATTCAAAGGCAAGTAAGTACGAGCTGTATTGAAGAATGATGTAATGCAGTGCAGCTGGCACATAGATGCCACTTGGGCACAGCACAGTATGAGACTAGAATATTAGAAATAAGTCAGTCTGGGAAAGGGCGTGTGTGCCATGCTGTAGAATATATAGAGTTTCCATTTGGTAAGCAAGCAGAAGTCAGCAAAGGCTTTTGAACCATACAGAGACCCTTGGCAGAGCCTAGTTTTAGCAAGATGACAGCCATGGTGGTGAGGAATGGATGTGCTCACATGCACGGGGGTCAGTATTGCTATTCAGTCTATTACCGCTCCTTTATCAGTCCTTTTCAAAAAGGAATTTCTGTTTCTGTGACTTACTATGATATCCCCCACAAGTCACCTACAAACGTATAAGTATATAAAGTGTAAATATTCACTTACATCCATTGGGCAGAAAACAACTTTTTTTGATCTTTTATTGATGACATGTTGTAATGGACTCTTAAGTTTGCCGTGACAAAATATCACAAATACGGTGGCTCAGAACAACAGAAATTTATTCTCTCCCACTTCTGGAGGCTACATGTATGAAATCAAGGTGGTAGCAGGCCCATGCTTTTTCTAAAGGCTCTAGGGGAGGATTCTTCCTTGCCTTTTTCTACCTTATGGCAGTTGCTGGTAAACTTTGGCATTCATTAGTTTGTAGATGCAACTCCAATCTCTGTCTCTGTCATAACATGGTATTCTCCTTTCTTCCTGTTTCTTCTCCTCTTCTTATAAGGACACCAGCTATATTGGATTTAGGGTCCATCCTACTCCAGCATGACCTCATCTTAACTTGATTACATCCTTAAAGACTCTATTTCCAAATAAGGTCACATTTACAGGCATCAGGGCTTAGAACTTGAACATATCCGCCTGGGGGACACAATTCAACTCATACCACATATATATAAGATTTTAAAATGTGATATTCAGACACTTCTGTAGGGAAAAATGCTAAACTATCTCTAAGAGCCTTGCACAAGTTACCTATTACTGAGAAGTGACTGGTAGGTGCTGCGGCCATGGAACCCCAGCACCTCGCTGAGGAAAGAGCAGATGATTTTTGTCTGATTCTTCTGGAAAAACCTAACTCATATGTGCTGTATTTTGCTGAAAGGTCAAGTCACCAGTTGTGTTTTATTTATTAATTGATTTAAATATCAGATTGCTTAAGGCAGTTAGTTATAATCTAGGAAAGGATCATTACTTTTATCAAAGTGAATTCTCGATTCTTTCATCATACTGTTTTCCAAATGATTCTTGTCTCCAATTTCCTCTTTCCCTACTTCTGAATCATCATTTATCCTGTTTCTCAATTTCTGCCCATTTCCCACATACAAAGATAAAGCTCCGTGTCAACTGCAAACATAAAAAAATATGTGTGGTTTCCCATCTTCCAAGTTAATGAGGAAATGTGAAGCAATACTACTCCTACTGCCCTAAAATAAAGGCTACCATCAATAGCCATGTTAGGAGCTAAGCCTGCACTAACCAAACTGTTTCCACAATTTAAACAGTATTTTCTAAACTTACTGATGAACATTTAGTGAAGGAAATAATCAGAAGTGATGATAAAGTATGCCTACCAAATTTCAATCTACCAGAACTATCTCTTTCAACTGAGAGTGGATTGGTCTGATGGGTGTCATAGCTCTTCAGAATCATTAGGTGCTGGCCATTGCTTTCTGCCTCATAGTGTCTCTCCTTCTCTCTCTCTCTCTCTCTCTCACACACACACACACACACACACACGCACACATTCTAAACTAATTCTTATTTATGTCTCTTATCAAGTCAAAATTTATTTTTCTGCCACAGAATAGTGCACTCCAACAAGTGCACAAGTGTATAGTGAACATCTTAAATACTATAAAATATTGTTTTGCACATTGTTTAAAAGTGTTCTCATTGGCCAGACACTGTAAAGCAAAATGTTTGTGCTACACATATTTCATTACTTACTGTTCTATCCAAAATTTAAATCATTGTCATTTGTCAGATTAGCAGATAAAGAGAGAGAAGGATATGAAAAAACAACTACTCTGTTTATGCATCATGGCAAATAATAATCATTTTTTTTTGCAAGAAACAGTAAATTTGAGCTTAACTCTGGTTATAGACATTAATGATTTTCATGATGTCTTTGAATACAAAAGAAGAAAGTAACAAAAACTCATTGTGTTAAGTGAATTATTTAAAAGCTAGAATTTTTAAGGAGACTGTTAGAGAATGTATTGAAATCAATCATCTATATTTCACTGGTGAAGTTTGCCATTTTTCAATGGTTGGTTTAATTCATTTTGTTGTCCTTATTTAGAAGTCCTGTATACCATTCAAATAAAGATTTTGATTTTCCCTCCACATAGAACCTGCTGTCTTGTTTCAATCGTCACAATACTTCTATTTTGAAAATATATAAAGCATATCCCCAGTTTTTGCCTAAGTAAAATGTTAATTCTGGACATTAGCTTTTATTTTATTTATACAGGTAGAGCACTTTTACATTTGTCATAGTAAATAAGTTTAAACCAATAAGCTTAAAATAGTCCTAATTTAGTAGGGCATAGGGAATTTAGACTTCAGTGGGGAAAAAAAGGTGCATTCAGCACATATTGCCATAAATTTGTTCAGGTGGAACAGGATTGGGTGACATAATAGTCAAGCAGTAGGCATGGTGTGACAGCTTATAGACAGACATGGAACTTTGAAGAGAGGAGCAGCTGTATTATGCTGTATTCTTCAATTAAAGCTATTAAGGCAGAAGGAAATCATCTTCACTTCCACCTTCATGATTCTGGGCTGTCTCTGCATTGTCTTAATAAAGCCTGATGTACTATATATTTCATCATGACAAAACATAGTTGATGTCATGAACATTTTAAAATTATCACTGTATAATATATGCTTTTGAGAAATACTGTATTATTATAAATGTTCAAACTCTTATTTTGAATTATATTGAAGATCATGACAGTATATTTTAAAAATGTTCTCAGTGGCAAATGAGTCATTTTGAAGACTACCTTTCTAATTAATTTCACAAGAGTTGAAGTTTCTTTTTAATCTCTTCCAAAAATTATAAAAATAACAGCTTCTCCCTTGGAGTTACGAAAGGTAAAAGCCACAATAAGTCAAGCAAATGTACATCACTCAGAAGCCATTTCTATCTTTATGAAAATTAGAGTGTAAAAATGATGGGGGTAAATGTGATAGACACTTCCACCCCCCTGAGTATACGTGTCTCTACATTACTCTTTTGTGCCCTGTCAACATAAAATATTAGAAAAATTATAGCCCTATGTTTAATTCAGGATTTAAGCTTTTATAATTAAACATTTTCCATTCATTAAGAGGAATATTGTTTAGGATAAAGAAAAAAATATATATAGAAGCAATGAATTCTGGAAAGACCTTGGTTCAAATTCCAGCCCTGTCACTTATCAGCTGAGTGATTTGAATTAAAATGAAAAGATTGCCAGTGTTAGACTTGGGACTATTTTTCCACTACTGTCTCATGGGCCAAAAACAGTGCCTGTCACACAATGACACTTAATACTACCGGTTGAATAGAAGAATGACTGAATGAAAGCTCTTGGAAGAAACTTAGCATGGTATTTGTAAACTCCTTGGTATTACATCCTTTCTGACTTTGACTCTTCACAGCTCCTTCACTTTCCACAATAACAGGTTGGGATAATATAATCTACTGAAATTTATCCATATTGTAATATTTGGGTTCAATTATTACATGTAGCAGAGTCCTTCATTCCCTTTTAAAAAGACAAACTAAGAGTAACCATATTTTTCTAAAATGTAATGCAAAATAAACAATCCTTCACAAATTTTGAAAGAACTTGAAGAGAAATAGTTCACATGTATCTTTCCAAAATAAACTTATCTTTCAAATTGATAAGATCTAGTGTAAAGTAAAAAAACTAAATAATTCTGATACACAGAAGTAGAATGAACAACTTACAAATAGGTGTGATAATAACTTTTTTTTTTAATATTCATTTCTAGCCTTTCTGATATTTTGCAGGATAAGTTATGGGTCCCATGACAAATATGCTTCCCAATCCTCCCTATGGTGTCCAGCCAGGCCTGCTAGAGTTATGACACAGACTGGAAGCTGGTGTTTATAGAACAAGTCAGGAGATGATTCATAGCTCCTAAAAAACAGCACTTCTTTTAAGTAAAGCTATCCTGGACAGCTACCATTTTATTATAATATCATACTGTTTTATTCTTTCCTTGTTCAAAATTAAAGAGAAAGATATCAAACAATTTTGAACTATGTAATTACCATATGAAAATGTCCAACTCCCAACTTTATCTTCCCAGAACTGACTTCAATAAAATAAAAATTACCTTTTATCTCATAGATTTTTGAATCATGCGCAGAGCTTGCCGATCTGTCACTCTCTCACACAAAACTAATGTGACTGCCATTGTAAAGAACATAGCTAACATGCCCCCCCCATCTCCCTTGGCTGCCAAGGAATTTACACTTTACAGGAAAGCAGGGACCTCAGTGCTGACTTTGTTTTTGCAGGGCCCCTTCCCATATGGCTCTAGGGTGATTAGACACTTCAGGAATCACCTCACAGCTGTCCTTATATAGCCATATAATTCTTTCTATCTTTTCCTGCAAAATTAACTATTTCTACTGTTTTCTCACCCTCTGGTTTTAAAAATAATTTTTTTCCTCAGTGTGTTGGTGTTTGACTCTCTTTTCTGGATAAAAGGAAAACCAAACCAAACCAAACCCTGAGTTTGCCAACTTTTTATCTGGTCTTGGAGTAGATAAGTTTGTCTCTGTTCTTTGTTAAGAGCATTGTGTCTCTGTTCTTTAGGAAGTCTGGTAATATGTCTTATTTATTTCTATGTCAATACATACCTGGACTAGACTGGAATCACTAGTAAACAAGAGAGAATCCACAGTTGGCAAAATAAGGTGAAATTCTTTGTCTTCATTGTGGCTCCCAGGGGGGATTTTTGGAGATGACATTGATTTTAGGAAACTTTCTCTTATCAATGTAGTATGAAACATACTATTTGAAATGGGTGTTGAATTGCACGTGTGTGTGTGCACAGATATATTTACTAACCCTAGACCCCTTCATTCAACATTTGGTTTAATAGTTACACAAAAAGAATATGGCTGCAGGAAGAATGATTCCCAGAGTTATTGTATGTATTTATTTAAAACTGGTGAAGACGTCTCAAAGACTGATTGGGATGTTCAAAGCCCGAAGCTGCTGGCTTCTCCATAATGATTGTGTAGAATGAATAACTTAGGACTTGAGAAATGTACTGCTGAGATTCAAGGGATATATCTTTGTAAGTAAGAAGTGGAGTGTATTCTTCAGTTGATGTAGGGGTAGACAGTTGGACAATGAGATAGAAAAGATAAGTTTAGGAAGGAAGTTGTCAATAAGAGGACTTCTATGAGGGATAGCTTTTATTTTTTCCTACTCCCATTTTCTTTGAACTCTGGGAACAATCATTTTTAGCATCCAAATTTAAATGTTTTTCCTCCTATACCAATTTTCTCCTACATTTCAGTAAATGGTACTGCCCACAAAAAGCCTTATGCTGAAGGGAAACTGAGGGAAGGATCAGTACAGGCTTGTGTGACCTTCTAAACGTCAGCACCCCAACAAGGTCAAGGGGATGATTAATTTTGGAGCTCCAGGTGATGGGCAGAAGTAAAGCCTACGTAGCCCTGTGAGTGGCAGGAAGGAGAACTGGATGAGTAGAAGTCAATGGGGTTTATACAGATCCATGTATAGAAATGAGACAGACTCCCTTTATTTCCTAAAGGTAGTAGCATGTAGAAGGGGGAACAGATGCATACTTGGTTACAAATGCATTTCACTTATTATTAAAAGCAATTTTATTATTTAGTTATTTTTTCCAGCTTTATTGAGGTATAACTGCCAAAGTTTTATATGAAAGGTAAAATGTGATTTAACATATGTATACATTATGAAATGATTACTATAATCAAGTTAATTAACGCATCCATCACCTCACATAGTCATTATTTTTTGTGTATGTACTAAGAACACTTTAGATCTACTCTCTTAGAAAATTTCAAGTATACACGACATTATTATTAACTGTAATCAACATGCTGTACATTAGATTCCCAGAGCTATTCATCTTATAACTGAACGTTTGTGCCCTGTGACCAATATCTCACTATTTCCTCCATTTCCCAGCTCCTGGCAACCACCATTCTACCCTCTTTTTCTACAGTTCAATATTATTTTTTTTATATTCCACATATAATTGAGATCATACAGTATTTGTCTTTCTTTGACTGACTTATCTCACTTAGCATAATGTCCTCCAGTTTTGTCTAGGTTGCTGTAAACAGTAGGGTAAAGAAAATGTGATACACGCACACATATATAGACATGTGTGTGTGTATATATATATACACACACATACATATATATACACATGTATATATATATATATATATATATATATATTTTTTTTTTTTTTGAAAATATGTGCCAAAGATTTTTAAGGTACTGGAATTACAACAGTGAACATAATATTGAATATTTCTTCCTCCTTGAGCTTATCTTCACATTTAGGAGGCAGACAGTAAGTGAATAAACAAATAGTCTATTAGTAAGGTTTCTCCAGACAAAATAAATATAATAAACAAAAATAATAAGATATACCTATATCTTTATTGATATTGATATCAATATAAATATACTGAGAGAGAGATTTTAAGGAATTGGCTTATCTGATTTTGAGGGCTGGCAAGAACACAATTCACGAGGAAGGTCAACAGGCTGGAAGTTGTGGCAAGAGTTTATATTGCAGTTTTAAGTCTGAAGGAAGTTGAGGAAGAACTTCTTCATCTTAGGGAGACTTTAGTCTTTTCTCATAAGGCCTTCAACTGATTAGATAAGGTCCACTCACATTGTGAAGGGTAATCTGCTTTACTTAAAGTCTACTTACTGATTTAAATGTTAATTACCTGTAAAAAATACCTTCACAGTAATATCAAGACTGACATTTGACCAAGGAACTGGGCATAATAGCCTAGTCAAACTGACACATAAAATTAACCACCAGAGGGCCTCCCTGGTGGCACAGTGGTTGAGAGTCCACCTGCCGATGCAGGGGACACAGGTTCATGCCCCGGTCCGGGAAGATCCCACATGCCGCAGAGTGGCTGGGCCCGTGAGCCATGGCTGTTGAGCCTGCATGTCTGGAGCCTGTGCTCCACAATGGGAGAGGCCACAATGGTGAGAGGCCCGCGTACCACACACACACACACACACACACACACAAAATAAATAAATAAAAATAACCACCACAAAGAGAAACAGGGATAAGATTTTAGAAAAGGCAGTCAAGGAATTCCTCTTACAGGATGGGACATCTAACCAGAGACGTAAAAGAAGTGAGGGAGTGAGTCTTGAGAATATCTAGAGGAAAGTCTTTCCAAGTAAAGGAAGGACTATGTACAAGGGCACTGAGGCAGTAATATCAGGCAGTGTTTGAAGAACAACACTATGTCCACTATGGCTGAAGTGCAGTGAGCCCGGGAAAGAAAAGATAAGATGAAGAAGCACCAAAGGGGCTATTTGGCCTTTTAAGGACATTTCTGTTTCTTTAAGAGCAATGACAAGTTACGTAAAGTTTTGAGAAATAACCTGCATGACCTGACACAACTATTAAAACGTTCTTTCTTGCTATTATGTGATGAATAAACCATAGAAAGGCAAGAGTGGAAGCTGAAAGACAAGCCAGGAGTCTCTGACAAAACTGCGTTGGGAGTTTGGGATGCCATGGTGAGAACTGGTCAGATTCTGGACATATATAGAAAATAGGCAAGAGGATTTGCTGATGTTTCAAGTAAAGGTTGTAAAAGCACTAGCGAAATCAAAAATGATTCTAAGGTTTTTTTTTTAATTTATTTATTTTATTTTTATTTATTTTTGGCTGCGTTGGGTCTTTGTTGCTGCAGGCGGGTTTTCTCTAGTTGCGGCAAGCGGGGGCTACTCTTCATTGTGGTGGCTTCTCTTGTTGTGGAGCATGGGCTCCAGAGGGCAGGCTCAGTAGTTGTGGCACACAGGCTTAGTTGCTCTGCGGCATGTGGGATCTTCCCATACCAGGGCTCGAACCTGTGTCCCCTGCACTGGCATGCAGATTCTTAACCGCAGAGAAGCCCGCTTCTAAGGTTCTGAGACTTGGCAACTGGATGAATGGTATTGCCATTTACTGAGATGAGGGATCACTGGGATGGAATGTAGGGAGTCAAGATATCAGCTTGGAACGTGTTAACTTTAAGTTGAGATGCCTATTAGATATCCACATCGAGACATCAAGTAGGTAGATGGATATGAATCTGGGAAACAGCAGAAGTAAATTTGGCAGTCATTGAAATATAGAGGTATTTAAAGACTTTACTATTGGGTTAAGTCATCTAGAAACTCAAGTTGGATTGAGAAGATAATAAGTCTGAGGCTAGAATTTAGGACGCTCACACTTTAGTTTTCTACATAAAACACATGAACATCGTCAAGGTCCAAAAAAAAATTATTGGGTCTTTCACTGATACTGCATTATAGATTAATTAGGGTCATTCTGTATTTTTAAAATTCATCTTTTCACTTTTCCCCTAAAATGCCATTATATTTACATTTGAACTTAAAGAATGAAGAGTGGGATTTTTTAGGTGAGGATGGAGAAGTGGGTATGGAATTGGGCAGTATGTTAGACTTTATATATGAATTGATATAACTGTTACAACAATCGTGGATTTGCAAATTTTCCCTGGTGAGGTAAAACAGTTTGTCTGTCATGCAGCATTTTACCAGAAATATAAATGCAGACTCCAAAGACAATTTTGGAAGTGCTTCCATTATACAATGTTACTTTGCTGACTTCCTGGACTTTACAATATGGCTGTTAACCAAATTCATTATGAAATATTAATAGGTGTATATTTCATGAAATGCTATAATTTCATAGAAACATAAAACCATGGATAATTAAGAAATGTCCATAGATTTTCTAAATTCCTTTTTAAAAAATTAATTAATTAATTAATTTTTGGCTGCGTTGGGTCTTCATTGCTGCACGCGAAACCATGGATAATTAAGAAATGTCCATAGCTTTTTAAAAATTCTTTTTTAAAAAATTAATTAATAAATGTATTTTTGGCTGTGTTGGGTCTTCACTGCTGCATGCACGTTTTCTCTAGTCGTGGCGACTGGAGGCTCTTCTTCATTTTGCGGTGTGCAGGCTTCTCATTGCGGTAGCTTCTCTTGTTGCAGGGCATGGGCTCTAGGTGCACAGGCTTCTTGATATAAAAATAAAACCCAGACAGGCACTGGATTTCACACATATATTTCGTATTTTATATTTGGATAGCATCAGTGTTCTCCTTTACAGGCTATGTAAAATACCTACTCTAAAACCCCATTATGTGATCATTTTCACCCAATATTCAAGGACTAGTATAGCATAACTGGTTGACCATATGTTTCTCCCATATGTTTGATGAAGCTTGAAAAGAAAAAACAGCATGTACAATATAAAGGAACTAGATAATAGTCTACAGCCTAAATGTAATATCTAATATTATATAAAAATATAATATCTAACACCAGAAAGCAGAAAGATTTATGATTGTCAGTGAGCAAATGATTAATCATTTAATCATGTCTAAGTTAGTAAGTACTTTACTATAAGACTTTAAGTTTCAATCACTTTTAACTTATTGAATGTGAGGTTGTTTGACTGCATTAAGACATGACAGGGCATGTTTCAGTACTCCATTAATACACAACTCAGGCACACTCAAATATCTTAAATGACTTAAAGCAGGTATTAATTAACCAATAAAACATAACCCAGAGCAACTGAAGGCTCCTGCATTCTTTTTATGTCTTAAACTCTGGAATAAGATGGAAAAAGAAAAGAATGAAGACAAAGTGCTATTAAATAAAGACAAATTCAGGGCACTGCCAAAGAGAAGATTCCATAAGCTATTATTATATGTCTTCATCTGTTTTCAGATGTTGACCCCAAACACATATGTGGGAGTATTTTTTCTCTTTTTAAGAAATTGAACTAAAATTTACATAACACAGAATTAAACGTGTATTTAAAGTTTATAATTTAGTACACAAAGTGGCATTTAGTACATTCACAATGTTGGGAAGCCACCACCTATATCAATTCCATATTTTCATCACTCCATAAGAAAACTCTGTACCCATTAAGCACTCACTCATTCCTTACTCCTTCCAGCCCCTGGCAGTCACCAATCTGTTTTCTGTCTCTATGGATTCAACTATAATGGATATTTCATATAAATGGAATCATACAATAGTTGTTCTTTTGTGTCTGGCTATTTCACTTAGCATAACATTTTTGAGGTTTTTCCATCTTGTAGCATATATAAGTACTTTGTTCCTTTTTATGTCTGGATAAATATTCTATTGTATGTATAGACCATATTTTGTCCATTCATCCATTGATGGACATCTGGGTTGTTTCCATCTTTTAGCTATTGCAAATGGTGCTACTAAAAAATTCGTATACAAGTATTTTAACCATTTTCAATTGTTTGGGGTATATATCTAGGAGTAGAATTGCTGTGTCTTGTAGGTGTACTGTTAAAAGCTGATTTCCTTTCAGTTTTGTGTTATTATCTCAATATTTTAAATTCTTTTATTTGTGGAATAAACTCAAGAAATCAAGGTTTTTATAAAAAAATAAAGGAGAGGAATTGAAAATTATTTTCTACTATGGAAACTCTTCATGAGAGCTTCAAAACTGAGAAGAAAGAGGAGATCCATTCAGTATCATACAGCAGCAGAGATGAAAACTTACTTTGGAAGGAGTGTTAGGGCCAGCAATTGAAGTTTGTACTCTAACAATTTCATTATTTTGGGTTATAGAATATGGGTCAGTAAATGGATGCAGACAGAGCAAGAGAGTGTCATAAAGAGAAAACTTGAAGGCATCCACATAATGTAAGATGTAAATATAAAGCATATGGAATTTGAAAAAGTAAGAAAACAAACATGAAACAACAATAATATGTTTAATATTTATTGGAAGAGGATGAAGTTTCTGAAAAGAATAGGATGTGGAGAAATAAGACCAGAACAATGATCTAAAGCTATCTGTTTATATTTTGATATCTTGGTCTCAAAAAGATTTCATTGGATGAACTTTTCTTACTATAAATTTCTTATTTTTTTGTCTATATATTTTTGATTTAGGTGCTAGGATATATTAACACCACAGGTTTGTTTCAGAGAGACAGTGGCAAAATAGAAAGCGCCAAGGGTCAGGAAGGCTTGTGTTGATGGGGGAGCTTAGCAACTTGAAAATATCCAAGAAAATAAAAGAAGAGAGGGAAGTGCTATCATTGACAGCAACAGTCAAATAAACTTTTACCCACATATAAATATTGAGACAGTCACAATACTATGCATATGTGCAAAAACATACCCAAAACATACCATTCTTTTTTTAATTGCTTTTTTCCCATTTTCAACATGGATATTTCCTCCAAGAATGTAAACACTCTTACTCTAAAGCATATTTTACTATTTATTTTAATGAAATTATAGAAAAGTATGAAAAATTTAAAATTAAATTATAAAATATAATTATATACAATTACAAAAGAACTATTTCAAATTGTTAAAATAATTTCTAAAAAGTATATAACTATAAACATGCAGTTATTGTTTATAAACATACAACTATAAACATATAAAAATAACTATCAATATATTAAAATGTGTATAACTATAAAATATAAATGCCATTCAATTATTTCCTATTTTATGTGTTTGTTCATTTTAGTGGTAAAAGTTGGACAATCGGTCAGAAAATTTAAGTTGGTTGAATGGAGGTCTTCTATTTAAGGAGAAAGCAGCCAATGTAAATGGTTCTGGCTAAATTAAGGAGGAAAACTGATATAAACATGCAGGAAGAGTGAGACATCGAGAAGTTAACTGCATGACAGCAAAACTTAGGGATAAAAAAATCGGAATGATTATTTTTCCTTTCTTTCACTGTGCCCTTTTGTAAACTAAATGTCAGAGTTCTTGTCTATGACAATCTTGCCATCTAAGACAGACTATGTGCAGTAAATTTCCTGGAGACCTGAAGTGAAGAATGACCTTAAAAAGATTTTTTTTTTTAATGCTACCATAAGAAGCCAACGGACCAAGTGCAAAGACTATGAAAGAACGCACATGGTCTGAAGAAGTGAACACATAAAAGAGTTTATATCTAATACCTTTAATATACCAGATAGTATTATGTTGATCAGTGCAGTTAATTCTCACCTATTTACAATAATAAATATTGGAAACATATTGATAAAATGCACAGATTAAAAAGCCTAATATGGCCCCAAATTGAAACCACATTTATCATTAAGCCTGCATTTTAAAAGTATTAATAACACCTCACAACACTGGATTATGTTTTTTTGTTTTTTGTTTTTTTCATTTTGTTTTATTCACAGTCTCCAGTGCCACATCTGACAAAACACTGAAGAGAAAGAAAAGAGGGAAGATAATGAGATTTTCATAATCTGGAAGTTAAGGTTCTCATTTCAGAAGAAAGCAATGTTGACTGTAATAAAAACATTCTCTTGAGTAACTTTTCAATGTAACTATGGGCATAATACCTAAACAAAGATTTTTTTTTAAAGTAGAATATTTTTCTAATTAGTGTTATATATACCAGGAGTTCTTTTTTATTTTTTTTAAACTTTACAGCTTGGCCCTTCAAAGGATGGAAATACTCTAAAAGGCAGGCTGCTTCAGAACACACTGCTGTGGAAGATTGTGTGCAGAGCTGTACCAGATGAAGAAAGGATTCAGAAACCTCAGGACCTTGCTAGTCCGACACCACCGCTGCCTGACTGAATCACTCGGCCTCGGACTTGGCGCCCAAACCCTCAGTGCGTACACCAGGAGTTCTTTAAAAGAGTCCATACAAAGCAGTATATTTCTGAATTTCTTTCCATCCAATTCATTCTGTGTTTCCAACCCGAGGCAGCTGACTAGTAATTTCCAAGTTTCCAATTTCTAAATCTCCGATGCATTAAACTTCATAATGTTTCATAAGTCTCCCCCTTATTTTCAATTGTAATAAATTACCTTAATTAGTATTGTGCAACCATTATAATTTGAACATAAAAGTCTTTGAGGCATGGATCATACACTAAATAGATACCATATTTTCTGTTCACAAGATAAATACATTGTTGTCAAAAGTGAAATACCAAAGCATGAAAGAATTGTAATATCATACATTCTCTTTCTAAGAATAACAGATAGTAGCTATCATTCTGAGATTCAGAAAACTGCTAAAACAGGAAAATAGACCATCCTTTAGAATTTGCCCTCATACGTTTATTTTGATTTTTCTAATATTTGAGAAGACTTTCACTGATCCTTGCCAAATGCCATCATAAGACATTTCAAAGATATATGAGTTTTCATTATCACATAACCAGAGATTTTCTGAGTAAACATTTTTTTTTTGGAAAATATTTGTTAGAAAATCTGTGCAAAACACCTCAAAGGCCTAACCTCTCTTACATAAAGGATATGTGTTACATGTAAGTCACCAATGCAATTCAAAATTGTCATAACTCAATGTACCTCAATCTTATATATGAAGGATAAAAATCTCTTTGCATAAGCACAGGTCATTAGCCTAGAAAGGGGTATATCATCTATGTCCCGTTGATGAGAGGCACTGATGATATGCTCCTCATCTTACAGACTATCTGTACATGATCTAGAACCTGGACATTTATTTCTTCAGAGAACAGTTCCAATATCATCTGTTCATTTGATAACTCCCTAGTGGTTGCAAAGTCCTTCCCAGCCAAAAACTACATCTATTTATATAACACTTTGAAGTCCATAAAGCATATTCACATGTGTTATGCCACCTGATTCTCCCTGAAGCCTCTGGTGATAACATAGGGCTTATTTTGCAATTTTACAATTAACAGACAGGAAATGGAGTGAGACAATGACTTGCCCACAATTACGTAGCTGGAGAGTGACAGAGCTGAAGCTCAAACCACATCTGAAGAGTGACCTCTGATATTCTTTCTACTCTTCCATGATTTGGCCTGGTGAGAAATTATGGAATTAAGAATGGTAATCACTACAGAAGTGTAATTGGAACTAGAGTTCTAACAGTTTTACTTCAGTTATCAACCCTTACCTTTGAAAGGCATTTTAGAAAAAAGCAGAGATGTGTAACTTTTGATCAGAAAAATAGATGATACCTATTTTTCAAAACAGATTCAAAAGACTCCAGAAAGTAGTTAAAGCAACAAGTGAGGCGAAGATCTTTTCATGTTTTGTGGAGGGGCCAACTGGTGTATCATTTCCTTATATTAAGTTAGCTTGAGCAAATGATGTGGAAATAAGTGTCCTTTTAAGAGACACAAATAAGTGAAAATGTTGCCTGTGAATATGACACAGAATTTTACCATCAATCTTAGCAAAATTATCTTTAAGATAGATAGAAATCTGTTTCTTTTATCCTTTTCCTCTTTCCTTTGACTGTCACTAAATTAGATAAAATGTTTCCTTGCTAGCCTGTAGGGATATACCAATAAAGAACTCACTATCTAACATTTGAAATGATAAGTTAGAGACACAAAAGTATTGGGTGTAATGTCAGCATACCTCTAAATTAGATAACCTAATACAAATATCCAGTTCCTCATCACTGCAGGTATTTTTGTTCTAGGTTTTAGGAAACTTAACCTATACCTGTTGGAAAATTAAAATGCACTAATTTCAACTTATCCTTGGGAAAAAGGAGTGTTTTGATTTTAATTGCTGATTACCACATCTCTGTGAAGTTTCCCACGTTGCAATGTAACATGACTGTGAGCTCATTGAGAATAAGGGGCTGTACATTCCTACCATGTAACATGTTCCTCACCACACAGCAAATCCTTCAATCGGTGTTTTTTTGTTTGTTTGTTTGTTTGTTTGTTTGTTTTTGAGGTATGCAGGCCTCTCACTGCTGTGGCCTCTCCCATTGTGGAGCACAGGCTCCGGACTCACAGGCTCAGCGGCCATGGCTCACGGGCCCAGCCCCTCCGCGGCATGTGGGATCTTCCCGGACCGGGACACGAACCCGCGTCCCCTGCATCGGCAGGTGGACTCTCAACCACTGCGCCACCAGGGAAGCCCCTCAATCGGTGTATTTTAAATGAGAATAAGTTCAAATGTATGATGTAGACTTTGACTTTCTGGTAAAGATGATATGGATTCAGCATATGGTAGTTCCATATCCAGTATCTATACACTGGTTACATATGTGACTTGTATGAAGAAGGTATAATTAATCCTTATTAATAATGAGAGCTAATGTGTTACTGGTAGAAAAGAGCATATACAAAATAAAGGAATTATTCTATAAGCTCAAAAAACTTATGCTATCATATCTTTCAGCAAATTATTTCTCAAAACACTTTTAAAATATCTTTAACTATACACGACCATAAACACTATAGTTCCTATTAGCATTAACTTTTGAAAATTAACAAAAAAGCCAATAAAACAGTGTCATATACAGCAAGGAAGTAACTTAACATGTTTCTGTCTATATCCTTGAATGAAATTTACCATTTCAAATACTGATAATTTTTTTAATGAAAATATTAATTTGAGGATGTTGGAAACTGGAATTATTCCTGAAAACATCACATTAAGTAACTGAGTTGGTGATAAATTTTACATAAAATCCAGCTGACCTAATTTTACAAATGTCGTGGAATTGCAGATGAAGATATTAACAATTCTTTTATTAAAGGATAAAGTGTCCATAATATCCAAGGCAATATGCTGATTAAAGCAGGTGCAGTGGAAGATAACCCATAAGCTTCATAATTCCTTGGATAATAGATCAGTGATTCACTGTAATGTACTTATTAAGCAATATGGGAAATTGGGTCAAATTAAACAGTGAGATAAAGTTGTTCATATATGACATGACTTGCCATGGAGACAATCAAAGTGACATTTCTTAACCTAAGTCTCTAGAGATAAGATACTTAGCATCAAATTAGTCAGTTACCTAACCTTTTGAAAAATCTATAGCTGTGATCAGTAAAAGAAAATTGCATTAGGAATGGGCAATTATGATGTATAGTACAATTGTAGGGGACAAGTTTTCTTTCTAATAGTAAATTGAAACTCTGCCTTGTTGAAGAAATAAGGGCTTAGAAAAAGGCTCTAATGGTTATTTGCATAAAATAATGTAACTAACTCACATACTCATGCTGTCTGTTCTGGATGGCAATGATAAACTCTAACATTCATGGAAGCACAAGTCCTCAGAGGGCCATTCTAAGATTCTAATAATTGGCTATATCAATCATACTTTTGTCAGCTTTTCTGAAACAGAAATATTTAACTTTTCCGTGAGGAAAATCATTCATTTTGCTTTGAAAAGAATGACAGGAAATAAAAGCATATCTGTACAGAGTGACTCTATGTTGGTTATTAATTAGGGTCACCATCAGGGAAACTTGAAAATAGTTGTTTTAGTAGGGGGTTACAGGGCAGCTTCTTAGATTTGGCACTACCTACACAAGTACCATTGTATAAATAAATAAGACTTTCTTTCTATGGTTACCAAATTTAGCTGAAGTCTGTGGGCCTTAAATATAAGTCTGATTGATACAATCACTTTAACTTTGGGTAACTGCCATGTTACACATGTGCCCATCTGATTTGCTTTGCGTTACACAAGTTTAAATGACTAGGGGGCCCAGCTCATGAAGGCCTTGGAAAATTCAGTAAGATTCAGATGCCCAACCAGAGTTAGCCTCATATGCAGCATAAACGATGCTGTCATGCTTGGACATCCTGAAAGTCCCCCAGACAGTGGCACTGAAGGTACATTTGCTAAGAACAGAAACTGTTTGCATTCTGCCTGTATAAAGAAGGACTCACACCTTCTTGGAGACCTTCATGCTGTTTGAATGAGGCCGTCCTCATCTCCCACCCCCTCCACCCACCCCTGGCCATCTCCCTGCAACCTTTGGTCAACCTCTGCCTGGAGTGACGCTCTTGAGTTTTACTCTTTCTCAGTGGCTCTCAAACTTGAACCCATATGAGAATCATTTGCATGACTTGTTGAAACATGGATTGCTGGGTCCCATCCACAGAGTTTCTGGCTCAGTACAGTTGGGATGGGGTCCAAGAATTTGCATTTCTAACAAGCTCCAAAGTGATGCTGTTGCAAACTTTGAGAGCCACTGTTCTTCCACAGTTATGCTGGAATCTCCTTTGATTCATTCATATTGTCCTGACTCATTTATTGATTTATTCATATAGCATCCATTAAATTCTATAAAGATATAGATATATGTACAGTGCATGTCTAGAACTGTGTACTCTGTCAGGCACATGAAATAACAACAGAGCTTACTGTCTTCTCCTGTTTCAGTTGCTCAATGCCTTCTTCTACTTTAAACTTCCAATAGAGTGATGCCTCCATCTGGACCTTCTACTCCCTGGAGGAAATTCAGTTTCAAAATTGTTCCTTCACCTAATTCCTCATTGCTTTCCTTTCGTCTCATGTGATTATAATTTCCATTTACTCAATGCAGGTGATCTCATTTATGTGGAATGAAAGAAGCAATCTACTTAAACTAATACACACTAATGCTTGAGACTTGGTTTGAATGTTCACATTTTAGAAAAAGATGCCTCTGAGCCAACATCAATTTCAAAAACCATGACAACATGAAGTGAAAACTGTCGAGTGGTTGAGATGTGTTTCCTCCCTCATACTTCCTATCTTTGGACACATCTAGTCAACACTGCAGATGCTTCATCTAGATAGAGAGCACTGGACAAAATAAATTGGTTCAGGGTTACTTGAGAGATTTAATAATTTTGTAGAAAACATATCAAATTTACAGTTTAAATAATGTGTTTGTATATTTCCTCAATCAGAAATTGAAAAGTTATAAGTCCCTTGTGATAACCAATAAATCTGCCTGAGCATCTGTTCTTACTGGATATGTTCCAATAGGATATTTATATTTTTATTAGGTGAAAGTGTTATCCCGTTACATGACAAGGGAAGCCCATGTTTTGGGTAAGTGTATTATAGGGTTCCCGTCAGAGGTATATATGAGGAAACTAAGAAGGAGGAAAGCAATGTAACCCAAGGGCAAGCAAGGCTCATTCATCCAGAGGGAGTCAACAGGACTGAGCTTCAAAATACACTGTAATGTAAAGTCACTTTCTTAAAGGGGATATTCTGAGAATTTATACGAGAAGGCCTAGGAGAGCAAGGGAGAAAAGACAGGTGAATGCGTAATCAATTAAATAGATACTCAGGAATAGAAGGGAAAAAAGTTGAAAACTGTATGGAATGTGCTGGCCACAATTTGGAGGAATTCACAGTCTTGAGTCTTGTCCTATGAGCTGTGACTGATGCTGCTGCCTCGTTCCCTCTTCCTCCTTCACCTCCTTCTTTTGCTTTCCCTAATATTTGCTCTTTTTCATCTCTTCCCCCTCTTCCTTCATTTTCTTCTTTGTTTTTAATTTGCTTTTTTTTTTTTTTTTTTTTTTTTTTGCAGTACACGGGCCTCTCACTGTCGTGGCCTCTCCCGTTGTGGAGCACAGGCTTCGGACGCACAAGCTCAGCGGCCATGGCTCATGAGCCCAGCTGCTCCGTGGCATGTGGGATCTTCCTGGACCTGGGCACAAACCCGTGTCTCCTGCATCGGCAGGCGGACTCTCAACCACGGCGCCACCAGGGAAGCCCTAATTTGCTTTTCTAAATTTTGTTGTTCTTTATTTTGATTCTGCCAATAAAAATCTATATATTCACCAATGATCAACTTTATTTACTCATTTGATGGTTTCAGCCAACATCCTAACAATTGAAAATAACTGTGCACATAGAGTCAGAGTTTCACTTTATGACAAAATCTCCTTTAAAATCTGATTTTTACAAGAAGGACATTTTATCCGAAGTTGGATACTGTCTACTCCTAAAAGTAAGACCCTGGGCAAGTCACTAAAGACACCTCTGGGGCTCACTTTCATCTCTTAGCAAATAGTTGGATTAGATACTTTCCAGCTCTGAAGCTTATATTCTATCCTGTATTCTGTGTGGAATTTGCAAATATTTTGTGATAAAAGCCTTTGTCTTCTGCTGGCAGCATACTACTCTATAAATGCCTGTTTTCAGCACTAGCACTTGGGGCAATTTCTTTTACAAGTGGTTACTCCAGTATAAACTGGAAATGTTGTAAACGGAACCAGCCATGCAGGCAGTATGTGAGAGATTTTTCTGGTAAAATCTCGCACAATGTATTTAGTCCATTTACATTCTCTCACTGAAGCTTATAAAGCAAGATAGGAAAGGCAGATTTTCATATTTCCTCAGGCAGAGGTCAGAAGTAGCTTTCAGAGGGAACTTGAAGCTTAGGCAAAAATCCAAACACATGAAAGCACAGCCATTTTAAAACTAGAAAAAATGAACTGTTACTTGGTATAGCAGATGGCAATATTTTATGAACCGTTTTGTAATATTATAGAATTCCCAGCATCTACTAAAATTTAGCTTCATGAATACCATTAAAGAAGCTATGCTGCTTTTGCACATGGTATTTTTAAAGGAAATTCTATACTGTGAACCTAAAAAAATAATTCTTAAGATGTGAAAGGATTGCCTGATGCACACGATGGCAGGTGAGAACGAGGTCATCACGACACAAGCCGAGACCATTTTTCCATGCTCTGAAGACACAATGATATTAAAGCTACTATATCTCTGTTTTAAAGAAACTTTTTGGCTAAAGTGTGTGGAGTTAGACACATCTTAGTTTATATTAGAACATAACTTTTTAACGAACATCTAGCACAATTAATATCTAGTCTTATATGACCATTGCTAAGGGATCATTCACTATAAATTGCTAGAACAAGCAGCTATTTATCTGACTGAGGTAATAAACTTAGGGAAAGGTTGACAAATCTTTTGAATGGAGAAATAATGTTTATTGTAAGAGCAAAATTGCTGAATGATGATGCATTACATATTTATAAATTCTCTTTTCAAGCTTCTGCCAAATAATGTGAAAGGGGATGGAAGATTTCAGAGGAAAAGTTTTTTAAAACCTTTGGGAATTTCTTCAGTAGTTAAACATAAGAAACTATAACAACAGGGATATTTGATTAAATTAAATGCAACCAGTCACCGGGAAGGAAGGGAATTGGCACCTAGGAGTTTTGAAGACTTTGTGTAACTTTGAGTGGCAAAGGGTACCAGTTTTAAAATAAAGATTGCCAGTAGTTGGTACTTTCTAAAAAAATAAGGAAAAATAGGTATGTTTTAAGGTAATTCTAAAATAATTTATCAGAGATAGCAGGAGTAGGAAAACTTTCTTTTTCAATAATAAAAATATTAATTTGATCTTTCCCTATGGAATTTGATTTCATATGCTACAATATATATTTTGTTGTAAAACTTTAGGTTTATTTTTTATTCAGCATTGTAATTGCTTGTTCTGATATATTATTTAATGTTTCATAAGCTACACAAAGAGTAGGGTGCTTATAATCACAAAAAGACTTAATATAACTATCTCCTGTTTAATAATTTGGGATAAGTGGTGCTTATTATCATCACAAAGTAACAAATTAATAAGAAAAATATTATTTTTCTTAATCTTTTAACTACTGCCTTAACTAAACAACAAAAAATCCTAAATGCCATCTGTCATTAAAAAAAAAAAAAAACAGAGGCATTGGTTAATATTTGTGATTAAGGATCAGCAGTAAAAGAATTTATCTTCTTTGAGAACTTATTTACAACAGCTACGAGAACAGTCTCTATGCATAATTATTAAGTTACTTTCACAGATACCCCCAGGAAGTAGACATGATTACTTGCATTTTTATAGCTAAGGTTGGGCAGCTTGACTAAGGTCATATGGCTAGTAAGCTGTGAGGCTAGAATTTGAACCCAGTACTGTCTGACTGCAAAGTCCATGTTCTATTGATGTAATCATTTGGGCTGCCACACTATACAATGCCAGTGGGCATCATTCTTTTGCATTAGCTGTGATGGATATCCTCTGGAGTTTTCCTAGCACCTGAAATGTTATATAAAACAATTTTTCATTATTTTCAAGAACATCCATTATATTAAATGTGATAAAAATGTATGTCAGTAAATATGCCATGGGGAGCCTAGCTCTTAGATGCATCAAGACATTTCCAAAGTTTACCTTAAAGTAGCTCAGTCTTCCTGTTAGCCTCTGTCCATTTGGAAGTAGCCCCTTTGAAGCCTGTGCTTGCAAACTTATGCCAATAGTGACAGAAAATGCCACAGTATCTCCCAGACACCCTGGGTTACATAGTGAGAGAGTGAAGGAACACAGCAATGGCTAAATTTTATCTATAAGACATTTCTTCAAATAAGCAACAGCCCAAATCAATAATCTGTCCAGCAAGTAAGCACAGATGCCACAGTCCTCCTAATAAAGAGATAACTGTTTCAATAGACAGGTATTGTTTCTTACATCATGAGAGGGGAAGGTAGGTGGATCTATGAGGCAAGGGTTTTACCCCTCAGCTTTCAACAACAAAGCCATAAAAATCCAGGAAGGGAAAAAAGAAACAGCTCCAGTTAAGCTAAATCATTCACGAGTATGTCACGAGGAATTATTTCTATGCTGAAATCTCCAGGCTAGATTTAGGGGAAAAAAAGGAGCAAGAACAAAATGAAGAAATAGCTTTGAAAGATGTGAAGAATTAGTTAAAAAAGGAAGAGCCTTAGGTAAGGCAAAGTTGACTAAAGGCTAAAATGGGAATGGTTTTCCCTTGCCCCTCTGAGAGGATTAATTCTGCTGTAGTTTTCAACCTGAGTGATGCTCTTAGCGAGTGTAGCCTCTCTAATATTGCAATGAAACTTCTCTTGAATCATGTTCTTATTTAGGTTACTTCATATGTTTGTAGAATAAAATTGGTACAAATTTATTTTGAGTAACTAAATATTTTATTTATTTTTTATTTTTTGTATTTATTTATTTTTTAACTAAATATTTTAAGGTGACATTTGGACACACGTTATTTAGTAAGGATCCAAATACACATAACACACATTTCATGCCCTCCCATCCCCACACACAAGTTTATTTCCTAGTTGAGGGTATTTTTACAGGTAAAATAAAATATATTTAATATAAAAGACTTCAAAACTCATTGCCAAAGTGATCCTTTTAAAGTGTAAGTCAGGTAACAGCAGTTTTTTTTTTTTTTTTTAATGTCTAATAGTGTCCCATCTCACTAAGAATAAACTCAGCATCCTCACTTGACTGCACCTGATTCGGTTAGTATTTCTCCTCGGCCTCATTGCCTTTCCCTTTACTTCACACTCATTCAAATCTGGCTATACTTCTTTCTTGCTGTACCTGAAAAAGACACACATGCTCCTACTTTAGAGATGTTAAAATGACTGTTCTCTCAGCTTTAAACCTTTTCCCCTGAGATATTCCCATGTCTTACTTTCTCACTTTCTTCCTCTGCTCCAGTGTCACCTTACCAGTGAACATGGTCCTGACCACCCTATTTAAAGTAACATACCCCACAACTCTCTATTTTTCTTTATGCTATACAGTAGATTAGCTATTTTTTTTATAGTCACCCTTCATTTTCCCATCTTCATGGGCAAACTGAACTCTGTTTTTTGGCCTTTTTATTGTTTAGGCTGACATGATGCAAGGAGAACTTTCAATGGCCTGCAGGGTTGGGTTTGAGCTCTTGCACGTCTGACATTTCCATGTGAAGGATGTGCCCATAGCCTGTTGATTCTAAGAGGAGGGTGACAGAAATGTGGAGCAGAGATGTCCCAGCTCAACTATCTTAGTCGAGCCCCAGTTGAGCCCTGCCTAGTTTGATCAGCCTCCCATCAGGAAACCCATGAGTGAGCCCAGCTCAAGTCTTAGTGGTACCCAGCTCAAACCTCAGCTGATGTCCAGCTGACTCTAGACACTTGGGTCAAATAAATGCTTATAGCTGCAGGACACTGATGAGATTTTAGTGATTGATACATAAACATTGTTTTGTGTAACAATGTCTGCCTGATACATTCTGACGTTTTATAGCACATTCATCATCACACATATTACACATTTATTGATTGATTGATGTTCCTGTTCTCTAATATGCCCTCTTGAGAAGAGGGACTTTATTCTCTTCTTGCTATTCTCTCACCGCCTAGAATAGGGCTTGGATCTCCTCAGTAGTCTCTCAATAAATATTTATGAAATAAATCTCTACTATGTGATTTAACATATGTAGGAATTCAAGAGGTAACTGGACAAAAACATACTCCTGTGTCATCATGGAAATTATAATATAAATATTCTTATAAATATTTTATACTTTACTAGTATAAATATTTTCATATTTTACTAGTATAAAATATTATATCATTTAACTAGGATTAATTTAGAACCCCATAGTTATACTTGATAATTTCATTTCCAACAAAACTAAACTGCTATTACAAGAAAAATATTTTCATTTACTGCATTTCTTATAAAATGACATGAAACTAATTCTCTTTATTTCTATCATCCTGTTAAAATAACCTATACTTACACATAATTGGCCTAGTATAATATCATTTGTAATTCAATTATCTCTTTGTTTATCCTTCCCAGGACTCTGCAGATCAACTAACTCTATAACCTTCTCCCTTCCTTCCCTCCCATTCTTTCTTAGCCAACTCTCAGTTTAATATTTTATATTTGCAAAGCACTACATACGAGGTGCTTAAACTTACTGAAAGATGTGAAAGAAGAACATGCTAAAACTCCTTAGGGAGTAGAACAATGGTAATTCTCTTAGGAAGATGAGCTATGTATTCCCCAAAACAGGCTCGACATGTTAGCAAGTAAATAAATCATCTTGTTCCAACATATAAATGCAACCTAAGTTTATACCACCCCCCTGCCTCATGAAAAATCTTAATGTTTCCTTTATGTCCATTCTTTTTCACACCTCTTCCTTTTCTTGTGCTATTTTTTTATATCCCCCTAGATAACCACTCAATACTGCCTCAGTTGGAAAGAGTTTATTACTTTTACAAAACAGAATTAAAAATGTTACCTGGGGAGCATCCTCTCACTCCCCTTTCAAGATTACAATGACTGCATCCTCTGAATTTCTGTGCTAAAATTTAGATGAATAAATTTTTCTGGGGCAAGTTGCCACTGTTCCAGTTACACTCTCAAAGGGAATGTTGACTCCCAAAACTTAAAAATCACTTGCTAGATGTAAATCTTCTGAAGGCAGTAATTATATCCTATTTGTTTATTACTAGAGTCTAAAAGGTAGGCGTTTAGAAAATATTTATTGAAAGTAATAAGGATTAGTTAGGTAAGCATTTAAGAGTGAATTCATTAAATGTCAAACAGATCATATTAAATAAGCATTATTTTACTTGGTCAAAGAAGAGCTCCTCCTATTGAGTAGGACACTCATGGAAAACCTCAAAAGAAGCAGATTCAACAAGGCCTGGAGGGTGGGCAGAAATAGCATATGAGGAGCTGACAAGAAGCTAAATTACATGGAGAAGAAAACGACGACGTAAAAAGACTTGGGGTCTAGAATGGGCTTTGGATTCCTGTGGGAGTAGGTCCAAATGGATGTGGAGTGTCGACGTGTGCTCCTTCATGACAAGTTGCATTCATTTTGAAAATTCTTCAGCTTAGTGCATTGTGAAGCCATAGGAAGACTTCTTTTAAGTTAACTCATATGAAAACTGCATTTTCGGATATGTAAACACCACTGTTAGCCTTTCCAATGCTTTCTCAGACCTTTTCAAAATTTTTATTTTCAAGACTCTGACAGCATTGATCACCAGTGTCTCCTCAGCATTTTTTTTTTCCATGAGACTGACATACTGTCCCAGTGCTCACATCTATCAACGTGGCTCTGATTTATCGGCTTAATAACAGGAAATCATTTGGTAGCCCAGCTCTATTTTGCTTGAACACTGACCTGTGACCTTAATCTGATGCCTTTCAAGGTTCTTTGTTTTTCCATATAAGACCAATTAAACTGAAGCATTTTGAAGAGATTATATGATATAAAAGTCATATCTGAGCATTTAAAGTTAATCTTTCTCTCAATTGGGTAAAAAATGTTTTTAAATAATTTTATTAAAAATAATAAAAAATTAGTTTAATAATATAGTTATTAAAACAATTGACTTATGCTATTTATAAAATCAATGTAATGGCTGCAGAAATGTGCAAGTCCAATTTTTATTTATTAATATGATATATACAGATAATAGGATGAGATTTATATTAGTTATTCCTGCTCATAACAAATTTATTTTATAAATCTGCACCTGTTTCTCACATTATATTTAAATCCACTATCCAATTCCGCAAGTGAAATTATACTAAAAACTTAAAAACTATTGAACTTAGAAAAAACAGAAATTTCTGAAAATATATCAATAGAGGATATTTGACTGATTGTCTTATTATAATAAAAATTAAATAGAAAGTAATCATCACCAATTCCGCTGAATAGTGACACATATATATTTTCCACTGACTTAACTGATGATGTGAAATGTGGCAGCTTTATAGAAGAAGCAATACACACACACACACACACACACACACACACAAAATCATGGAAAGACAGACACATACATACACTGTATCAAATCGCAGAGAAATATTGCACTTTTAGACACTTAATATTATTAATCTGATGAGAGCTGTCATTATGTGAATTAAAAATAGATTTGTTTTAAGATTTTTTGAGAATTATGCAAAACTTCCATTTTGTATGTAATAGCATGAATTTTCATAAAACCATGAGAAGAATCACAGCCTTTAGTTATGTGCGTCTTTGTTGGAATTATACAGAATAACCTTCATATCAGGCAACCAATGCAGTATATTACTGATAGTTACAATGTTTCCTTTGTATTTTATGTACAATTCAAAGCTTATTGTTGAGCCATTGGAAAGAGAAATATGCTCATATAGTGAAGTGGCACATATACTGGGAAAGACTGAAAATTAAATCTACCATAAGTAGCTTAAGAAATGTGCATAGCCTAGGAGCAAAATAAGTGCTTCTATTTATCCAGGTTGCAAGAATTTATTGGTTGCCCTACTACCTGATGTGACCCCTTCATAAAAAATTGGCTAATAGATGATTGATGCCCTTAAGTAACTTTAAATGATTACAGTATCTGAGGATACAAGTATTCACAGGTTGCAATGGGAATATAAAACATCTGGAGGAGTGTTAGAGAAACTTCTCATAATGGGTAAGAACTTCTTTATTTATATTCTGAAGAACAATTTAGATAAAACTAGCAAATAAAAAACAAACATAAAGCATCTTGGAAAGCATATAAGAAGGCTTGGTGGCATAAAACTGAATGTTTATTGTATTCAGGAAAATAAATTCATTCTTGTCTCATGGATCTTACAATCTAGTGGAGGGAGATCAAATCAACCACATTTTCTTATTAAACCACCGAGGTAACTAGTGTAGAAGAAAGGAAAGCAGTGGACACATATGGGGCCAGGTCTAGTCATGGATAGTAGGAGCTGACAGAGGACTAATTAGAGAGGTCTCAAAGATGATTAATAGTTAATTAAGTTGAGTCAGTGGGAACAGCCACTCTATATTAACAAAGAATGAACAGTAAGCACAAGGATGAATTACACATTCAGGGAATTAAAAGAAGAAAAGTGGGCTTCCCTGGTGGCGCAGTGGTTGAGAGTCCGCCTGCCGATGCAGGGGACACGGGTTCGTGCCCCGGTCCGGGAAGATCCCACATACCACGGAGAGGCTGGGCCCGTGAGCCACGGTCACTGAGCCTGCGCGTCCGGAGCCTGTGCTCCACAGCGGGAGAGGCCACAACAGTGAGAGGCCCGCATACCGCAAAATAAATAAATAAATAAAAAATAATAAAAAAAGAAGAAAAGTTATGGAGCATAATGGAAAGGGATGAGAGGGGGTGACATATGAGTCAAGGCTCAAGAAAGGTAAGTAGGGGTGGAATCGTATAAGCCTTGCCAGCCGTATAATAGAATCTGTATTTATTCTAATGGCAAACTTCCAGTTATAATATAAATAAGTACCAGGGATATGATGTACAACCTGATAAATATAATGAACACTGCTATATGTTATGTAAGAAAGTTATTAGGAGAGCAATCTTAAGAGTTTTCATCACAAGGAAAAATATCTATATGAGATGGTGGATGTTCACTAAACTTATTGTGATAATCATTTCATAATGTATATAGGTCAGTCATTATGCTGTACTCTTTAAACTTATACAGTGCTATATGTCAATTATATCTCAATAAAATTGGAAGAAAAAATAATAGCATCTGAAACTCATTAGGTGGTTCTGAAAAGCAGGGTGATACCAACATTTTCTCTCAATAATATTATTCTTACTTTAGTGTGGAGAATGAATTGAAGAATGGCTAGAGAGCCTGTGAGGATACTAGTAGGTTATCACAGTACAAACTTCACAGTACCTGACATATATTAAGTACTCAATAAGTCAATAAAGGTTAGTAGTCATTAACATCATTATCAGCTTCACCCTCCCCATTGTTGTTATCTTTACCTAGGTTGATGGAGACTGAGAGTAGACATATTTAAGATATATTTTGTGGTAATATTAAAAATGGTGATGGTTTGACTGTGGGGTATGGGAATAAGTGAAAAGTGGGTAAAAAATGATTCTTGGATTTCAGGTATATGCAACAGGATAAAAGGTGATAAGCCAATTGTGGGGTAAGATAATGATGAGTTCTCTTTGGGACAAGATGAGCCTGAGATTTCCTTCAGACGTAGAGGAGATATTGAATAGGAAATGGACTCTTACAGAGAAGAGAATGTGGCTAAAGACAGAAAGCCTATGTGGCTGCTGAAGCTGTAGGTATGGTAAGATGGCCCAGGTAGAGAGTAGACAGTGAGAAAAAAAAAAATGTTTAGGAAAGAGACTTGAGGAAATCTAACACCGAGTGGCTAAATAGAACAGGTTTAATCTATATAGTCTGAAAAGAGAGAACAAGGGACAGGAAAAGCAGGCACATGTTCTGTCAGTGAAGGAAAGACCTCACCTCAAGAGAGAACTGGAAATGTCAGGAAGCATCCAGAATACCTGGTGAGGACCAACTCTCTCTGCCACATTTCTTAGTGTGTATTTTATTGTTTGGTACATTTTAATTTTTTTTAATTTTTATTTATTTATTTATTATTTATTTTGCGGTACGTAGGCCTCTCACTGTTGTGGTCTCTCCCGTTGAGGAGCACAGGCTCCAGACGTGCAGGCTCAGTGGCCATGGCTCACGGGCCCAGCCGCTCCATGGCATGTGGGATCTTCCCAGACCAGGGCACGAACCTGTGTCCCCTGCATTGGCAGGCGGACTCTCAACCACTGCACCACCAGGGAAGCCCATGGTACGTTTTTAAATGGTAGAGAAGAACCACAGAGGAAAATATTGACTTAATTTTTGGATATCTCTCGATTTTGGTATATTTTATTTTTTAAACTTTTCTGTTCAGAACACATTTTATACAATCGTCATGAAGTATTTTTTTTCTTAAATCATAATCACATATGGTTGTCATATAACATAATTGGAAAACAGTCAATAATGGCTGCATGATTAAGTTACTTTCAAAAAGTAAACAAGCCAAGTGCCTCTTGTTTTCCATCCATCACTCAATGGCCTGGTTAAGTAAATGGTTGTATAGGTTTTGGATATCTAACAAAGTTCTCTCTTGATTTTTATACCTTGTTGAAGATGATAATAAAGAATGTATTATCTCATTTTGGTCCTTTTTATTGCACATAGCTCTAGAGGGTTTTATATTATTTTTCTTCTAACCTGAAATTTGCTCATAACTATTTTTCCTTTTATCCTTTAAAATGCTATCATGACATCTCAGCATAATGGTTATTTGTTTTGTAAACAGAAACAAATTCATGTCTGCACACATATAAAGCCTAGTATTAAAGCAAATTTTATTTCGTGATAGTGAATGATGATAGGAGATAGTGAATGATGATAGGAATGCAGTGTTGTGAACTGAATGGCTGATGGAGCAGTGAAAAAGGTCTTCATGTATCTAGAGATCAGTTATGACAGAGGGTCCCCAATGCTCAGTGTACAAACTTCAGTGTTGGTAAACGACATGCATATCTTAAGACACACATTCCAAAAATGGAATATGTTGAAAGCCAACCTGAACTTCCCATAAGTAAATGGTGGAACGTCAAAAAGTAGTCCGTAGAAACATATATGAAGAAAACACCATAAGGTGATATAAATTAAAATGTCATCAGAAGATAGTATTTAAACAAGTGTTTTGTGCAATATTATTCATTCACATTATTTTTTTCCTCTTTGAAAACAATGCTCATGTAACATTAAAAAACATACAGCATTGCATATAATTCTTCTACTGAATGAAACAATGAGTAGTGTGTTTGACCTTGAAAACTTGTACTTTCTGACTGATAACACACTTTATTCTGAAAGTGGCATGTACCATTTGCAATAAAATTAATATGGGTATTGCTAGAGGTTAAATTACTAATTAATTTAGTTTATAAAATAATGTGATGATATGGCCAATCCTAGGCATTAGTACTTCAATGTGACAACAAATGTGAATTAATATTATAAATGCTAGGTCAGAATATAATTTTCTACCAGGCTAAGATAAAGATGTCTGATATCATATGTAGTAATACAGTTTGGTATTCTAAGAACTATTCAATGGTTTAGTGTCATTATTGAGCATATAATCTATGTACCTTGTTCCAAGAATGTTTAGAGACTATTTTCTATAATATAACTTTTTATTCTTTTTTTTTTTTTTTTTTTTTTGCGGTATGCGGACCTCTCACTGTTGTGGCCTCTCCCATTGCGGAGCACAGGCTCTGGATGCGCAGGCTCAGTGGCCATGGCTCACGGGCCCAGCCGCTCCGCAGCATGTGGGATCTTCCCGGACCAGGACACGAACCCATGTCCCCTGCATCGGCAGGCGGACTCTCAACCACTGCGCCACCAGGGAAGCCCTATAATATAATTTTTAAATCTAGGATATTTTAGTCATGTAGGGGTGAGGAGGAGAATAGGGAGCAAAGGAGAAAATGCGTTAAGATATTTTAGTCATGTAGGGGTGAGGAGGAGAATAGGGAGCAAAGGAGAAAATGCGTTAAGAGAAAAAAGGGCAAGTTGTTTTTGATTTTCTTTTCTTGTCATATTAAGAGCACCTTACCTAACTTATATACCAAAAATAACAAGAATAATTAAAATGTTTTGATTTCAATCTCCCTTATTCTGGCAATGGTATTCATAATACTTGAAGGTTAATCGTGTGACAGTGATATACCTAGCCACACAAACAATATATCTTTATAACAATGGACACTTTTCCTGTGAAATGGATTGGAAAAATATAATAGCATACAGGAATTGTATTAAAATGAAGGTCCTTCAACCTGATGAATATTATGAGTGCCACTTTCTCAAAGACACTGTCAAAATTAGAGACATTTATCTTCAGCCAACTTTCAATTATCTACATGTAGATTATCCCCTTTATGAATGATCTGCTGCAATTTAAAATAATTTCTTCCTGTCATCTAGCACTTTTCTGAAATAATCATCCAACATCTCAGTAATAAATTAAAAGCTTGATAAAGTAAAGTACAGTGGAGTATGGCGTGAGTTGGTATAAATGCCTCACACCAGATCCTATAATTGATTTCAAATCCCAATGTAAACTATTTTTATTTCTGGATACTTTGTGATATTCACAATATTTCTTCTATAACTGGTTAACTAACTGAATGTGAAATGCACCTTTTAATATAACTCTTGATATTTGTATATGCATTGACATATACTTTTGAGTAACATAAATTCTCCCAGTAGGAACATATTTTAAGATATCTATATAGCAACTGAAAAAAAGGGGAACCATCACTTTTAGATGCCCTGTATCCTCAATACCCTTTGTTCATAGGTTTCATTAAAGACTATAAAATTTATGTTCCATGTATTAAGTATTTATTGAGTTTTTCTGTGTGCCAAACACTAATCTAGGCCCTAGAGATTCATGTACTTGTGTACAAAGCCAATAGAATACTTTCCTTTGATGAGTTTTTTTTTTCTTTTAAGGGAGGCTATAAACATATAAACACATGAATAAATGAATGAATTAATAAATAAATGAAGGGTTAGATACTCATAAGCATTATAAAGTAGATAATACTTGGGATTGTATAGAGATTGATAGAAGACATGATTTATCTAGCGTATCAATGAATAATCTCCTGAAGAGTAATGTTTGGAAAATCTGAAGGATTTAAAGAACACAGTCATGAAAAAATCCTGTTGAGAATATTCCAAACAGAGAAATAGCAAGTGCAAATGCTCTGAAGCAGATTATAGAAAAAAATGTGTAGAATATACTGTATACATGTGTCTATCTGGTTGTGTACTAAGTTCCCTGCTTAAACTAGGGTACCCATTTGATTTAAGCTTGGAGAATAAATTTTCTCTCATTTCCAGGAGATAACCAGGCAATTGTGGGGTTTTTTTTGTTTGTTTTTTTTGTGTGTGTGCGGTACACGGGCCTCTCACTGTTGTGGCCTCTCCCGTTGCGGAGCACAGGCTCCGGACGCGCAGGCCCAGCAGCCATGGCTCAAGGGCCCAGACTCTCCGTGGCATGTGGGATCTTCCCGGACCGGGGCACAAACCCGTGTGCCCTGCATCGGCAGGTGGACTCTCAACCACTGCACCACCAGGGAAGCCCTTTTGTTTTTTTTAATAAATGTATTTATATATTTATTTTTGGCTGCATTGGGTCTTTGTTGCTGTGTGCGGGCTTCTCATTTTAGTGGCTTCTCTTGCTGTGGAGCACACGGGCTTCAGTAGTTGTGGCTCTCAGGCTCAAGAGCACAGGCTTAGTAGTTGTGGTGCACGGCTTAGCTGCTCCATGGCATGTGGGATCTTCCCAGACCAGGGCTTGAACCTGTGTCCCCTGCATTGGCAGGGGGATTCTTAACCACTGCGCTACAAGGGAAGCCCGACAATTGTGCTTTTAATGGTTAATTCATTTCCACCAGGGGAAGGGTAGAGGAGTTTATATTATTGTTATTTAAAATTCTTAAGCCCAAAACTCTTCTTTGAGTTTATTCTAATTAACAACTGACCCCCTACTGAGGTGGAGAAGAAACTGAATGGGGGCATTTTTGAGTGTGTGTTGGGGGCAGTTCTTAGAGATACATGGTTGTGATCCTCGAGAGTGGAATTAAGAGAAAGACAAGACCAAAAAAACTAAGTCCACGGATTTGGCAGTGTGGGCCTAGCTCTTGGAGTGGTTTTGTTTTGTTCCTTAGAAATGCTGAAGACAGAACACCTGGGAAATGTTTTCAGGTCAACCACATATCTTTGGGAGTAGATGTATTATTCCCTCTGTAGTTTCTCAGACTTCTTGTACTACTCATCTAATACCCACAGGAATGATATCAATAACCTTTAGATGCCAAAGAAATTTTATATGCCAAAACTTTTTAGCCTTCCTTCAAGGAAGTATTCCTATTAAAACTTGGAACAATCACGAATCTGAATCTGTACTTTGTAATCAGATGGGGACATGTGAGAGGCCCCAGACTATGAAACACATTTAAAATATGAACAAGACCCAACTGCACTTATTCTGTCAACGCCTGTTTCTCTTTCCAGCTCCCATTCTTCTCTCTTCCTCTTCCTTTTCTCTCCTTCATTCCCAATCAAACCCTTGTGTCCCATTTAATCACTGCTAAAGTATTAACAAACAGCTATGATTTTAGGTGACTTAACCAACAGAGGTGTTGGTCAGACACTGAGGAATTGCTTCGACTAAAGGTCATAGTACGAGTTCTACTGCAGAAGGAATTGCAACCCCCACCTAGCACTTTGGGCTACTTGTGTCAGTAGATCCACAGATAAAGAAAATAGTTTTTTATTTGAAAGTTCCTAAGAGAGTGGATCCTAAATTTCTCATCACAAGAAAAAAAAAATTAACTATATGAAATAATGTATGTTAACTACACTTACTGTGGTCATCGTTTTGCAATATATACGTATGTCAAGACATTAAAATAAAATAAAACTAAGGGAATAAAATAAAAATAAAATAAAACTGAGGGAATAAAACTGAGGGAAAAAAATGAGTTGCTATATTGAATGAGGACCTCTGGCTGTGGTTTTACAATGGGGGTATGGAGGAGTGTGTCCATGACGCTGGCCATGCACTGGGGCAAGTCTTGGTGTTTTCGTGCCCAGATAATTGTAAAGAAGCCATGGCAGCAACCACAGGCCAACCAGGAAAAGGCAACTAAGGGCTCAGACTGCTCAGTAATAAGGTCTAGATCATGGATGCTCCTATTTCCCCAGGCATGGGACCCAGATCACCAGAACTTCTAGCAAAAGATTTGGAGAATCTGGAATGGACTATGGAAGTAAGAGATGATGAATGTCAAATACAAACCTAGGATTAGCTTCAGTATGAAAACGGTAGCTTGTTTTGCAAACCCTCTTTATGTCTTTTTAAGAGATTACAAATGACCATTACATTTAGGGGTTGAAACTACCCTCTCCTTTAAGGGAAGAAGTGAGGATAACTCACTCTCATACAAGTTTCCAATACCATAAAAGGATGCAAGCAGTTCTGGGTGGACCGTGGTGGGCAGTATCCTACCCAAATCATGTATCACTCCCTACAACTCGGCCCACCTATTCCCTGGGGGCCTCACCGGCTTCCATTGATTTCCCAGCTGGAGCAGTCTTGACAATGAGTCGTGCCTTTCCCATGGTAGTAAATCCATGGCTGCTGGCTCAACTTTCCTACTGTCATAGGTAGGGGTGACGCATGGGTAACACTGACTGGCAGATTAGTGTACCTATGTACGGGTGATAATGGACCTGCTGATTGTGAGGCTGAATAACAACTCTGAATTAGATGATTTGCTTGGGCTAAGTAATGCAAACTTCGTCATAAGAGAAAAGAGGGGCAAAGAATGGGGCTACAGACAAAAGTTCTAGAAAAAAGGGGAAGACCCTTCTTTAGAGGGCAATTTTATTAGTAGCTTTCAAACTTTTCTGACTATGACTGGCAGTAATCAATACAATTTATATCACACTGTAGTGAAAATATAGAACACGTTCAGACATGCCTACATATAAAATACAGCTGAAAGAAACAAACAATATTTATTCTTACTACCTATGATGCCCTGTGGTATTTTCCTTTGTATTATATCTATTCTATTTCATTTAAAATAAAATTGCTAATCTTTGTGATCCACAATTGTATCATGAAACAAATTTAGTAGGTATTGATAAGCATTAAAAAAATCTAAATGCATCACTCATAATGGCCCAATATTATTTGATGAAATTTTGTTTTAGTAATACACCTACATACATGTATATTTATTTGTATGTGTGCATGTATGTGTGTATGTGTACTTTTTGTTGTAAGGTAAAATATCAAAAAATAGGTTGGATATCCCTGCTCTACACTGCTCCATGTCAAATTAGGAACTGAAAGGGAAGAACCCAGATCAGTAACTCTGAAGCTGGGACTGCCCAAGGGAGCCTAACATTTAATCATGTTAGAAGGTAAAATCGATATTTTGCAAATATTTGTTATTATGCTTTGGCATTGTACTTATTTATCTATCCTTGATTTCCCTTCATATTGATTAAATATTGATAAATCACTTTAGGAAATTCCAAGTTGCTTCAGCTAAACTAAGAAAACAGAGAGAGCTATTTGGATCACATCTAGATTAATAAAAAAAGACATATATAATGTCTATACTCAGGAGTCTAGATGTGATTGAAGTTGTTGGTGGCAGGGGAAGTGGAAGAGGATTAGATAAAGAAGTGAAAGATCTGAACGGATAGAGTCTGGCTCTTTTCATTGCTGACTTAAGAGTTTTTGCTCTTATTCTCTTATTATTTTTAAACAGAAAGCCTCGTAAGCAACTAGCAGTGGCATAAACACACCATAGGGCACAAGAAGAATCATTTAAAAAAGACTTAGGATTTGGGAGAACAATTATAAATTTATTTACTTTACAAATTCCCCTTTATCTAGGCTCACCTCGTTACTCAAATAATAACTGGTAAATTTCATTATCAGGTTATAATACTCTATTTACCATAAGTTTTAAATAATTTGAAAAGAAATTATTCTAAAATATTTTCAGATAAGTTTAAAGCTCAAATAAACAACACTTTTAGAAATAGCACCTTGTTTAAGAATTTCTTCCCTATCTCAAACCTATAAAGATATTTTCTTACTTTTCCTTAAAATTTTAAAGCTTCATCTTTTTTGACCTTTAAATCTTTAAGCCAACAGGTATTTTTATGTATGGTGTAATGCAGGAATCCTATATCTTTTCCATCAGATTTTCTGAATTCTTTCCTTATTTTTCTACAACGGTGGTGATTCCGCCATATATCAACATTTTATTGATGCATGGGTTTGTTTCTGGATTGTCTCTTCTGTTCCTCAGTTCTATTTATTCATCAGTCTACAGCTGTCAAAGTCTTAATCACTGGAGCTTAGTATGTCTTGATTTTTTTTTTGTTAGTTGCTATAGCTGCCTTGCAGATTACTCTAGAATTTAGTGGTTTAAAATAACAATAAGCATTTACTTTCTCTCACATTTTGTGCAGCTCAAGGCCTTGGGAGTGACTTAGCTGTGTGTTTCTGCCTTAGAGTCTTCACTGAAATCAAGATGTTGGCCAGAGCTGTAGTCATCCACAGACGAGAGGATTAGCTTCCAAGGTGGCTCACTCACATGGCTGGCGATATTCATTATTGGTGAAAGGGCTCAATTCTATTCACATGGGTCACTCCTCATGAATGCTTGAGTATTCTTGTAACATGTCAACTGAGTTTTTCCACTCTGGGCAATTCAAGGGAGAAAGAGAGCCAGGAAGAAGGTATCCTTTTAATGACTTACGCATGGGAGTCACAAAGTATCACTTCTCCATATTCTATACATCAGAAGAGATGGATAAGTCTAGCCTACATTCACAAGGATTTTTACCAAAATACTTTCTACAGACTCATAGATTTCTATGTATTTTGACATGCTAATATGTTTATTTTTCTTTTGACTTATTAATAATTGGCTTAAATTGATAGATTTTCTGATGTTTTACTACTTACAGATTTACTTAGGATTTTTTTTTTTTTTTTTTGCGGTACGCGGGCCTCTCACTGCTGTGGCCTCTTCCATTGTGGAGCACAGGCTCCAGACGCGCAGGCTCAGCAGCCATGGCTCACGGGCCCAGCCGCTCCACGGCATGTGGGATCCTCCAGGACCTGGACACGAACCCGTGTCCCCTGCATCGGCAGGCGGACTCTCAACCACTGTGCCACCAGGGAAGCCCAGGATTCTTACTTTTTTCCAGTAAGTTTGGTAAGTTAAATCATAGGGAAAATGATCCACTGAATCATTGGCACAAAGCTCTTAGCATTTTTCATAAACGTAAATGTTCTACTGTTTACAAAGTATTGTCACACACACACAAACAAGCATAAACATTGACCAAAAGCATACCCTTTCTAAACCTTCTCATTCTTTTTAATAGTAGTATTCTTGCATTTACATAGTTCTTTCTAGGTGACAAAATGGTTTGATGTAACTTCTAGTTTTTCCATCATTTGCTAAACAAATGATACATTTGAAGGAGTTGTTAATGTTAAGTTACAGATAAGAAAACTGAATTTAATTAATCCTTTGATAGCACTGATTGAGAAGCCTTCAGAATAAAAATAGTGAGTGGACATATGGTGATGTTTTTCCTTACTCTTTTTAAAGTATTGTTCATTTATTAACCATAATATGAATTCCAGTAATGTTGGCTATTTGTAGTTGCTCAAATTGATCAATAGAATGTATAAAATTCATATTACATTAGTGATCTTTTATATAATTTAGCACCCATTTGCTGCTTGGTATCAATGACCCTTAATACCAATGCAGGTAGTACCCATTTGCTACACAGTGAAATATAACGTGACTGTTAGAACTGAACAAAGTCTTTATAAGTTACTATAAGCTATATAGAAAAAAGTTGCAAGTCACTATACCACAGCCTTCAAAAGGGCTGCACAGGGCTTCCCTGGTGGCGCAGTGGTTGAGAGTCCGCCTGCCGATGCAGGGGACGTCGGTTTGTGCCCCGGTCCGGGAAGATCCCACATGCCGCGGAGCGGCTGGGCCCGTGAGCCATGGTTGCTGAGCCTGCGCCCGGAGCCTGTGCTCCGCAACGGGAGAGGCCACAACAGTGAGAGGCCCGGGTACCGCAAAAAAAAAAAAAAAAAAAAGGCTGCACATAAATTAGGTACTTTTATACAACTCAGTGATAGATGAATAGAAAGACACATAAACAGATAGATAGAAATACTTTAATACTTTTTCTGTCCTGTATCTTTCTATTTTCTGATGATGATAACACTGTTGAAATTTTAAAATATTTATCATAAGTAACAGTGGGATAAGCAGACTAGGTCAAATTTTGTCTGCACTGTATTGAGGGGTATGTTTATTTACAACATTTTTCTCCATATTGCATCATAACCTAATATATCTGAAAAGTGTCCCAAACCACACAAACAAACAAATAAACAACAATGAAAACAAACAAGAGTAAGGAAAAAGATAAATGTTTTGATGCACGGATAATAATAACAAAGTTAGATATAAATTTAGATATATTTAGAAATGTTGAGCTCTAACAGAAGATAAATTCCTTTTTCTCAGAAAAATGATGTAAAGCCCCAACCCTATTTTAAGAAGGCTATTCAGTTTGTTCAAAACTCAACAAAATTATAACCTCCTTTAAAGCTGTATGAAAATGCACTCAACTTGAAATACACTTAATGTGCTTTCATAATGTGATTCATATGAAAAACTGACCCCTGTCATTAAAGACATAGTCTCAAGACACCTGGTCCATGGTTCTGAGTCACCGAAGTCATTTGTCTTCTTACTTAACATCTCATCTTTGATGAATTGTTCTCTCTGTTTGTTAATTAGTTGCTTTAGTCAGTTTGCAATATCTGATTTTTAAACAGTGGTTATAATTCAATAGTATATACAACCAGAATGAACCATGATTGATGGTGCAATTAGAACAATAAGAAAATGTGAACTGAGCAACAAAGTATTATTAAATTTCTACCTGAGTTTATCAGAAGTAACCTGAACAACCACAAAACTCTTTCCAGTTTAACTGGATTTTTATCTTCTTTGCAGATGTGACATTGATCCATCACTAGATTAATACTGAAATAATTCTAACGTGCAGTTGGCAAAGTTGGAATGCCTATTACTAGGTACTAGGCCACGATATTTTCTCACAGCTAAACCTCAAAAGAAGGTATTGCTAACTATCAGTACACTACAAACGCCTATAACTTGTATGTAGTTTAAACATGGTAATGAGACATTTATTGTCTGATCACCAGCGCAAAGAAATTCCAACCTTTTTGTATATTCATGGAGCCAAACTGAAAAAAAAATCATGTCTCTGGGACTTCATTTCTCCCATGCATAATGAATGATGATGCTGTCAGCAATCAATCCAAAATAGCATTGGCATAATGTACACCACAGCCAGACATGATGTGCAGACAAATAAAATCCAGTATTCATTTCTCTAATGAATTTATGAGTTGACATGGACAATAGCATATTAGAATCAGATCACTCCTGTCTATGTGCTTGCCATGTATGTGGGTTTGGATTTTTTTTTTCCTTCCCCTGAAAGGAATGTGAATGACATGGAGAACTAGTCAATAAAAGTACAGGCATTTTAAATCTCCTTTTAGGATTAGAGTAATGCATAATATTTGCCAGGATTACTGTAAGAGAAAGAAAGCAAACTTTGCCTAATTTGATCAATAGGCAAATATATAGAGATAATTATATTTTAAATTACTAACTATATATCAGGTCCCAAGAATTGGGAAGAGGACTAAATATAAATACACATTATCCTGTTTAATTTAGATTTGAGATTAAAAAATAGCATGAAATTTATGAATTTAACTGAATGGATGACACTGACAACAAGTGAAAAACAAATATAAAGCAAAGAATAAGAACCAAATATTTCTTTTGCCTAGGGTGGCTGAATTTTTGTCCTGCCTACTGCTATATATGTGTTGGATAAAATAAGATATGTAAAGTACCTAGCTCAGTGCCAGATAAACTCTAGTTCAAGTTTTGGAAAGTGATAAGCCTGGATAGAAATAAATGTCTAAAGCAGAATTTTCCAAAATATTAAGAAATGATAATGACATGAGATATTCCACAATAAAGGTATTCCATGGTGAAATAAATTAGTGAAATATTACATATCTTATCTCTTACTTAATGGTGGTGATAAGTCATTCAGTCAAGAAAACGTTTAACTTTGATTTACTCAGGTCAAACCCTGAGTAAATTAAATTTAAAGTAATTTGACCATAAAACTTTTTCTTCTGTACCAATTATTAACATCCTACCATATTTATATTCTTTTGATTATATTTCATCCAAGATATATGGTAGACAGATTCTCAGGCAGTTAATTTTTCAAGTTGGTGTTTGGAAATAAGGTTACATTAAGATGGTTTATGGAATGCTGAATGATTTTTCCCTGCTACATTATTTGAACAAATAAATATGTACTATTGCCATATGTATTTATATTCAGACAACATATAGCCATGGTGTTTATATATTCTGTGTAAATTGGTGATCATCTCATCATAGTGGTAAAGGGGCTTTTACAATCTTTAAAAACATATTTGATGTTTGTTTTGATATGCTACAGTGCTAAATGCTTTACAATTTTATTTAATTAAATGCTTTACAATTTTATTTAATTAAATACTAACAATGAATGATAATGATATTTATTAGGAAGGGAAGGATGATCCCATTTTACAATGAGGAAATTAAAAGTTGGAGAAGTTAAGTTGTTGCTCAAATTCAGCAGTCAGTAAAGAATGGAATTAGTATTCTAATCTAATTTCAACCAAAAGCTCTAACTACCTTTCAAGCCCCAGAGTTTACATTTAGTTCAGGTCCCATAGATGCCTCAAATCTCCTACATGTTCTGATCACAAAACACCTTCCACCTGCCCTCTGATGTTTGTCTGCCAGGAGACAACTTTCACTTCTTTCCAATTTGACAAACTCTCTTTTTTTGCCTAAAGCAAGCCTTGGTCAAACAACAACAAAAGTAACAAGTTATCCATATTTTTTTCCACTTTGCAGTTAATGCAACTTATGTGTTGTTGCTGTTTTTACCTCCTGTTATTATGTGAGCTCTTCAGAGCAATGACAATGAACTGAACAGATCTGAATCCCCAGAATTTGTTCCCTGATGCTCAGTAAATATTTCTTGAATGAATGATTGAATGGATGGATGAGAAAGTAAATTCATAATTGAAAAAGAATAATCAAGTTTGCTGAAAGACCTCTCTTCTGCATCACTTTTTAGTACTACTGGAGAAACACACATCCATGTATAAAATGCAGGGAAACGGGCCTACATTTTATAGGTAGATGGGTACACATATGCTAATAAGCTTTGAAACTTCACATGAAAGTTTTATTTCTTGGGGCCTTGTTTTTCTTATCTGTAAGTTAATAGGGTAAATTCATATACTGAAACGTTAATATATTCATTCTGTTCAGACATCAAGTTTTAACTGATGAGCTATTGCCAACTAGGTACCATACTGAATTCTGACTACTAAAGCAGGTGTTACAGAATACAAATTTATTTCATTAGGAGGCAATTATACTAATTTTTATTTTAGAGAATTAAAACGTGCTTAATTGAATACCCACAAGTTGTTTGGCAGGTCACTTTACCAACTAAAAATATGTATTTAAATGTATGATATTTTAAAAAGAAGCTGGAAGAGAAAAACAATAAAAAAATAAAGGTTCCTTAGTTTTAATAGTATAACAATAAAATATTCTCCCAACAGAGATTGGGACATTGAGGGGACTATTTAGCTAAATCAACTTCTGCCAAGTTTTGATTTATATCCTCAGTTGCATCAGAATTCGGTCAGAAAATAAAACAAAACTTCTTCCTTCTAAGTAACTTTGTTTTTTAACTCCATCAACATAAATCTATCAGAAAGAAGGAGGAATAATTTGAAGATATGAGCTCTCAAAGGAAACTGAAACAGACCTCCTCTTTATTGCTGATCACATTACAACCTTTCTTGCAGGTGAAAGGAGCTCCTTCTACTTTGTTCACCATCCTTTCGTCTTCTGTCTACTCATTCTCACACCTTATCGACTACAGGAAAGAACTTGCTGAGTCATAAATGATTTTCCCTCTCTGCTATTATTATTTTGACTTTTAAGCAATGTGGATTGAGTCTAATGATTCAGACAGGCCAAACGCTTATGGTATTATAGTAACTTATTGATTTACAGTGTCTTTTCCTGGCCTCAAATTGCTTAAAAGAATTGGAAACTCTTTATAGAGTGGGAGATTGCCACCGGTGTCCCCCATTTACCTGGAGGCACTGCTGGCAGAGACATAGCTGCTGGTTATGCCCAGAAAATTTCAAATAATTCTAAGGATAATACCTTAGGTCATGGTTTGATGAAATCTTCCACTATTACAAATTTCACAGATGGCAAATGTGGGATATTCTTGGAAAGTAATGAACAGCTATACAAGACTTTTCTAGGAAAGGAGCAAACAATGTCTTCTTTAGGTCACAGTTGGGCTTTTTTCCCATGATTTTCTAATAAATATTGCTAAGATCATAAACTTAAGAGAAATACATTATCCAATTTTTGGACAAGTGTCATTTGATGGCAAAGACACTCAATGTATGTTTTGTAAAAAAGAATATATTAAAATAAGTGGTATATTCCTGTTTAATTTACTGCAGAAAGAAGAACAAATAATGCCATGTTTGCATGCATGTGAGTAGACATTGCAAATATTCACCAGTATTGTTTCCCTCCCCTTGTGGGCAAAGAAAGGCCCTATTTCTCATCTCCCTTTGCAACTGTGTGAGGATACGTGACAAGTCCACCTGACCGATCCAATGGGCTGTATGGGGAGGTGACACATGTCACTTTCAGGCTGAGGCACTGAAAAGCTTTGCTTTATTCTCCCATTGTGCTACCCTGTTACAAGATCTACTGAAGCATCCTGGAGCCCTGAGTGGCAATGTGGAGAACAGTCTCCCTGGAAAGGCATCTGAGGCCAGTGTGGACTTTGTATGACAGGTAAATTATCCTTTGTGTCCTTCAGCCACTCATACTTTATAGTTGGTTATGACACAGCATGACCAGGCCCATTATAAATGATGTAACAGGTATTTTACAAATTTGTAGAAACATTATCTCTAATAAAAATGCTGTGATATATTTTCTGAAATGTCATTATCTAAATATTTTTAAAACACTGAAAATAAAAATACATTTCAAATGCAAGTATTTTAGAATGGTTTAATTTTTTAGTGTTTCATGCTGTTTATACACCTTAATGAATGGTGTAACACAACATACAAGAGAATGTAAGAACTATAACCATCAAATTTCAGTAGTTTAAATTGCATGATCACAAAGCCATTTGTTCATATTTCCATCATTTTTTTCTGCCAGATTTAAAATCTTTCACTCTGAAAATTTCAGGTAATTCTAGAAATAAAAAAATTCCAGTTAAAAGACTGGGCTAATTTTATTACTGGAAATTAATTATAAAGCCTAAAACTCAAATATCACCCTTTTTAAAATGATACAAAACTATATTAAAAGGTGAATTGTCTGAAACATCACAGTTTTCTGAGGTTTTTCAATCTTTGAAGCATTCATTTGAACTTCATTTGAATATGTAATTCCTTGGACAATTTTTTAATTCCAAAACCTACCTCTGCTCAGTTATCTAGTCTCCCACCTCCATCCTAAACATTCTGCTATGTTGGCTGTTTCTGTTACCTGGCATTACAATACAAGCAATGTTCATGACGTTGAAGATTATTTCAATAAATGACTTTTCCAATTATCGGACGTTTCAGCTTCACTTTGGCACTTAGTGGTATAAAACTGTTTATAGCTTCTTTATTCCAGGATCAGGAACATTTTCCCATCTCTACACTTGCAGCAAGTGTGAGCAGGTGGAACGTTTACCATGTTGGGAATATCCAATGTATGAAATAAACTCAACGTCTCTAAAATGTTTATTTGTAGCTCCTTTATGTACAACCTAATGATGCTGAACAAGTATTTAAAGACTCTCTTCAGAGGAAGTACTCTATCTGGTGCTCCCTACTTTAGTTTCACTGATCCAGAAGCAAAATCTGAAGACTAGATCACAGAATAATCCACAACAGTTAAACTCTGTTCTGGGGAGAAGAAACAGAACTGACTTTTGCTATGTATACAATTCAACCTGCAGAGATTGAATCTAGAGAGTTCCCAACTAGCTCAGAACATTCGGCAGCTCTAGAAATACAGCAAATCAGTTTAAGTCTGGTTAAGAGACTTTTTATAAGATATCCACAAGTATAACCACCTCCCTCCCCCAGAGGTCAGTCTCCAGATTTACAAACACAGTGTAGCAAATTTCAACAATGAACTATTTCTTTACATTCACCCATAATAAGTATGTCTTTCCTTCTGGAAGGTTTATTGTGAATATATCCCAGAGGTCTACAAAGTGGGGCATTCAAAACGATCTTTTGGAAGGAGACAGAAAAATAAGCACTTCAGAATGATTCATACCTTTGATCCCTTTAAATTTGTATTTTTAGATATAACTTATAAAAACATAATTTAGTATATCATATATACCATTTTTACATAATTTTAGATGCATACATTTGGCAAGGTCAAAACATTTTTACCGATAAGGTAACATGCTTAGTAAGTTTTGAGATCGCTGTTCTATCATATGAATGGGAAAGTCAGGATATTCCACTACTGTTTATGAATGAAAAATCATTCAGTGAGGTACTTTAATTAAAATTTATATTTCCATTTCTCTTTACAATTTATAAGATGCTATTTTAAGAATAGATCCCTTCTATGGTACCTATTCTATCAAAGCTGCTATTTTCTCTGGGAACGAGGCTGGTAATAATGAATAGGAACACAGTGTAATAGGATCATTAGTGATCCAATCACTTACTACCTGCAAACTTGGGTATTTTAATTATTGTGATGAGATGAGTTTCTCATCTGCATAATGGGTATAATTAAGTTTACCTTTTTAAATTGTGAGAAATACATGAATAAACTAAAATCTGGTTCAGAGTAAGTGCTGATAAACTTCAAATAAAAGAAAGTTTCAGTTGGTTCCAACAATTCTAAATATCTTGCCTTTAAAATATTTGGAGGGATTCTTTAAATCAGAATTTTATTTGATTTACGGTTGCAGAAACCTTTAAGTCTTAACTATAGCAGTGATTTTGCCCTTGGTGAACTGTGCTCGGTGCTCATTACTTCAGATGCACAGTCTTTCTGCAAGAAACCAAGAACACATTGGCGATGTTCTGGTCACTTCCTTATATTAAAACCTATTATCAGTTGTAAGATCTCAGGGTTCTGCATTTGAAAAACAGAGATCTGTTTCTTCAACACAAACTCAGCAAGCACGTTCACATTAAACCTTCTTGTTAGTTTTAATTTGCTACCACATATATTCATGCATAAGAGAATTTTCTGGAAAATGGCTCACCTTGAAAGCCCCTTTCAAAACCCTTTCAACTTGGGAACTCATTTTTAGAAAATAGAGGGAAATATTTTGAAGGTTGCTTTGGCTTCAAGCAAAAAAACCGAAAAAACAAAAAAACATAATGTCTATCAAACAGAGTATTACTAAGTGCTTCATCTTCCTCTCCTTTCCTAGTTTCACTAAAGCTAGATTTCCCTATGCTGGTTTTTCCCTCTCAGCTACAAATGGCTACAACCTGAAGTTGAAAAATATTATTTTTCCATTAAATTTTGACAGCACGGAGTTTTTTAATTTAATTTTTCATGCTCACTGCAATGAACAATTACACTTTAAGAAAGTTAATTTTAAAATATGATTAATGTAATGTACTTGCTCTATGTAATAAATTTATTCGTTATATTCATTAACTACTTGGACAAAAACCTTCACCTTTCTTTTGCTAGTAACCTAAAGTCTGCTATAATAATTGTAAATGGTAAAGAGTGTATCATCAGAATTGTAAAGAGTGTATCATGATATTTTCATAGTTTTAAAGTAAATGGATATGATCAGAATGTTAATTCAGCATTTTAGTATTTCTAAAAAATGTGTAAATAACTAAACTCTCCAACAATAGAATTGATTAAATGTCTGCATATAATTTTAATGAAATGGCATAAAACTTTTAGAAATTATATAATTGTGGAAACATCTTTAATGACATTGAAAATATTCACTATTTAGTGAGTAAAAAAGGGGGTTAAAAAACTATAGGAAATTTATGATTACATGTCTGGAGAAAAAGTATAGGTAAACCTTTAGGAAACTATTTAGAATGTCAAGTTACCTTTGTGTCTTGAATTTCAGACTTAGATTTTTTTATTTATTTATCAAGTTAAAAATACACATGTGATAATCTTAAAATAACAGCGATAATAAAAATAGATAAATAAAAATGTTTTTAAGAATTGTTTGGCCATATGTAGTGTATGAATACTCTACCAAATTCTCACCAAGGAAGGTCAAAGGCATGTGGCTAGCCCTTAATGAAAAGACGAGCAGAAGTTCTTAAATTTTCCAGCGAATAAGAAATACCTGGTGAATTTATCTAAAGTAAAGATTTCTAAGCCCCATTCTTCAGAGATTCTCGTGAGGTGAGTCTGAGGTGGCTCCCAGTAAGCTACATTTCTAAAGAGTACTTCAGCTGATTCTGATGAAGGTGGCCAGGGAGAAAAACGGGACTGGAGCTGATCTTCAAACTGTGCTTTCCCTTTTCCAACTGAGTATCTTTTATATGGTAGACCAAGCAGTGTTTATAGCAAAGGGCATTTTTAACAGGGGGAAAGCATGTTGACCTGAGAAGCTTTTATCTGAAGTTCTATAACATACTCGGATGACTTTTAATAGTAGTAGTAGTAGCAGTAATAACGATAGCAGCTAATATTTCTATAGCACTTACTCTGTAAATGGGACTGCCCAAGCCACAAAGTCAAGAGCCAACCCAATAAAATAATAGAAAATAATGTCTGGTAGACAGTTCTCAGCTCTGCTCTATTTCCAGTAGGGAAAGGAGAAACTAGTAAAGGCTGAAGAGGTCTCAGGAGAGATTTATAGGACACTTCCAAGAGAGGATCCTGACTAAATTATGAGATGCAAGGATAAGTTACTGGGGGTAGTTTTTGACACAGAGATGAACACAATATATCCCTAGGTCACTTCACCATATAATTCTTCAAAATTTACAGCTCATCTATAAAAAGTGAATTGAGTTCTAAGGTATTCTCCATGCTTTCTAAATGTATGCATAGTTCATTTCCTCAGTTTATGAATTAAGTAGACTCCTCCCTTGCTGTTCTTCTGCCCTGTGAGAAATGGTCTTTGGCCATTTCATTCACTGCATTTCTCCTGAAAGGCAAGTAGGGAGTGGACACTGACAAACAACTTCTATTTTCCTTGATTTCTTTTTTCTCTTCTCTCTTTTCTTTCTTCCTCTGTCCCCTTAAATGTAGCACATTTACTAAATTGAAGCCAGATCCTGACACAGTTCAAGTTTTCCATTTAGGAGTTAAAGTTAGGGTGTATGGGACCAAACAGCCTAGAAGCTGTGAATAGACATTAGGCAAGCCAACCTAGAGCAAGAAGTTTCCAGCTATTCCTCTTATTATTAACATGAAAATGGGCTTATATTTAATTTACTGCATTTTTCATCTAGCTCCAAGAGGCAAGGGGAGGATTGTGTCCAAATACAAACTGGCTTTCTTGCTTTTTCACTTAAGGTACACACATTTTTTTTTTCTTAAATACATAATGAGATGAACATGGACACACTGAATATAATGACAAAGGACCTTAATAGCTCTCTACTGAACTGAACCTTGTTCTGCAGGTGTTTAATTCTTGGATTGTCAGTCTGCTTCTTTTGAAAACAACATTTCTGCCCTCTGGTTTTAATATACAACTTTTCAAGAATGAAGAGATTTTTCTTCTTTCAAATATTTAAGATTCTTTTGACTAACAGGTCCTTTGTAAAAGCTCTGAATCAGACTAGGAAACATTTTATTTTAAATGTCTTCCATTTCCATTCAAGTTGCTCAGGTACTGACATATATTATTCATAGAGGCTTCCTCAGACTTCTACAAAGGGAGAATAGAACATTCAATAACCTAGATTTCTTAGAAACTCTTCTCTACCCTTTCTCAACCCAAGCAATTCACAATATATCTGGCTGTTGAACAAAACAGCCAAGCACTGGTTTTGCAAAAATGAATGGCATAACATAATTTTTAGTTCTGTTAGGTTAAGGTATCTTGACTAGTTTTCTTGGGATAGAATAAACATTTTCATTTCCATCACACCCTGTTCCAGTACCTACTATTCACCAATTCCATTGAATACAACACAAAGCCTTTCACAGATATCAAATTCAAAATTTGACAATATATTCAGTATGTGTCCTGTTGTGTGAGCTAGGTGTTAGGCTGGAGATGGGATAATGGGTTGAGACAACATTGCTGCATACCTGAGAAATTTACATTTTGTGGTAGAGGCAGACTGCTTGAAGCTCTGGCATATTCAGTTGGCACTTACCTCTAGATCCCAAAGGCTGTTTACTTTGAACACCCATGACTCCTTGTTCGCAGGTGTTGTTCTGGCACAGGGTCAAACTTGGCCTTTTTCTTGGTAAGCCAGAAGTGACAGAGAGTTAGAGCCTCTGGGAGGAGGCTTCCACCAATGATGGATAGAGATTTGGTGGATACATAACCCAAGTTTGCACTTGGAGGGGGTAACTCTAAGATGTTTTCTAGCCGGCCTCCCAGACTTTTGCAGAGGAGTTGTGCTTCAATTGCCCTCAGTGGTAGTCTGCTCAGTAAAGCACCCTTTACAGATTTCTTCTCTTCTTTGTTCTACTTCTTCATTTCCCTGACTGCATCCTGGGATCCCTTTCCAAATGAAGTACCTATATTCACATCCTTGTTTTGGACTTGATGGAGATTGTATATCTGGGGTCTCATCTCTTGCTGTACTTCCCATTCTCCTCCATGTAATCTCCCATCCTTTCCCTCTCCATGTGGTCTCTCTAGCAGGAGAATCAGGTATCTTATATGACAGTGCAGGGCTCCCATGAATGCAAAGGTAGAAACTGCCACTTCTTCTTAAGGCTAAGGCTTGAAACTGAAATAATGTCACTCCTATCACATTCCATTAGTTAAATAAACCTGCCTAGATTTAAGGAGAACAGACAACAGCAAAGACATGTAAACCAGAAGACAAAGTTCTCTGAGGACAACAATGAAATGAACTGTCCACCATGGGTGTGTGAGAATATATCCCCACAAGTCAATAGCATTAAAAAAAAGGTAGGAGGAGAGTCTAATACTTAGCACATAATTTAACTAACCCTTCCATCATTCACTGACAGGCAGATGTTAAAAATAGACCAAGGATAATGACCTATAGCTTTCTAATTCTCTCTTCAATTTCTTTACTCTATAAGAAACATTAGAGCATCTCATATGTGCCCTAAATTTTGCTAGGCACCATTGGAGTACTTGTCCTCAATGAACACAGCAATTCCACTATTTGGTCACCTTTTTCTGCTTGGCATGATCCCTATGGCTAGAACACCTTTGTCTATGCCATTCTCCCTGCCTGGATATCACTTAGCTCTTTGATCTGCTGTTACTTTCTATTTATCCTTCTAGTCCATATCAGTGTCACTTCTTTAGGGATGTCTTCTCTGATCTACCTGATTCAGAGCTCTCTGTAGGTCTTCTTTGTTGGTAGAATTGTTGGCAGAATCACATTTACTTTTAAGTTTGTTTCAGTCTCTCCTCTTGTTCTAAATTCCATGAGAATAGGGTCCCTTGTTTCTTTTGACTCACCCTTTCCTGGTACTTGTCATAGAACCTGAGACACAGTCAACACTCTAAATATGAACTGAATGAATAAGTGAATAAATGAATAAATAAACCTTAATGGTGTGTCCTCCTAGTTATGTGCTCTATTTCTTTATGGTTATTCTCTAGAAACACACCTTAAAAAAAAGAAACTCATCTTTTCTCCACTGACATTTTTTATTTTTTGCAGCAACATACAACCATAGCTCAATAGTCAATGAATGTTAGAAAGAACAAAATCTTGAAGCTGTCAACATAATTTAAATAAATTCATATAAGCCACGACTTTTAATGACTCTGAGAGTCTTTGTTTCTTTTTTTTTTTTTTCTTTTTCCTGTGAGCCCAATGGCTTGATTTCAGGACTAAGGTCATTTATCTCTAAATCTCATATATTTTCAGATAGATTCTAAAAATTTGTTCACTCCTGAATGTATACATTTAAATGTCACAGTTGATCATTTAACTAAAAATTACAATAGAAATGGTTCAAGATGTTTCTGCTTTAAACTTGAAAGTTAATAATTTAACATTCAATTATTCTTAGTGTTTATATCCTGTAAAATGACTCAATCTGGCATTTAACATTTTCAAACAAATTCGTACTTCTAAGTTCTTCTCTGATTATAATCATATTTGATTTGTTTAACTTGCCTAGCCTATGACTGCAAAATTAGGCACATTAGTGAAAGAGATGGACAGAAATTTTACAGGTTTATAAATCTGTATCTTGATATAGATAAATCTTGATATATATAAATCATATATATGTCAATTGATTACATTTAAAAATTGAAAACTCAAGATGTCCCAAAGTAGCCTGCGTATCAATTGATATACATCATACATATATTCCACATATAATTTTCTAAATATGGTACAAGTTAAGAGTTTATTCACTCTATAAAAAATGCCCTTCCAGCACTTTATTTCTATAATCCCAATTCAGGATGGCATATTGTAAATGAAATATATGTAGCCAATATTTACACAACTTTCAATGGATAGGCTCTCCTAACAAATTTCTGCTCTGTTTGCCAGAGAATATAAATTCCTTCTCAAGAAAGAATATTCCCTGTCTTATAAATGCTGTGGCTTGCACAAAATCTTGCAAATCCAACAGAGTTTTAGGTTCTTAGTGGACAGAAAATTTGTCATTCCAATCCTGGGATTGTATATGCTTAACCTTCTGCAATGGGTCTTACGTCCTTGAGAGACATCAGCTCACTTGAGGGCACACTTATATTTTAGAGTGTGGCTGTGCCTTGACTGTGTCTTCCCCAGGCATTTTATGTTTGAAGGTGCAGAAAAAGCTAGATGGCATCATTATCTAGTCATCAGGCACGGATGTTGATGGCGTTATTAAACAACTGAATGATGCTTAAAAAAAAGGATAAATGCTCAGCAGCAGCAGGCAATATTTTAGAAGCAATATCATCTTCTTTTGTTTGTTTTCTTTTTCCACTATTCATTTGTGTATGTCATGAATGTAGAGCATAAACAAAAGGGAAACAACGTTGTAAAAGCTTCCTCTTTGATTACAGGAGGAAATTTCTGAACTTTTAAGGCACAAATATGTGTAATAATTTAAAAACATACCAATTTTTATTTTATTCAACCATTCATCTATTTGTTCAGAATTCAGAATAATAATAATATTTTTTAGTGTGCTATAAAATCCATATGTGACATTTTAATTAAAGAAACCAAAACTACTTCCCAAACCATTGGCAAGACTGGGGACAGTGTTTGAAATTATTCAAAAAATTTTCCTCCACGCCATCTGTTGATTTCATTCCCTTTAAATATTAATTGTCCTGCTTAGTACTACTTGAAAGTCTAACACTGTTTTTTGCCAGTTGTAGAAAACCCAGCCAGTGGTGTCTAACTCTGATTAGAAAGCAGTATACTAGTGTCATTTTATTTATCTTCCTGATCATCATTCATACTTAATGTCATATGTAAATGTTTTTTTCCTTGGGATACTAATTCCAGCTCCATTCTATGCATGGTCTTCTATCAAATCATGTATTTTTAAAAAAAAATGGCTTTGAGTGAAGTCTCAAATGCTTCAGAATATTATCATCTGTTACAAATAAATTTTGAGATCCAAACTCCAAAACCCAGTGATTCATATAGTCTTGCACAAAGATTGGGTCATTATTTGCACAAACTCAATTTTAAATTGCATATTTAAAAAACCAGCTGTAGAATATTTAAATATTAACTGTGATGGCATTTCACATATTTACTTGTGGTTTGAGGGTATATTGCTAGATCAGTGTACAATGAAAAATAAATTGGCCATGTAACCCAAAATAAGTGATTCTACATCTTGCCTATCTTGGTCAGCACCCCGCATGTGACCTCAGCAGAAAGGGATGGCCGAGCTAAATGTACCTTCCAGAAAGGTTAAATGTACACTAAACAAAAGGCAATGGGCAGGGCACTTTCATGGATGATACTGTATAATTATTTCCCTGAGTTTGGGTTCCTGGGGTCACTCTTGATTTTCTTCTAAATCATTTTGGAGTGGCATCACAATTCTCATCCTGAGACGGACAAATTCAAGGCAGGAAAGAGCATGAGGAAAACAGCCAACAAACCTCAAGGAAAGGAGATAGAGACATAGGAATTCTAAAGTAGTCATAACGTCTTTAAGGTTTAGAGATTTCTATAGGCTTTAAAGTGGTCAGATTACTGGTTCAAATCAATCTCTAAAATTGACTATAGAATTGGAAGACTGACTATCATGTACTTTCCTATACATGATTCTCAACAATCTTACAAGTAAACATGGAAACATACACATGTTTATTCAATTGTCAAGATATCTTCCTGCTCAAGTTCTGGGGAGGCACACACACACACTTAATGGATAACAACTAAGGAGGTGACATTTTCCTTGATGTACTCATCTTGTTTTAAACAGAAGTTTCTGTAGAAAAAAGAACACATCGGAGGGAAATCTTTATATCACCTAAACTTTCATTATGTTTGAACAAAATGTTGCTCAAGAGCTATTTAAGGTAGAGCTACTAGGTAAAATGCCGGACATCCAGTTAAATTTAAATTTCAGATAAACAAATGTTGTTTATTATATGGAATATACTTAACCTAAATAATATTTGTTGTTTGTATTAAATTTATATTCAACTGGACACCCTGCTTTTTTTTTTTTTTTTTTTTTTTTTTGCTAAACCTGGCAACCCTGATCTAAGACCATCACTTAGTGGTAAAGTTTTAAACTTATAAATATCATATAAGTAGCTTATAATTTAACATTCCTTTTGGGAGACATTTATATTTTCATAAAGTCCAATTAAAAATAAAACATTCTGATCAATCAATTGCTAAATATGACAACCCTAGTAGATTGTAGCCATCTGAAAAATTGCTAATTCTTTTGGGAAACTTTAAATAATGAAATTTTATTTTGAGATGGTGTCCACAGTTTCTAAATGCTAGTTTCTAAAATGTAAAGAAGTGATTGCCCAGATTTCGGCATCTCCTTTCTTCCTCCCTTCCCTTCCCTTCCCTTCCCTTCCCTTTCCTTCTTTGTTCTCTCACTGTGTTATCTGACCTCAAAGATGGCCCCTGGTGTCCTGTTTTCTGGTGTTTGTGCATTTGTGTAGGTTCCATATCCAGGTTGGTTGATGTGGCCAATAGAATAGAGCAACAGTGATGGTAGGTTGCTTCCGAGGTGTAGTTTTAAAAAACATTGTGGCTTCCGCCTCATTCTCTTGGATTACTATTCTGGGGGGAGCCTCCATGTCAGAGGATCACATGGAAGAATACTAAGTCTCCTCTCAGTGGCCAGTGAGAAACTAAAGTCTCCTATTCATAGCCATGTGAGGGACCTACCTTAGAAACAGACCCTACAGCCATAGGCAAACCTTCTGATGACTGCACTCCTGTCTGACTGACATCTTGTCTGCAACCCCATGAGAAACCTTGATCGCACACCTAAGGCATTCTGAGATGACTAACTCTCAGAAACTGTGTGAGATAATAAATGTTTATTGTTTGAAGCCATGGAGTTTTGGAGTAAACTTTTATGTAACAAAATATAACATACACTCAGGAAATTCGCTTTGAAAATAGATTTTTAAAAAATCAAAATATTCCATTCTAATGTCTTCAATTCATCTAAATATCTTTGAGACCATGGACCTCTAGCACAAAGAGAACATCCTTAAATATTATTTCATCTATTTTTAAAAGATTGTAATTATACTACTGATCTAAATCTTGTTATTCCAACCACATATTTTCCTAACATTTTTATTACTAATTGAATATTATTTAGATTTTGCATTACTTATACAAAATCTAGGCTATTCCTCTAGTCTTGTCTGAACAAAAACTCCTTGTAACTCTAGACGTGCTGATATCCAACCTTGATGTCTAAACTTCACACAGCATGAATAACACACTCAACTTTGATGATTACCATTTTGTCACACAACATATTACCTTTGCTGGTAGGTGGGATTCTAGTGATTCTAAGCTAAAACTTCTAATGCCTGTGCCTAAAAGTCATTGCTATATTTCTTATACTGATTGATCTCTTCTCCTTCACATTTCAATGTCCTGAAATATCAAAAATCTAACATTTTCTCATATAAAATGAAATGCATTTAAATTCCTCTTTCATTAATGTACCAATCAATTTATGAGCACATTCACATGATATTGATAGTTAAAACAAAAACAACAAACAAAACAAAACTTCTTTTATTTGATACCAGGCTAGCACATCTCCCTTATTTGTCATTTTGGTATCACTCAAGACTCATTTGGCACCAAAAACATTTTTTTTTTTCCATTTGCTGGTAGTTTTCTTTTGCAAAGGATCCCTTTGTCAGGTTAATGTTTCTACTTGTTTATACTTAAGATTATCTTGGGAATATTTAATCACATTATTGTGCCCTACTAAGCTTAATCGACTGGCATTAATGCTTACAAAGTGTAGCTGTAAATATGGGATTCTTAGATTTATTATTTCACTTATGTTTTATACAACCACATTACGTGGTGTAACGTTTTTCTTATAAATTTAAAACCTCACTGAATTTGTGATTCATCTGACTTTAAACACATAAAAGTCTTCTTTCATATTGTCAGACCACCTTTTAGTCACTATAAAATACTTAAAAACTACTATGTATGTTAATTTCTAAAAATATTGCAGAAATACCCAGTTACTAAGGTGTGGGTATCTTTTTGAAATTCCTTTTGAACATATTTGTTGTTTGGTTTAAAACATAAAAGGCCATTGTGTTATGCTTTCATAAAGCCAAAGAAGCAGGTATATTTAAACCATATACTCCTTGAAAGAATGGTTTACCTTTTCATCAACTTTTTCTACACAGTCAGTGATGTTCAAAGGATTCTGACACTTTTAACTTTCTCAGAAATAAAGCAAGTTGCTTCTTCTATCTGGTCAGCTACTCATGAAACATAAATACTTTATACCATAATTATAAGTGGAATTATTTAATGAAATTTAAATAGATGACATTATTCTGTTAGTTTGAGAAAGTTAGCTCAAAGGTGAGAGTTTTGTCATTCCATTAGTAAAAAAAACTCAAAGGATTCTATAAAAAATAGAAATATTGAATATTTTAAATGCATGTATATAAGCTTTTAAGCTTTCTAAGCATTATTTTTCAAACAAAATACACACACATTCCAGCTGGGGTAATTTACTTATTTGCTAAACAATCATTGAGCACTTACTCTCTGTTTTAGTCACTGTGCTAAGTGCTAGGATTGAAAATTCTAATAATTATAATCCTTATTTTTAGACAGATTTTGATCATTGAACTGATGCTGAATGCCAAAATAGAACACGTGCTCTACCAGGGATAAAAAGGGCCATTTAAAAGTCACATTATCAATTTAATATTAGAAAAACAAAACGGGCAGACTAGTGGAATTTTCTATAAAGTGAATCTGAGAATACTGAATCTGTAAAACTTCATGAACCAGGGCTGTGAACTTTGAGGTACATCATGTAATGTAAGTGAAAAGTTGATGACACATGGTTAAGCCTATAAGGAGTTAAGTGACAATTACTACTGAATTCTAAGAAAATCTAGATCCAGTATGCCTGAGCAGATAGTGTCAGAAGTTTCTAATATCTATGGCTTTTTATTCATGCATGAATAACTATGTCATGCCTTCTCTTCTTTATGTTCAATCAATATCATTTAACTATTTTCACAAAATTCTGTTAGATACCAACCAACCCGAATGTAATGCTCAAGAAATCATCTAATTACTTATCTAGGTGTACAGTGCCTACTTCATAGTAGGTCTACAATAGATGTTAAAAGAATACAATGAATGAATATCCAGAGACAGTTCACAAAAGAAATATGAATCTGTTAATATCAGAATTCTCTTTCCCACTGAAATGATTAATTATGTCATGTCTTGTAGTTAGTAACCCTTCAGAATGGCCCAGAGATGTAAGAAACGCAAAGTTTGCTGTGTAGGTGTGAACGTGAGTATCTTTGTGATCAGTAAAACTACTCGGATGTAAGGAAGAATGATGATGATTAGGTAGAAAATCATGCTGTTACAATATATAATACAGTATTAACAACTATAGTCATCATGCTGTACATTAGATCTCTAAAACTTATTCATCCAATATAACTGCAACTTTGTATCCTTTGACCAACATCTCCCATTTCCCCCACCTCCCTGACTCTTGTAATCACTGTTCTACGCTCTGTTTCTATGGTTTTTTTTTTTTTTTGAGATTCCACATATAAGTGAGATCATGTAGTATTTTTCTTTCTGTATCTGGCTTATTTCACTTAGTGTAATGTCCTTCAGTTTCAACCATGTATATGTATATCAAAACATCATATTGTATACCTTAAATGTATGGAGTTTTTATTTTAAAGAATAAATAAAAAGGAACTGAGGACAATTTAAAAATCACAATGACGTTGAAACTACTGAAGAAACACTAAAATCATAGTATTTTGTTAAACTGCAAGTCTTTTGTAGTACTTCCTAGTTTTGTTTGTTTGTCTGTTTTGCGGTACGTGGGCCTCTCACTGTTGCGGCCTCTCCCGCTGCGGAGCACAGGCTCCGGACGCGCAGGCTCAGCGGCCATGGCTCACGGGCCCAGCCGCTCTACGGCACGTGGGATCTTCCTGGACCGGGGCATGAACCCGTGTCCCCTGCATCGGCAGGCGGACTCTCAACCACTGCGCCACCAGGGAAGCCCCGTGTACTTCCTAGTTTTAATTTAGTTGAGAATGAATAGAATATTGAATAGTATATCTAGAGTAGTAAAATAAATATATGAATTATATATGAGGATAAACCAGCAAATTATGTTAGTCATATAATTTCCTGTAAGCCTGACTCGTAAAGATATACACTTTTTCCCAATGTCCCTAATAATCGTGTTAGTACCTACTGATATGTAGTAAAATACAATGTTACAATACATCTAACCATGCATTAGAAATAAATAGAGGAAAAGAAAAATAGGTTTCTGATCAAAAACACAAATATTGAAAAGAGAATACTCAGCACTTACATAATTTTGACCACTGAAGGACTTTGTGTTGCCTAGAAGCCCACTCTTTATTTCACACTGATGTGATACAATAAAGGGCAAAGGTAACAGCCTATTACAGCTTCAGGCAAGTGGAATTACCTACTTGTCAGAAGTAATAGAGGGGAATCTGGGTGGATCCTAGTAAAGGAACACAGAAGGTATCTGAGACAAACTGAACACTGGTATGTCTTCTGTAGTTAAGCATGAAGACACATATCCACTTTGCCTTAATTTTGCCACTAATCAGGTGCACTGAGGAAAGGTTCACTGTCATAGTGCCCTGGGCAGATTGGCCAGGAATCTGAACAGTCTAGGCTGAAGGTCACTGTGATCGCTCTCTTTGCTTTAACCATCACCCAACGTAATAGCGTCAGTCTTGAGTCAGGAGCAGAGCAGGGAGGCAACACCTCTGTCCTGTATAATCTGACAATGTTCCAAATGGGCAAGGTGCCACATTAGCAGATAGCATAAAACCAGAACCCTGGAAGAAAATAAATGTACCCCCTGATTTACAGTCATATTTACTTCCGAACCATGTTGAAGATGCAGTTTCTGTAAACCTTGTGCCTCTAAGTTCATGGAGATGAGATGTTTAATTCAACTCAGAGTTCATTAAATTTAAATTGGAACAAGAGAGGCTGTGATGTGTTCTACTTAGTTTGACTTTAATATTACTGCTTTCGTGGAAAAGCTAATTGTTCTTCTGGAAGGTTGTTCTGATGTTTGCCAAATTGTTACGTATTATTTTCATCATACCAAACTGGAAAATCAAGAAGAAGAAATTTAGAATGTATTATGAAAGCCATAAAAGTTATATTTATAGAATGGATTGGTATATAGTATCAGGAATTGTTCTAAGTGCTTTAAAGTATAATTTCCATCCTCATAACAACCCTCATGATGGGTTTTCCATAAATGTTAGTTCTCTGTCTCTCTTTTTTTTTCACCCAGGCAAGGATATCCACTCCGTTCTCTCCACCCCATTACCTATCCCTATAAGCATAGATCTGTAGATTGGATGTAGCATATATCACATTGTACTGTTGTTAAGCCCATATATATATTAACTTAGCTGTGAGCTCTGGGAGGGTAAATCTTTATCTTATTTATTTTTGAATCCACAAGTACTAACATGCTAAGCATATATTAGGAAGTCAAGGAATGTTTGTTAAAGAAGTGACTTAACATTCATTTATTATCTTGATCTTACATGATACTAGAATTTTAAATTGGCTTTTCCAGTCTTGAGCTTTTGGGTAAGAAATCAGAGGAGAAATATATTTTATTTTATTTTATTTTTTTTTTGTTTTTTGTTTTTTTTTTTGCGGTACGCGGGCCTCTCACTGTTGTGGCCTCTCCCGTTGCGGAGCACAGGCTCCGGACGCGCAGGCTCAGCGGCCATGGCTCACAGGCCCAGCCGCTCCGCGGTATATGGGATACTCCCAGACCGGGGCACGAACCCGTATCCCCTGCATCGGCAGGCGGATTCTCAACCACTGCGCCACCAGGGAGGCCCGAGAAATATATTTTAGACACCACTCTAAGGCACCTGGGGGTCTGAAGTGAGTGCTACAGTCGCTGGTGCCACATGGTCAGTATCACTGTCCTAATCGCCATAGGTAGCTGAGAAGGGGTGAGGCCAGTAAACCAGCTTCAGTGAGTGACAATTCCCTCATTATCACGGTCATTTGGCTTAATTTAACAGAGTATTAACCCCAAAGTTCTATCCACATCTTTTTTGACCAATAATAATAGTAGTCAAGAGGGAAGGATGGGAGTTTGGGATTAGCAGAGGCAAACTAATATATATAGGATGGACAAAAAACAAGGTCATACTGTATAGCACAGGGAATTATATTCAATATCTGTGACAAACCGTAAGGGAAAAGAATATGAAAAAGAATATATATATATATATATATATATATATATATATATATATATATATATATATGCGTATATGTGTATAACTGAGTCACTTTGCTGTACAGAAGAAATGAACACATTGTAAATCAACTATACTTCAATAGAATTCAAAAAATAATAGTAGTCAAATGTGAAATCTAGTCTATGTATAAACTTCTAATTTATTGGCAATTTTATGAAATTTATTTGTTGTTAGGAACCAAACTGTATTTTGTCTCTACAGGAAAAAAAAAAAATTGTATTGTTCTTTTGTGTCTCTGTTAGAATAGAGTTAGCATACTAGTGTTTAGTAGGCCAAAATGGAACACTTTAAGTACTGAAGCATTTTCACAATATCGTGAATCTAAAAAGCATTTGTTTTCTCTCCTTTTCTCAATTAAAATCTAGACTATCATTACCATCCTAAATAGATGAGTAAGTGCTGGTGACCTTTTTAAATTGCTCAAAGATTACCCCAAAACTTTCCTTTGCAATTCCTAAGAACTTCCATTAAATCATTTTCCAAACATTTTTTCTATAATATGAAAATATGCAATATAATGATTTCATCTTCTTTTTGTTTCTTTTGGAGGAATCCACAGGGTTGAACAATCATGCTTTTTAATGACTTTTTATGTGATGGATTCATTATAAAGATGTTTAATATGAATGCCTGGAACCTATGGAAAGGAGAGAGACCAGGTATTTGGGCACATGGAACTCATAAGTTCTTCTATATTTTAGTGTTTTCTGCTGAATAGACACAGACTACCAAAGCAGAAACACCACCTGGTTCCTTATTTCATACCATAAACATAAACTGAGAAAAAAAATCACTCATTTCACAGCTAGTTAAAACTACTTAAAAATAGTTAAAACTAGTTATAAATTCTAAATTCAAGGTAAATATTGCAGACTCATTTCCCCCAATAGCAGAGTATTCATACTTTTTAAACCTGAAAATTCTAAAATCATAAGTAGAATATTCACATTCAAGGATGCACTTGCAGTGTCTAAGAGGGGGAAGAGAGGTACATCCTAATCAGTGTGACTGATTAAGATGTTCATGCTAAGATATTCACCTAAAAGCCAGATTATTGGAAGGAATCTGAAAAGGAACCCTGCTTATCATTATTTTTTTTTACCTCTGGTTATTTTAAAAGTTATCTTTAATGTCAGACTACTTTGCAAAAAACATGACATAATTGCAATAATTAAACAACGACAACTACAACAGCATTGATCCTATTTCATGGAGGGCAGCGAAATGTATTGCTGAATAATGAGTATCTATTAGGTGGATGGCATTTGATAAGGCATGTTTTCTCCTTTTACTGGACTGGCAGTCTATAAGAATGCTCTTGACATCATGACTGGGTATTGGTCTTCCATTTTCTTCAAACCTCTTGAAATCATAACTTGACACAAGCTGTATTTATTTATATTTTTGCAGCCACAGGTCTATATCTGGTTACTCTGCTGTGCTGACCTCACATTTGCAATAAGCTTCACAATTTAAAATACATCCACCAGCCCTCCACTGTCTGCTCACCATCTTTTTTCTTGACTATTTCATTGGAAGCACCTGTATCTTAGATCTATCATTTTTACATCTAGTAGGATATTCTTCCCTTCCTCCGCTTCTGTGGTTTCCAGCACTATCAGTTGCACAAATTTGTTACACATTAAAGGTCAAAACTGTTGACCAGAATGAATAATAAATGTCAGAAGGTAAGAACACAGTGGTGGAAATGGCCCCGGATGCAAATAAGCACACATAACAGAGGATAGTCATGTAGAGTACTCATTGCTAAGGGCATTTGCCTTACAGTTGGCAAAAGCTACTGATCAATTCTGAATAGCACAATTAGGCAGGGAGTATCGAATAACAGTCAAGGAATGGGAAAATACATATCGGCAGGGCACTGTAACATATTTTTATGTGTGGGCATGGATGTGTGTTGTCAAATAAGCAATTAGATATGTCTTGCCTGTCTTCTCTGTAGAGGTGAATCCCTCCCCTTCTCTCATTTCAGCTGCTGCTTTTGGTATTAATATTATCGAAGTGAAGTATACATCATTGGGTAGGAATCCTTTTATCATTCAGTGAAATTTGAAAGACATTTCTCTCTGCTTCTACAAGATCAAGATGCTGTAATCCATTACTCTCATATTTCCTCGAGAGTTATCTTTCACACTTATGTCTTCTGTTGCTACAATCTTCAGTTTCTCATACTTTGAAATCTACTAGCCTATTTCTCTACAAACACATTCAATCTTATATTTAAAAAGAAAGAAAAGCAAAAGACACAACAATAACCATCCCCATCTAATCTTCTTACTCTCTCATATTTCCTTCTTTTAGATTCCAACATTCTCTGAATTGCATTGTCTTTCCTCTTAAGTCATTATTATCTGCTTTTATGACAAAGCACTCTAATGAAACTCCCCATTAAAAAAAAAAAAAAAGATCTTTTGGCTATTTTTTATATCCAGTGCTCATTTTTCCTTATTAACTCTGCAGGAAATATCTCTCTGTTGATGATTTCTGTGTTCTTTCTGTATTTCCACAGTGTTCCACCTCCCCAGTAACCTTTCCAAGTTTCTGAATATTTCCTGGCTATTTCCTTTGCTGGCTCCTCTTCAGAATCCTTACCTGTGGATATAATTTATATCTGAGGCAATTTGATTTTTTAAAAATTTAATTTTTTTTTATGGTAAGGACACTTAACCTGAGCTCTACCTTCTTAACAAATTTTAATTTATACTATATTACTATAGGTACAATGTTGTACCAATCTCTATAGCCTATTTATCTTGTTTAACTGAAACTTCATGCTTACTGATTAGTAACTATCATTTTTCCCTCCCCCAGCCCCTGGCAACCACCATTCCACTCTTTGACGCCGTAAATTTGACTATTTTAGATACCTTATATAAATAGAAACATGCAGGATTTATTTCTGTGACTGGCTTATTTCACCTAGCATAATGTCCTCAATGTTCATCCATGTTGTCGCACATTGCAAAATTTCTTGCTAAGTCCAAATTGTATTCCACTGTATGTACGTACCACATTTTCTTTATCTATATACCTGTTGATGGACATTTAGGTTGTTTGCCACATCTTGGCTATTATGAATTGTAATTTATATGGGAATTCTAATATCCCTTTGAGATCTTGATTTCAATTCTTTTGGATCCACACCCAGAAGTGTGATTGCTGAATCATATAGTAGTTATATTTTAGTTTTTTGAGGAAACTACATACTATTCCCCTTTTCTTAATCTCAGTTAATTTGGACTCCCTTGTCCATTTTTCCTGAGGTTGTGTTTAAATTCTGTGGTTATTTCACCTGTGCTCTGTATGTAGTACCTAAGCATCATAAGAAGATCATCTGACATTTTTTTTTCTCAGAAGCAGCCGCATAGCACAGGGAGATCAGCTCGGTGCTTTGTGACCGCCTGGAGGGGTGGGATAGGGAGGGTGGGAGGGAGACGCAAAAGGGAGGGGATATGGGAACATATGTATATGTATAACTGATTAAATTTGTTATAAAGCAAAAAATAAAAAAATAAAATAAAATAAAGACTGGCTTATAAACAAACAAACAAAAAGATCATCTGGCCTATTGTGTCATCTGAGCTTGGTGGTATTTACTGGTGTGCCCATTGCCTCCTTCTGGTCATTTTTGCAGGTAGGATATACCAAGATGTGCTTCATCCTTGTCTGTTGGTCCTTTTAGGTCCAACACAATCTCTGCTACTTCTGCAAGACTCCTGAAAGTTAAGACATTTTCTGCATTAATGTTATGCTGGGGTAGAAGACAACTGTGTGATATATACCTCTTTTTCTTTAACCATTCATTTCTTGATAGACACTTAGGTTGTTTCCATACCTTGGTTATTGTGAATAATGCTGCAGTGGTGGTACAGGTGTTTCTTCAAGATAACAATTTTGTTTCCTTTGGATATATTCCCAGAAGTGAGATCGCTGGATCATATGGCAGTTTTATTTTTAATTTTATGAGGAGCCTTCATACTGCTTTCTATAGTAGTTGCACCATTTTTCTTTCCTACCAACAGTGTGCAAGGGTTCTAACTTCTCTACATCGTCACACTTTTTTGTGTTTTTTGATAATAAATATCCTGGCAGGTGTGAGGTGATATCTCACTGTCATTTTGTTTTTCATTTCCCTGATGATTCACGATGGTGAGTATCTTTTCATGTGCCTGTTGGCCATTTGTGTGACTTTGGAGAAATATTTATTCAGGTCCTCTGACCTTTTTTAAAAATTGGGTTATTTGTTTTTTGCTGAGTTGTAGGAGTTTCTTATATATTTTGGATATTACCCCTTCTCACAAACACACACGTACACACACATATACATACATATACACATATATATATACATACTCTGGCTCATGGAGTTCAGATTAGCAAAAAAGACAGATAATTTCAAGTGAGAAAATGTTTTGAAATGGCATAATAAGTACTATGGGTAGAGTTGCTAGATTTAACAAGTGAAAATGCAAAGGCTTCCAATTAACTTTGAATTCAGGTAAACAATAAATAATCTTTTTAGTACACATATGTCCGGTGCAGTCCTGTATTTTGTTAAGTGGAGTGTCTAATTTGGTTTGGGAGAGTCAGAAGGCTAAATACACGTTGACTAAGTAAAGGGTGGTGATGAGATAGAAGGATTAAATTCTATTTCAGACAAATTGAACAGCAAGTAGAAATACCCAAAGACAGAATAAAAAAAAAAAAACGTGGCCACTCAAGTATTAGAAAGGACCCCTGTGTGGTTGGGTTATAGAGTACAAGAAGGATGAGAATAAATTTGTGGGGATAGAAGAGGCCAAGATTATGCAAGATCTAGGTTGTGTTACTGATTTAGAACTATAAGAAGTCAGTGTTAGTGATATGCTTGGTTGTGATGAGAGAAAAGAAAATTTCCAGAAAGGATTCTAAGTGGCTAGAACATTGAGTTTACCAAGCTCTAATGCAGGTGCCTGTACTATGCACACCTTTGGGCCACTTCACAAAACATATTTACTGTAATGAAATACAATGATCATATTTATAAGTTAATGTAATAATGCATGTATTTTATTAATAACACACTAAATATTAAGATCTATTCATAGGCCTAATAACTACTGCAATTTTAAAATCTTGAACATGAATGAAAATTGTTCATATTATATGATTTATACATATTATATGTATTGAATGTTACTTGTATATATTATTAAGGCAGTATAAAAGTATCATGATTTCTACTGGTAATGAATACACAGATATTGCTAACTACTGTGGTTTGTTGCAGATATTCATAAATGAAGATGATGTTAAATATTATGATAATGAAAAGAGAACTGTAATCTTTTTTCATCCAAGATCACAACCACATGAATTCTATTCATGGATTCTTTGGAGGCCTTTGGACAAAGTCAGGGTCCTCTGCTCTAGTTGTCTCCATCATACCAAAGTGGATTGTTTAGTTTCTATCCTCTTATACTGTCAGGTGAGGCTGCTTTTACCCAGTCTGGCAAAAACCACTTTTGAAGAATCTACCATTCACAATGCACTTGAAAATGACCGTTAAAGATCATATAATAGGTATTTTTTTGTTTGCTCATTCTTATTTATTATTTTTAAATCATGTTTGTCACTTTATGCATTCAAGGATAGAAAGTTAGGTGACTTCCCCCTTAATTTGACAATACTACTTATGAACCATTGCACTTCTACCATTGAATAAAACTCAGAGATCCTTTGAGGCTAACGCTATATACCTGGTCTACCTTCACCATCTGGCTCATTGTCAGCTACTGAACTCCTGGACAAAAACTTTTGTCAACTGAACACTTTAATATTTGGCTCACAGTGATCAGTATAGGAGACTTCAAAATCCCCATGGACAGGCAACCATGAACCCCAGCTTATCAACAACTTGACCTCACATCCTGTGGATTTACTACCACACACTTCCACCATCTGCCCAACCCTCTACCTTAAAACTATAACTTGTCATCATTCAGAAATTCTCTGCTTATAAAATTTTGAATACAAAATATTTAATTATCTGGTCATCAACTTCTATCTCTCAATTTCTCTTATTTGGTACTCCCCCTTTTTAATTTTTCAAATTCACCACATCTATTTACTCCTATCCTCCATATTAGCCTACTTTTGTCTCTATTTCTTCTCTAACCATTTTAAATCTAACCTCTGTCACACAAATAGCCTCATTTCTTTTCCCATGTTGTTGTCTTTCTATCCCATTCATCAGGCAGTGCCAGCTATCTGCCTTTGCCAATGCCATCCTGGCTGCTGCGTGCTGCTGGGGAAAAACGTAACTGTGAATACTAGTGGATCTACAACTTAAGGGTCTCCCACCTGAGCTAGGCTTGGTGTGATTCTTGGCAGTTCTGTTTTCCTTATCTGCCCTCTTTTCTGCTCTCCTGAGGGACATTCTTTTTCATCCCCCTGCCTGTTCCTTTCAACTCACAAAGTACCACCTGAAGTTTTAACAGAGAACATACAAGCAATTAGGTGGTAACTCCCTCACTCTGTGGTCAAACCTACAAACTTACCTGCATTTGTCACTATTGGTTTCACTTTCTCTCCTGTTACCATGAGACGTGGCCAAATTTCTTGAGACAAGGACAAATTCCTTCACAATGGGGCAAGATTTACCTCCTCTCATCTCCTTAGGTATCCTAATATGCTTATTCTCTTCTTTCTATCATGGACCTTCAGTTAAAAAAAAACAAAAACGAAAATTACCTTGACCTCTGACCTTTACCACCCACTTCTCCTCGCCTTTAAAATCAGGTTTCATGAATGGGTTGACTAAAGTCATCTTTTCTACTTTCTTACCTCCCATTCACTCTTATTTTATTTTTAAATGATTTTACAGTATCAAAACATTTGAAAAAATCATTTCTACATAAACTATCATCACTTTGCTATTAAGGATTTTTAGCATGTTTCTGATTCTTAGACTAATGCACATAAGTAAATTTATTTCCCAAGTTAGATGAAACAACTCTTTTATAGCCTGATCCCATTTACAAAGAGACAATGCAATTTACTAAATGGTGCCCCTGTGACCTGAAAGGTTAATTCAGATTCAACATGCAGGTAGTTTTTAATCTTTGTTGAGAAGTTGATTCATTGTGTCATATGGAACTCTAGTGACCTGCATCAGACCCAGGTCTACCTGCTCATGTAGAAATAGTTAAGTTTATCCATAATTTTCTTTCAGCCATAATCTCAAGCTAAATTTGAGTCTAAATTCAGATCTAAACCTTATTAAACAAGGGGCTGGAACAAAAGTGTGCAACCCCTTGATAGGAAGCAATCACAAAATTGTTCATTTAGGGAGAGGCAAGAGTGGACAGTGGGGACCATTAAAGAAAATGAAGAGTAAGCCTATATAAAGCTTCTGTTCTGCAATATTTATTCCTTTCATCTCTAGTCCATTGTTACACATATTAGTCTGTCCTGTCAACAAGTACTTAAACAAATGAACTTGCGCTTTTAGGTGGTCAATATGTATATGTCAGGAAGCAAGAATGGGATATAGGAGTATGAAGAGCTGGTGGAAAGAGAAGACAAAAGAAACCTCGGAAGGATCACACTAATCATATGCAGAGACAATGTAAAAATTGGGGACTAAATAGGATTCTCATGGCAAAACCATGCATACATTGATATTCAGGGCTATTAATACCTGTCCCAAACCCACAACAATTTTTATTTGAGAATAATGATCCACAGACAGATTACCAAACTTAAAACATATTGTTTTTAAGAACATGCCAAATCTCATTTTCTATTAATTACTGATGAAGCCTAAACCCCCTCAGGCCTTGTCATCTCATACTCTCCATCAGGAAGATTGTATCGACTACAGGCTTTTCCATGGTGAGCATCAAGATTACTGGTGAAGGGCTTCCCTGGTGGCGCAGTGGTTGAGAGTCCGCCTGCCGATGCAGAGGACACGGGTTCATGCCCCGGTCCGGGAAGATCCCACATGCCGCGGAGTGGCTGGGCCCATGAGCCATGGCCGCTGAGCTTGCGCGTCTGGAGCCTGTGCTCCGCAATGGGAGAGGCCACAACAGTGAGAAGCCCGCGTACCAAAAAAAAAAAAAGATTACTGGTGAAGTTTTTAAATGATGAAGATGTTAACATCACCTACATTCCACCCAACTAAGATCTGAATCAACAGGTTGGGGATGGAACACGAGTATCTGAATTTTAAAAAGCAGCTCTTAAAAAAAAAAAAAAGCAGTTCTTTAAGTAATTCTAAGATGCATCTAGCATTGAAAAACATTGCTACTTTAAGATAAAAATAATACAGAACATATTAACATCAAATTGTTGTATGATAATCTTGATCCAGATCTGATGATGACATACAAAACTACTTCATCAGCATTTTAAATAGCTCCCTCACTCTATACTTGGTCTTCCTGCTACACATTATCCATGTACTCGATAGAAGGACAGTCAAAAACTGATAGCACTGGAAAAAAATGGTCTTTTGAAATCTAGGGAGAAAAAAATTAACTATTCAATGGACATATTGAAATAACTCCAGTTATATGAGCAGAGAATTCACCACAGAGTAGAGACTGCTGTCCACCTAAACATTGCTGGCTGTTGGGTCCCCGGTAGGAAATTTTCATTATTATTAAAATCAAAGTATAAATAAATACCCAGATATGGGTAGGGTTAAAGAAAATAAATGTTGAATTTGTTGGTTACAATATTTTCTTAAATTTGATATTTTTCCCCTCAGTTGGAAGAGATTCAACAATTTAATAGGTGTTTTACACCCAGCTTTGGTGTGAAACTAGTTATGCCCCAAATAATCTCATTGCTTTCCTGCTGATAAAAGCTATTAAATATCAGCATGGATTTCTTGACCAACTCCAGGGGTTGAGCATGAACTATTTCTTCAGTTCCCTACTCTTTATACATATGAAACATCCTTTTTTACTCATTGGTGATAGCTTTTGTATATTTAAGCATATGGAATAGAATGACAGCTTTCTGTAGAGATATAAAATAATTCTGATTCAACATTTTAAAAAAGAAAACAATCAATTAGAATTAATTAATGCTCTGTTGGAGAAAAATGTGAAATTCTACTACAGAAAAATTATTAAATTGGAAAGTAATTGGAATTACTTAGAGGACAATATGATTGCTTGAAGTATATTCTTTATAACAGATAATAAATATCTAATTGGAAATATGAAAATTAGTATTTTAATATGGATATAAATGTTAGTTATAAAAATTGTTCTATACAGGGCTTCCCTGGTGGTGCAGTGGTTGGGGGTCCGCCTGCCGATGCAGGTGACGCGGGTTCGTGCCCCGGTCTGGGAGGATCCCACATGCTGCAGAGTGGCTGGGCCCGTGGGCCATGGCCATTGAGCCTGTGTGTCCGGAGCCTCTGCTCCACAACGGGAGAGGCCACAACAGTGAGAGGCCCGCATACCACAAAAAAAAAAAAAAAAGGTTCTATACAAATTATGTATATATGCATATGTCTATATTTATCTATTAGTGAATACAGTCATCTTTAGTGCTAATTATTGTCATGAATGTGTGTTACAACAGTCTATTTACTAAAAAGTAAATTAGGTTTTGTTTTCAACTTTTTAGACTAACATCATACACAAAGTACCTTAATGTTGGCATTATTTAAACACAGTTATTTAAGCATGTCAGGTCAGAACTTTTCTCCTATACGTAGTTAGGCCTTTCCTAACTAGTACAAATTCAATGGATAAAAAGTGCACTCTTAATAACGAATGATATTATTCAAAGGATTTCTCAAAAAGAACAATACATGAATGATATCATATAATCATTTATGATAATTTCCCTCAAATAAAATAATGATTTCTTCAAAGAGGTAGTATTTTAAGTATTTATCTTACCTGTCAATGGATGACTTTTTAATAATGTACTAAAACAGGGCTGTTTTTGGTCTAGAATATTACAGTTAAGATTATAGAGGAATGGTTAACTTAACCACTGATTATAGAATTTTCTTGATTCAAGTGCAAAGGCCTTTCCACCTACTGATATATCACTATTACTAAAACAAAAACCCATTAGAATTAGTTTCTCCACACTGAATATCAAATTGACATCCCATAATGACTATAATTATATAACATTGGAAGTAGTTATTCAGTACAATTTGCCAGGATTTAGCTACATGATTCCCATTACCGTTAACAAATATGCGGCTAAATTGCCTTGGTGCATTTGACCTTAAGAGAAACATGTTTTCTACTTTCAGGGAAAAAATACAACATTGTGCAACTTTTTCCTTAATAGAGAAAATAAATCCTAATCATTATAACACAGTGTGACCTAGTTTACAGTTTCCTTCGTGGCACGAAAAGAGTGATACACAGTGTAGTTCATTTAGAAGATCTTGATTGCCCTGAATAGAAAAGTAGTTCAGGTAATAAAACAAATCACCTTCACCTGTTTTCTTTGCAGGCCAAGTTAAATAATAATAAAAAAATCTGTTGGCAACCCAATTCCATTGGTAATTGTATTAATTTGAACAAAAGTCTTATTTAAGTTAAATATCCACAGATATATGCAACTTTCTATTAATATCATATTGCTGTTTATATACATGCTGAGATCGTAAGTCAAGACACAGTGTTCCTGTGGCTCCTGCTCATCTTTCAGGTTTTCTGGGCTTTCATTTTTTCCAAAATATAGGTTTGGTGAGAGTATTTTTCCAGGCTCAGAAGAAACACAAATAACCTATAGCTTAGTATTTGATGACACCATATATTTCTTAGCACATATATTGCCATTTTATGGTGATTTTTCTGTGTTTACTCCTTAACCCTCTGTTTACTAATCCCATCAAATGTCCTGTCAGTAAAGTCTAGAAAACAAAATACATGGGGTTGGGGTATTAAAATAATGTAAATTATTTCCTATTATATATGTGAGTTTGTGAAAGCATGATTTAAATGTAGTTACATGAGTATTTTGATCAGACATTGTTAATTCTCATAAACAAGGAAAGAATTGTATTGCACAAAGAGTTACACTGCCCATGAGAAGTAATTGAACTAATTCAAGCTCATAAATTTTTCTTTCAACAGTAAACTAGATAAGTAATAGGACTTACAAATTAACTCAATAAACAATTGATGAAATGATTTGAAAGGTCTTTGAGTATATTTTCAAACAAAATGGACTATGCACAGTAGATGTGATTATTTTTTATTTGAACATTTTCATTTTTACATGAATGAGTTTGGTTTGAAGATCATTTTTGTATGGTACATGGTAGAAAACACATTCCTATGAGTAATTTGTCTTTTGAAATTGATTAATGGGAGTTATAGGAAAATCCCACTTTTATGATCTAGACAAAAATAACCTGTAAAATCCAAAAATCACTTGAGGTTCTTTTTCACCTAGCTATCTTTTTGAACTTCATAGTTCGGGCTTGCAGAGAGAAAGTTGAAGTGAATTTGATGATATCTTCCACTTGGGACTTCTATTGTCTATGACCAGTCTTTACAGTGTGATGACTTGTACTACATCCTGATCACTTAGGATTTGCATATACTGTTAACTGTCCTTTCCACAGTGATCTGAGTACATTCCTCTTCTTATTATCAACATTTTTAGGCAAATTTTTTTCTTAATATCTTAACGAGTTAAACTCCTTTAGAAGAGGAGCACATAATGGAACTGTAATCAGAGATATTCATTTCACTTTTATTTTTTATTTTTATTTTTTTTTCTTTTTTTTTGCGGTATGCGGGCCTCTCACTGTTGTGGCCTCTCCCGTTGCGGAGCACAGGCTCCGGATGCGCAGGCCCAGCGGCCATGGCTCACGGGCCCAGCCGCTCCGCGGCATATGGGATCCTCCCAGACCGGGGCACGAACCCGTATCCCCTGCATCGGCAGGCGGACTCTCAACCACTGCGCCACCAGGGAGGCCCCATTTCACTTTTAACTCCATAACTATCAGGGTAAACCCTGGTCAAATTTGGTTTTTGTTTGATTGTTTGTTTTGTTTCACTTACCTTTCTCATTCTCAATTTTCTCATACATTGAGGGAGTAAAGTAATGACAATATGATGATGTCCTGAAATGGACACTATAAAAAGGAGTCACTAAATTCTATGCCTGGCTTTCAGCTAACAATATGGCCTGGGGCACCTAAACTCTTTTAAGTCAGAGTTGTCTTATTTGCTCAATGAGTAGATTGAGTTAGTAGATTTCTAAGGCACTTTTCTAATGATGATATTTTACACTATTGAGTGGTGATCCTACATCCATTCTAGGTAGAAATGGCTTTTTTCCATTAGTCATGTTTGGATCTGCCATCTATAATGATGATGTAAAAAGAACACTGTAGGGGCTTCCCTGGTGGCAAGTGGTTGAGAGTACACCTGCTGATGCAGGAGACACGGGTTCGTGCCCCAGTCCAGGAAGATCCCACATGCCGTGGAGCAGCTGGGCCCATGAGCCATGGCTGCTGAGCCTGCGCATCCAGAGCCTGTGCTCCGCAACAGGAGAGGCCACAACAGTGAGAGGCCCGCGTACCACAAAAAAAAAAAAAAAAAAAAAAAAAAGAACACTATATCTTGAAATAGTATTTAGAGTTTATGATTATCTAATCATGTTTCATTATGCTCACAATTGCCAGTATAGTACTGTATAAATAAAAACACAAATGAAAGAAGAAACATTACAACTGACACAACAAAAATACAAATGATCATAAGGGACAATTATAAACAACTATATGCCAACAAATTGGATCACCTGGAAGAAATGGATAAATTCCAAGAAACATATAACTTACCAAAACTAAATCATGAAAAAATATAAAGTTTGAATAGGTATATAACTAGTAAGGAAATTGATCAGTAATCAAAAATTTTCCAACAAAGAAAAGCCCAGGTCCAGATGGCTTCAATGGTAAATTCTATCAAACATTTAAAGAAGAATTAAAAACAATCCTTCTCAAACTCTTCCAAAAAATTGAAGAGGGAACACTTTAAAACTCATTTTATGAGGCCAGAATTACCCTGATACCAAAGCCAGACAAGAGCACTACAAGAAAACAATACTACAGATCAATTATCCCTGAAGAACATAGATGCAAAACTCCTCAACAAAATACCAGCAAACCGAATTCAACAGTACGTTAAAAGGATCAAACACCATGATCAAATTGGATTTATCCCTGAAACACAAGTATCGTTCAACATATGCAAATCAATAAATGTGATATACTATATTAACAGAATGAAGGATAAAAATCATATGATCATCTCAATAGATGCAGAAAGAATATCTAACAAAATTCAACATTCTTTCCCGATAATAACTTTCACCAATTAAGTATAGAACAAATGTATCTCAACGTAATAAGACCATATATGACAAGCCCACAACTAACACCACACTCAATCGTGAAAAGCTAAAAGCTTTTCTTATAAGATCAGGAAAAAGTAAATGATGCCACTGTCACTACTTCTATGCAACATAATAGTGGAAGTCCTAGCCAGAGAAATGAGGCAAGGAAAAGAAACAAAAGGCATCCAAATCACAGAGCAAGAATAAAATTGTTGCTGATTATAGATGATAGGATATTACACATAGAAAACTCCAAAGGCTCCACCAAAAAGAACTGTTAGAACTAATAAATGAATTTTTAAAGTTGTAGGATACAAAATTAATACACAAAAATTAGTTATATTTCTACACACTAACAGTAAACAATTTGAAAGAGAAATTAGAAATCAATCCCATTTACGATAGCATCAAAGACAGTACAATACTTAGGAATAAAGTTAACCAAGGAGGTAAAAGACCCATACACTGAAAACAACAAGACACTGATGACAGAAATTGAAGAAGATGCAAATAAATGGAAAGATATCATCTGTTCTTATATTGTAGTAATTAGTATTACTAAACTGTCAATACTACCTAAAGTGATCTACAAATTCAATGCAATTCCTATCAGATTCTAATGGAATTTGTCACAGAAGCAGAAAAAATAATCCTAAAATTTGTATTGAAACAACAAAAGATCCCGAATAGCCAACATAACCTTGAGAAAGAAGGACAAAGCTGGACGCATAACACTTCCAGATTTCAAGCTATATTACAAAGCTATAATAATTAAAACAGTATAGTATTGGCATAAAAACAGGCACATGAACCAATGGAACAGCATAGGGAGCCCAGAAATAAACCTATGCGTATATAGTCAACTACTTTGTCCATATTATCAAACAATCTTTGACAAGTGTGCCAAGAACACACAATGGGGAGAAGACAGTCTCTTTAATGGTGTTGGGAAAACTGGATATCCATATACAAAATAATGAAATAGGACTACTGTATTATACCACTCACAAAAATTAACTGGAAATGGATTAATGAGTTAAATGTAATACCTGAGATCATAAAACTCCTAGAATAAAAGATAGGGAACATATTCCTTGACATGAGTCATGGCAATAATGTTTTGAATATGATCCCAAATGCTCCAGCTCAAAAGCAAAAATAAACAAGTGGACCTACAGCCTCTGCATGGCAAAGGAAATAATCAACAAAATGAGTGGCAACCTAGAGAATGGGCAAAAATATTTGCAAACCATATATCTGAGAAGGGGTTAATTAGTAAAATATATAAGGACCTCATAAATCTCAATAGCAACAAAACAAATAATTTTATTTAATGGTGGACAAAAGACCTGATAGACATTCTTTCCAAGAAGGTATACAAGTGACTAACAGATACATGAAAAGGTGCTCAACATCAGGGATCACCAGGCAAATGCAAATCAAAACAACTATGATATATTACCTCACACGTTAGGATCGCCACTATCAAAACGACAAGAGATAATAAATGTTGGTGAGGCTGTGAAGAAGAGTGTCCTTGTACATTGTTGATGGGAATATAAATTAGTGCAGTCAATATGGAAAACAATATGGAGTTTCCTCAAAAAAAAAAAAAAGAAAGAACTACCATAAGGTTTAGTAATCCCATATCTGGGTATATATATATGAAGGATCTGAGATCAGTATTTCAAAGAGATCTCTGCATTCTCATGCTCATTGAGGCATTATTTACAATAGCCAAGATGCAGAAACAACCTAATGTTTGTCCATAGACAAACATTGGAATGGAAAAAGAAAAATGTGGTATATATACACAATGGAGAAGTATTCAGCCTAAAAAAAAGAAAGAAAGCTTGATATTTGTGACAACATGGATGAACCTGGAAGGAATTATAATAAGTGAAACAAGTCAGACAGAGAAGACAAAAACTGTAAAGCATAAGGTGTTATTTATACTTGGAATCAACAAGGAAAGAGAGACAATGTGAACTCATAAAAACAGAGCGCAGAATGGTGGCTGCCAGATACAGAGGGGTAGGGGAAATGGGAAGATGCTCATCAAAGGATACAAACTTTCAGTTATAAAATGAATATGTTTTCAGAATGTAATGTACAGCATGGTGACTCTAATTAATAATACTCTATTGTATACCTGAGATTTGTTAACAGAGCAGAGATATTAAGTGTTTTCACACACACCCCCACACACACAGAGAAAAGGTAACTATATGGGGTGATGAGTGTGTTAATTAAATTGATTGTAGTAATCATTTTACAATGTATACATTCATCGAATCATCGTGTTGTACACTTTAAATATATACAATATTATTTGTCAGTTATATCAGAAGGCTGGAATAATAAACTCTATATAATGCAAGGTGTTATGTTATTGTTCATAAGTTTTGTAGGAATTGATAACTCAAATATATCATTACAAAGTAGTGACTCTCATCAAAGAAAACTAAAGGAGGGAGGCAAGGGAGAAGGCTGATGGAGTAGAAAATGATGAGGCAGATAATGATGAGATATTAGCAGTATTTTCAGATGCCTTGTTCTAGAGAGCCTGTCAAATCACTTTGTCTAAAGGCATATAAGACCTTGTGGTCATCATTTCTCCTAAAAATCAGCACACTAAAATGCTTGCCTAGAGGAGAGATCAACAGCCTAGTCCTTTTCTGATCCTGGAAACATTGGTGAAAGTGAGCACTGCAAAGCTGTCACCCAGAAAGATAACTAATTTGTTACCTTAACTACTTAAGCTTTTTAAAGGAAATTTTAATTAGAAAGAATATAATGCTCAAAATGTAAATGACATACTGTTTACTCTTTAATGGCTTCTAGTGTAAACATTCTTTTGCCACAAAAACACGTGGAATGTAGACCAATGTTAAATAAAAGCATAGAACCACATAATAACTTCAAAGATACTTAAAACTAAAAACTTAAATTTCCATTAAAGTAGAAGATGGGACTGAAGTGACTGTGGAAATATAATTCAAAAGGCACGAGGTAATATGCCTACTTTGCTTATTAAATTACACATTCTCCTGTTACATACATTCAGGGTTGAAAATATTTTAATTTTATACAAATTTTTATTATTATTATATTTTGTAACCACAGTACATGTCCTGATTTGGTTTCCTGGAGAGCAAACATTTTCTGAGTAGAAAAAAAATAACATATTGCTTTAGTATGATAGAAAAATAGGCCGTTTATCATCTTGTTTTAAGAGAAAGATCACAGATCAGCTCCTGTATGCTGTTTGTGTGTGAGTTTCCTACACTTTGCATTGCTAAATAATTGAGAACATTAGCTCCCAAACCATGAAAAATTCATTTTAACATGATGTATTATTAATCAACTTAATTTAAAGTGATCTGGAAAGTTCCAATTTCAGTTGTGAAGCTTGAAGATAAATTCAGGCAGTGGTTGGTACTTACTAAAATTTTGTAACTCTTTATTGCCTGATTTTTTTTTTCAAAAGTGGGTCACACTGTAATGAAAATGGCATAAAAATAATAGGCTAACCATTTCAGTCTACAAATTCCTTCATATATGTAAAAGAAAAAACTAAAACAAACAGTCAACTCTTCATCAATTAGCAATGTTGTGCTGCCACTTTTAAATTCTGCACTGATATACACACATGCATAAACGTGTATAATTTGAAAACTACTTACGTGTAATTCTTTCCTCTCTCCTCAGTAGAAAAATTTGGCTCGTGTTTTGTCTCCCCAATAAAGTAATTATTAAAAACACTCAGTGCTTTTGCGATAAAGTTACAAGACCAGTGATTTCTTATGTAGCTTCTACGTCACCAAGCAATACCCATCTGAGATTAAAGGTGGTGTCCCATTAACATAAACATCCAAAGTCACTGTGATCTCTAGTCTTTTTTAAAGCCTTTCAGGAATTTCTGAGAGTTGTACATGTCTCCCACATAATATCTCTTACCCTTCATTCACCCTCAAGACTTTGGTTGCCATTTTTGTTCAAGGTCCCATTCATTGTCTCAGACTACCAATATGGGGAGCCCTTGAAGGGCCAAAATTGCCCTGGGGCCCTCAATATGCTCCTGTGACCATGATGCATTCCACATATGAGGAAGGTGGGAGATTCTGGTCACTTTTTTTTCATATGAAGATCAAAGCATACTGTTCTTTTCCCTAATGAGTTACAGAGGAGCGAGACAGAGAGACAGACAGAGGGACAGAGAGGCACAGAGAGAGAAAAGAGGTTTTTCAGGTATTGCTTTCATGAAATCCTCCCTCCACCTTCATCATCCCCTCAACCACATAACAGCCATGATGCCATGAAGTCCTGGCCAAGAAACATATCCAAGCGACAGGCAGGATTCTCTCCTTAGTATCACCCCTATTCTCTCCTATTGAGACAGTGATATTTGCCAAGCTTTTATGCTTAATCTCTGCCTTTAAGTTTTTCCATGACAGTCTTACAATTTTTATGTCTGGAAACTCCTGTAAGATTCAGTTCAGTGGGTATATCCCCAATGGTCTTACCCCAGTGGTAAATAAAAGTCTGCTATGGACAATTTGAAAATGGCAACCATGAGTACTGATTTTGTAGTAGTTTTTAAGCTAGAAATAAAATATTCATTTATTAGCACAGAGATAAAAAAGAACAAGATAGGCAATTTCAGGCAGATACTCTCATGGGATAAATACACCTTTGGGGAAGGGAAAAGAAAGAGAATGACCCATTGCTACTGGATGTGAAAGGCACACGTTTTATGGCCCCAATAAGCCCATTATCTTCTGTCTCTCTCCCAGGACAAATACACATTCTCTACAATAGTATTGGCCAAAATTGCCACTGCAGGATAATAACACAGTGAAACACTTATTCTCCCTTCCTCTTTCCTATAAGTCACTTGCTTACAAGTATTTATGTTACCTGAATGTGGATCAGAAATATTCCTTATAATTGTGATAATTTAAAAGATTTTTAAATGTCAGAGTAGAAGTTAAAAATGTATAAACCAATGCAGCGGGAGAAATGTGCCTTCCCTGTAAAAGTTATTTTGCCTGAAGTATATGGCAGAAAAATAAAACAGTTGGTGTCAATAAGGTTTAGTTGAGATACATTTAGAAAAGATTAAACATTTACTCAAAGAAGGATAATATGGAAAGGAAAAGCTGGGAGATCTTTTTGTAGCCCATATAATGGAAGAATATTTTGTTACTAGAATTTTATTATTTAGGCTATTTCTATTTATTTTATATGCTATTGCTGCACATATTTCATTTATTTTCTTCTGACATATGTGTCTCTATTGCTAGGTTGTTTGCTTCTAGAGAGGAAGAACCATGTTTTACCCACCTTGGTATGCTGCCTGGCCATGATAAAAGCCTTAATATGTTTGTTGAATTAAACTGAACTTCAAAATTCCATCTGGTTACGTGAATTTCTGTAATTCAGCATATTAGCTATTTATAATTTTGTTTCTTCTTGGGTTTAAAGTCTGCCAGATTTTGCTCATGGCTGGTGGACTCTGCCATTCAAAAGAATGACTCAACGCAATGAAATGTCATGCACCCAAGTACTACTCATTCATGATAAGCTTATCATTATTTGTTAAAACACCCAATTCCCTGGACTGAAAGGAGAATTTTGCAATGTGTCTTCTTTTAAACAGAGGATTTACCATACTTTCTCTGAGTTACTGAACCATGAGCATAAATTTTCTCTCCAAAAGGCAAAAATTACATACTTTTTATTAATTCGGTTTTTTTGCTCTGAAATACCACATTTCACACATTCATCTCATAACAAAAATTACAAATAGTTCTACAATGAAAGTGACTAAAAACGTAAATTACAGACATGTATATTCTCATATACCTCAGAGTAACCATTTTCTTAGAGAGTAAATCTGCAATGTCACTCATGAAGATAAATTTAGATCAACCATAAACAGAAATAACAGCTTGATTCTACAATACTTATATTTGTTTAGGTAAAAAGAGAAAATCTTCCCAGGAGATCTGGCTTTGTCATGGATAAGTATAATTTTTGTTTTGAGAATGTAATAATGACTTAACCCAGGGAAGTCTCAGTAATTGCTATATTAAAATGGTTTTAAATATGAAGGAAGTGTATGAAGTGGCAAGGGTAGTGTAAGCATGTTTCCAAAGTAAAAGAATAGAATTGGACTATAAAATAATGTAGCTATAGAAACAGGAGTAAAGTTTAAATTCAAAATTAAATGGAAGACACAAATTAAAGAAAAGGGCTTCATGGGAAGTCAATCTTCTCAATGGCATGAGGATAATTTGTTTTGAGCTACTTTAGCAGAGGAGCTGATGAAATTTTACTTTGAATTAAGTGAAGATTAAAGCAAGACTTGAAGAAGAAAATGCCCAAATATTTGGCAAGCTGCTAAGATGTGTATGGACTTAGTATGAGTCTTATCAGTGTAGTAAATGTTCGAATTTCTACCGTTAAAAAATTAAATTAGCTTAAAATGTATAGCTAATATATTTTAATTGAGATAAGCATGTAAAACTGCAGTGAATTCCATTTGATTTTCATAGTTTGTCTTGAATTCCACTTAAAAGAGATTTGTCTATGTGGGTCTACCTAAGTCATTTCATTCACTATGTACAGTATTTCCATAGTTCAACAGCTTACACCATGAACTGACTTCATTCAACACAATTATATCCCCAAACAAAAAACCATAAAACCAAATGGCTTAACAAAACAAACAAAAAAAATGAAAAATTATGTATGATTAAACTAAAATACCACATCTAAGGATCATATTATCGGTTAAGTTGAATATGATATGATAAGTAGATACTTGGTAAAATCAATAAAATTAGGATAATTAGAGTTTATCCCTAACTCTTTCATTCTCTATTGAACTAGTTAATAGGAAACTAAAAAACTCACTTCTTGTAAGATCTAAGATAAAGAGTCTAGTTTTTCTATAGCTTCTTTGGTGGCTCAAAATAAACTTTGAGTTAAATAAAACCTTCTCTCCAAAAATCAAAACCACTTTCTCTTCTTTTATGTAATTGGACACTCAAATATATTCATTCCTAAGAATGAACTAGGAATACTTGAATGGACACATAAGACATAGAAAAATTGGAAAATAAGAAAGTAATATCAGTGGCCTCAGGTTCTTGTTGGAATTCTGCTGAAAGTCTACATGATATGGCCTAAGTTGATGAGTATATTTTTAGGATGACCGGGATCACTTTCAGGAAATATGATGCCTGGAATACCACCTCCCTTCCCCCCAACTTTTTGTTATAAATAAGACAAAAACTGTTTTGTGATACTTTCATAACAATATTCTTTGAAAGTCAAATGACTATTTCCAGAACTGAAAAGTGTCCATAATTTATGGTGGAGGCTATTGGGACCATCTAGGTAGTGGGATCCTCAGGAGGGCAGGTGCTACACTGATATTACTTTCCTGTTTAGGACCTAACCTTACAAGGCAGATGAGCTCTGTGAAACTGTTGTCCATACATAAATACAAACACACACATTTTTCTGCCACTAAGAAATAGATCCATTTCAATATTCTAAATATTTAAGTTCTTGTCAATTTCATCCATGAGGTCATAAAAGCTTTCATAGTTATAATCTTCATTATTTAATAATTTAATAGTCATAATCCTCATTGTTTAGTCTTGATCCTTTAGGATAGACCCAACATACACTACCCTGCTGTGTGCTATGCCTCATGTACAGCACAAATTAGACCAAAGATCTGATGAATGGCAAAATAAATAATCTAATCATAAAGAACAATGGTGCACATAACATTCTAAACCCTCAGGGCTTTGTTGACTTTTAGGAGGAAAAATAAAGTAGAGAATTCCTGGAGCATTTTGTTTATGCCAACAAATTTCTAGTAGAAACAGAGCACCCCAAGAAAAAACACACCGAGATAATGATTTTGTCTAAATAGTGACAAAACATGTATGTGGAAACACAAATTTCGTCTTTTGTCCAGTCTTTTTCACTTTGAGTAAGCAAAGCAACAGACTTCTGTCACAGATTGATATAAAATGAGTATTTTAAAAATGGATTGCCGTGAACACATGTTCGGGGGAGTCACGCTTTTGCTAGAAATAGATCTGTGCTCTATCATATGTCCTCACTGAAATCTAAGAATTAAAAAAAAATAATAACCGTTTCTTTCATTTATTTTAGGCATATTCTTATACCAGCATCCTGCTAAGTTTGTTGTTGCTTTTATTCTTATTTTTTGCTTTGTTTTTATATAGTCCTATTAGTATCCTCCCTTTACTAACAAGAACACTGAAGTTCAAATGGTTTTGTAATGTGTTCAAGATCATGGCTTACTAAGTGATGAAGCTTGGTTTGAAATTCAAAGTTGTCTGCCCAGAGACTAGGCTCTAAACTACTATACTTATTCCTTCTCATTAAAATATACTACTTTTATGTGAGACGTATCAGGTGAGAACTTTCAATACAAGAGAGTTTTGTTTTGATAGATGGGTAGACAATTGTTTGATAAATCTCTCTTGAAACTACTATTAAATATAATGAATGATAAGTTACCTCATGAAGAAAAGGCTGGCTATGAGAGAAATCATTTTTAGGAAAAACATTATCTCTATGGGGCTTCCATGAAAGACGCCATTTCAAACCTAAAGATATTCTGCTAGGAGATGTGAAAGCCAAGGGAAAAACGTGCCTCAGAAATTACCCATTGCCAGCATTTGACATAATCTTTCAGTTGGATCTGGTAATTATTCATTTTGATACTATAATTTCATTCTCTAAGTGGATATAAAGTTTTATATGTCTTCAGAAACTCACATTTTTCAGTGTATGCTTAGTTTTATGTATAGCAAATGATTCTGAAAATTTCTACAATAAAAAAATGAAAACAAAGTTTAAAAACTTTTATATGTGTCAAACTTAGTTTCCTAAATTCATTTGATTGTAGAACTCTCTTCTCGTTTAACATATATGAGTGACTCAGTGTTCAATCCAGAATTTGCCACAGGCTAGTACATTAGAATTCAAGTTGAATCCTTCCAACCTCCCAAATGTTATCTAAAACTGATAACTTGCTTGTTATCTAAAACTGATAAATTGCATAACTTGGGAGGAAAAAATCTTAGCAAATGAGCAAAATTTTACCAAAATAATCAATATTTGTATATTTTCAAACACAAAGCTGAAAATATTCTGTAACCACCTAATTTATATAAAGATGGAGAATGAATTATTAATATCCAATTATTTCTTTGATCTCTTTTCCCCAACTTTCTTAACTATCCCGCACTTTTATGCTGCTTTATCATTGCCTTTCCTCCAATTAATCAATGATAAATTTATATCTGAAATACATTTGTCCAATATATCTGCATATTGATGTATGCAGGAACACGTTTTCCAGTTACATTCTGATTTTGTTTTCTCTTTCTGAAATAAATAAATTTGCTTAAATATCTTCCGTTTTAAGCTTTGTTAAAGCAAATATTTTTTTGCAAGGTTAATACTAAGCTAAATTAAAGTGATTAAGAATCTATTCACTACCCTTGAACGAAAACCACAGGATGTTTCATAGGCTTGAAATAAGCTGATTCTTTTGGAAATGATCTGTATTTGGAGCAAACACAGGCAACTGGTGAGGACAGATAAAATAGAATTCTGTCCATGAATTTAATGGCAAAGAAACAAAACCGCCTCCGTGTTGTTATTCATGCCAACTGAGCCCACATTTCTCCATTCCTTCCAACTATTACCAGTAGGAGACTTATCAAGAGAGATAGATATCAATGTCTGAATTAAGTAAAATGTTGATTCCACTGAGTCTGGTGCTCTCAATCAAACATTGACTAAGAGTTTCAATGGTATACTTATTATATCCCTTTTGTTATACCTTTAACTGTAGGACTAAATGTCTGTCCCATCACTTTATTCATTCTACATCATGTTTTCCCTTATAAAAGAGTCTCTGCTGATTATAAAATGTAACATATTCTGTTTTAGAACACTTGGAAAATATAACACATACATATGTGTGTATATGTATATAAACAATAAAACAATAATAAAACATAATTCTTAAGGACAAAGATTATAACTATTTTTCATATTTGGTGCATTAATTTCCCATCTATTCTTTGAATGATGTCATAATCATCTGATTTTCCTTGTTCTGACACTTTTAACACTTTTTCTATTGCCTTCCTTGTCTCTCACTAAAAGAACTTGCAATAATGGTAAGATGGGTCCTTAGCTATATTTATATTGCATTTTCTTTTATTTTTATGCCATTTCCACTATTAACTTTGATTAAACACACTATATTGACTTTGTTATCATGTATCAGACACTTGTCTGGGCACTGGGGGATGCAGAAGATAGAGCTCACCAACGTAGGTAGGCACCATCTAACCCTTTGAGAGCATGAATAGAACAAAAAAGGCAGAGGAATGATAGATTTCCTCTCTATGCTTGAGCTGGGACATTCATCTTCTCTTGTCCTCAGACACCAGCCATCAGACATTGGAGCTTCTGATTCTTGGGCACTCTGATTCAGACCAGGACTCACGCTATTGGCTTCCCTGATTCTCAAGACTTTGGGTTTGGCCTTTCTTGGGCCTTGCAGGCAGCACATAATAGCACTTTTCAGTTCCATAATCACAGGAGCCAATCTCTGATAAATTAACTATCTATCATCTATCTATCTATCTATCTATCTATCTATCTATCTATCTTCTATTTCCTATTGTTTCTACTTGTCTGGATAAACCTGACTAATAAAGAGATCTTGACCCTATAACCTTAAGGAATTGAAATGTGCCAAAAATTTGTATAAGCAGAAAATGGATTTTTCTCTAGAGCCTTCAAAAAGGAATGCAGCCTGCTGACAACCTGATCTTAGCTGGATGAGACCTGCACCAGACTCGTGACTTACAGAACTGTAAGATAATAAATTTGTGTTGTTTAAGCCTCTAAGTGTATGGTAATTTGTTACATTAGTGATATGATACTAATACACTGACCTAAAAAGGATGTAAGTAAAAGAAAATATGTGTTTTTAACAGGAAGGAAAGAGAGCTGCCATACCTGAATGCACAATTACAGAAATGGCTTCAAGCATCATCTTCAACTCAACTGCCAAGTTAAGAGTGTAGATCAACATATGGAAACCCAGCATTTACCACTGGGGACATGAGACTGATAACTGTGATTCAACACCATTAACTGAAGAAGTAATTAAAATCAAGACCAGGTCAGGATTTAAATAAATATGCACTTGACAAGTCTAGGCAAGCCTGGATAAATAAGAAAAATCACAAGTAAAAAGAAATAAAATTGTTCTGGGCACATAAGAAGAGTCAAAAGGTGAAGTCCATTTAGCTCAGTATTTTTCACCTTTCAGGGGCACCGAGGTTTTTTCGCTCAAGCATGAGAATCTTCCTATTGTTAACCTCAAAACCCAGAAGTTCCCCCACATGGTGACCAAAGTGTGGTGCTGCCTTCAAGGAATTCATATAAATACTTCAGAAAAATTTCCCTTATATTTCAGGGTACAACTATGTCACTTATTTTTATTAAAGTTGTATAAATGAGAACATTTAAAAGATTCTATACCAGCTTCTTCTAATGCACTAGGATGTGGCAATTTTCTTTTCTTTCTATTTAGATTCTCAATGATGTTGAACAGTTTTATGATATTTTTAATTCTTATAGTTCCAGGGTAAAAGTTTGATTTTATTTCTTCATATGCCAAATATGGATAATGTTGATATTTATATCAAAAATTTATTGTGAGGATTAAATATAGTAATGTATGGGAGGCATGTGGAACAGCACCTGACACTTGTAAGACAGCCACATATTTCAGCTCTTATTGTTGTTAATTGCTTATCCTTACTTAGTCTTATATTACTTTCATTGCTTTTTTAAAATGCCTTTCAAGAGGCTATCTATCTATATCATATGTTACAATTGATCATTTATTTCATTCACCAATAACGTTCTGCACTGCAAGCATATGCTAGGTATTGAGGTTAGGAAGATGATTTTAACATAGACTTTACTCACTTTCAAAGTGCTCAAGGTCTAGCATCTTCAACTAGAATGGTCACTAGAGGTCATGTAGCATGTCATTCAAGCTAACTGCAATAACCAACACTCTCCACACTCAGTGTCTTGAAAGATTTAAAATATCAAGGTTTATTTCTTACTTCTGCAAAGCTGGCTATGGGTCCTGAAGAACACACAATTTGTTGGTGATAACTGAGTTTTGCACTTTATAAGAACATGTGTACCAGGACCACTGCAGTAGTGGAAGAGAACAGCACATAAATATATCTGCTCACATTTCATTGACCAGTGCAAATGTCATGGTCATGCCAAAACTCAAGAAAGTGAGGAAGTATAATCTCTCATGTGTCCAGCAGGAGAACCAGAGATATTAGTGTGTATGACTAATGTCTCCCATGTGTATGTCTACCTTCACAATGAATAATCCTTGAACAGAGGATAAAACTGGTAGTCAAGGGTTGGAAACTTCTGGTAGACCTGTTTTGTATGATTCATATCTGGGAATCATAGAGAGAACACTGAATTTCTAAGTTATTTTGGAAATTGATAGGACTGCAGTTCCAATTATGGTAAATACAAGTAAGTCTAATAAACTTGATATCACAAATAGTGAATATTTAATGGATATGATTTAAAAATAGGTTATATTTTTACTGCACACCAAGATTTTCATTGTTTTTAAAAAAACACATCAAATTTGTAATGATGAACCATTTCAATATCTTTCTATAATACTTAATAGTTTATTTTCTCCAAGTTTTGAAAATAATCACAGACTTTTTAAGCAAAAAAGAAAAAAAGCCTGTTTTAAAGAAATTTCTCTGTACTGTAGATTTCTTTGAAGTAATTGTATTTCAGTGTCCACACTAACTATATAATTTTTGCCAAACTCATACATTTTAATGCTCTGCAATTAGCTAAGGTGATAACCATACTTAGGACTTTCATATTCTGTCCCATCCAAAGACCTTTTTGCATTCTAGATGGTTTACCTCTTTTGGATGGGGCACTTTCATATGTCTCAGCACTGAGGAAGGAGAGAATCTACAAATAGTAATTTCACTATCTCAGTGGCAGGAATGAAAACAGTTATTGAGACTTAGTCTGATTTCTCCAGTTCAATAAGTGTCTAGAGATCCTGGGATAGTGCTTCAATACAATTTTATATTCAATTTTAAAGATTTTGGTGTGTGTTTCAAATAGAAATTTCTTGTTAACTATTAAGGTACTATGGGTGCCAGCTAAGCAGCAGCACATTAACGAAAGTTTATTTTCAAGTTCTTGGACTTTTATAATTGGTAGAATGTTTCAGAAATTAAGTATATCCTGTGAAAATGAATAAAGGAAAACCTCCTTCAAAATGGAATCAGAAAGAACTTCCCTGGTGGTCCAGTGGTTAAGACTCTGTGCTTCCACTGCAGGGCGCATGGGTTCAGTCCCTGCTCGGGGAACTAAGATCCTGCATGACGCGTGGTGCAGCCAAAAATAAAACAAACAAACACACAAAAAACAAACAAAAATGGAGTCAGAAAGCCCTAAAGGGGGAGCTTTCAGGCATGTACCACTCCTGGCAACTCATGTTACATACCACAGAAGGAAGAAAGATTTTCTCTTTGCCCAGCAACAACTCGGTCAATAAGAAACCACTGCAATGCAGCCAATGAGGAAACATGAAAACTCAGAACTCTCACTCTCCTCCCAGGAACTTTCTTTCAAAGAGCTCCTCCCAACTTCTTCCTTTCTCTATTAAAGAACACTCCTCTCCTTTGTTCTCCAGACTTTCTTATGGTTCACCACAGTTTACATGTCCTGAATTTCAATTCCTCTGTTATTCCCAGATAAACTTGATTTTGCTGGCTAAACCACTTACATTTTTATTTTAAAGGTTGACAATTCTTTATATAGAAAAAGTGGCTACACTAGTCCTTATATCCATTTATCCATTTCCCACACACTTGAAGTTATGGAATAAAATTAGTTTTCAAGCAGATTCATTGTTGCTCAAGTTTTGCTACCATTGGTTTTGATCCAATGATGCTTGTGTGTACAAATCTCTGCACAATAATAATTTAAAATTGTATTATCAATAGACAACTTGAGTCTCTTCTACTATTAATTAAAAATACTGAAATAAGCTGGTGGATAAATAGAGCAAGGTCAGAAAGCTGGATTGTTTTTCTATCAAGTTCAAACCTTGTTTACTATATGATGTTATAATAGTATGAGCCTGGTTTTTCTAAACTGTTTCTTTCATTTCACCAATATGTGCTCTTTAGGCAATTGTTATACAACAAAATTTTTATGAGTGGAGAGATTTAGAGTTAGAGGTTATGAGCTGATTCACTTGACAGTCTATCAGTTATTCCTTGGAAAAGCCATATACTTCCCAATACTTAATGTTATTATCACAAGATGGGATTTTATCACTTCATACATGGCTTTTTGCATTTCTTCTCCACCCTGATCTATTTTACTGATATCATTTTAAAATGTGTTGTCATTATGTCATTACTTTGTTCAGAAATCTCTGGTGTCTTTCATTTAATAATATGTTGAAAGCTCTTCTTGGTACTAGAAAAGGAATGTGGTGTCATACCACAGCAAGGCTTTTGGATTCCTAGAAACCTTAGTTTCAACTCCAGATTCAACAACTAGGCAAACCACTTAAACTTTATAGTCTTATATATAAAATAGTGATAATGACTTTTCCCTCAAAGGGTTCTTTCCAAGGTGCTATTATGAAGAATGGGTGATCCATTTATAGAGAGACTAACAAGGCATCTGGCACATAATAGACACTTACATTAATTTCTTTCTTTATTTATTTACTGCTCAAGACAGGTTGAAGCTTTGTATCTTTAACAAATACAAATTCAATTGTAAGAAATTTTGACTCTTTAATTTTTTTCACTTATCTCTGTATACTTTAAATGTTATAACATTATATTTTGCCTATGCCCCCAATATGACTGGATATTATTGCATAGACTACGTATTTATATAAAGAAAACACTCTTACAGAGTTGTATGTTAAAAACCATGCAAGGTGTCCTTTGTGGGTCATTTAATTGCTTTTAAGGCCAATTTTGATGATAAGAGATTTTCGCCTTATATAATAAATAACTTTAGCACCTCATCTTGTGTGACTTGACTTTACCATCTAAAATGTTCCCACTTACACTTGCACTCTCAGTATCACCTCTAGTCAGCCCACAGCAAACTTGTGTAATAGGAAGAAAAAATCTGACTCCATATTGGATCTGTTTTGTGTTTTATTTTTTTAACTTTAACTTTTGTAATCTACTGCTTTTGCTACAAGTTAATCACTAAAGGGATATTGCCTAGAGCTTAAAGTATACATATGGCCCATCTCCAGGAAGGAACCCTGCCTCCCATGTCTGAAAGTTAAGCTAAAATACCTTTGTTTCATTCACAGGAAACATCCTGACCAGGCCCACCTGTGAATGGCTGCAGGAAAAAATAAATTAATACATCCCCTCTGGAGTCTGGCCAGAATCAGGAAATATTTACAACAACTTATCACCTTTTTTGCTTTACCTCCTCACCTCCTCCTCTTTGTTCTATAAAAGAAACTAGCATTCAAACCTGGGCAAGGTGGTTCTTTGGGACACCAGTCCACCATCTTCTTGGTCTGCAGGCTTTCTGAATAAAGTCACTATTCCTTGTCCCAACAACTCATCTCTCAATTTATTGGCCTGTCCTGCAGTGAGCAGTACCAGCTTGGACTGGGTAACACTTGGACTAGTCTCACTTCCATCACTTTGTGAATATGTTTTTTCTCATCTGAATACCTTCTCTCTATCCCTCTGCCTGTTCACATTTTACTTCTTTAAATACAATGAGACTCCTGGCAATTACTGCCATGTTCATTGATTTATTTCACCTTTGAATTCCTCCATTTTTACCTGCATTTCAAATATAACCATGTAATTAAATATGGCTTTGTAAAATATATATTGTTTTACATATAAATTTTGCCTTTTCAACTAGATTATATACTTTTAGATATTAGCAACACATATTAAAATAATTTTGCATGCAACGGTATAATATTGTAATTGATTATGTATCTGAGTGTGCATGTGTATGGGGGGGAAGGGGTTCTTTACAAATTTCTGTGGTTTGTGGTTTTTTCTTCCATACATTAGTTCCTACCACCACATGCCCAGGGGCCATTGCCTGGCATTAGCGCATGCTGGGATCATTGGGGAAGCGTTGTGAAGCTCACCATTGTTCTTTGTTTGGAGAGTCTGATTTTTGCATAAAAGTAGTCCATCCTATACAAGTTGCTAACTAACTGTGTATTCCCCTTGCCCCATGGCTGCTGGTGTAAATAAACTGTCTCCGCATTGGTAAGCAATTACGATAAACAAAATTTAAAAAAATGAAAAAAAATAGATTATTAATTAGGTCAAACTTCTAAACTAAAATAGCTTTAATTCCCTATTTTTCTTCTCCTATACATCACTTATCTACCTGTATCCCTGTTAGCAAATCCAAGCATATCCTCACAATTTCATACTTGCCTGCTGTATAAGTACAAGTAAAACCTGACATATTACTAGGTGAACAAAGCAACAAAATAAGGTTGATGCTGAGTAACTGACATGAGTCTTAAAGACTGAGATATGCTCCTCCATCCAGAGCTGGTTCACCCAGCTTCATGCCATTTCTCTTTGCAGGCCATATGATTTCAGGGACATTTCTCCCTCATGCTACTTTCTTACTAAGCCAATTACAGTGTCTCTTCCTCTCCAACCTTCCATAGTCTCAAGATAAGGATATATATATTTTACTTTAGAGAGTTTTATTTCTAATAAACATAGAATATCAAATAGGAGTAGGTCAAAGCTCATAATAACAAAGATGCTACAAAAGTTTCAAAAATCTAATGAAGTTCGTCACAATGATTATTTAACCATCCCCCACTCTGCAAACTGCCCCTATTATTTTGGTATCATATACTCCATAATTTTCAAACATTCTATACTGGAACTTCATTTATAAAAATATATCTTTTTTTTTTCCAAATTCATCCTAAGTATGATTCTATTTCTAATGTAGAGATACTTCACTACTTCAATGAGGAACTTGTTTCAGGAGTTCTGATACAACTTCAAAACCACTTGGGCTACTTAAAACATAAAAGGTCCTTGGGTTTTGTACCTGGAGATTCTTATTTAATAGGGCTGGGATGGAGCTTGAACATGTGTATTTTTAACAAGCTCCCCTGGTGATTTTGATACACTGTAAGACATGAGGTCTAGGAAACATGGCATTTTACTGTTAGTATAGAACAATAACTGTCACCTGTTTGACACTTGACAGGCCCCTATTTAAGTTGTCAGCTCAACGTGAGGGTCCTAAGAGTACCTACAACTTCATGTCCAAATTTATGTACCTCAAAATGTACATTTAAGGCAATTCCTTTTTCTATACTAAACTGAATTCAGCCTTAAAGCATATTTCTTCCCAATAATTTAGCAAGACTTGAGTAGCAGTGCAGTGATTACACTAAGCTACTCCCTTCTTCAAGCAAGACAACTCTGTGTGAAGGTCATCAAAATTTAGTTCATTTGAGATTATTTTTATCTCAACTTATATCAAAAACAGAACTTCACAGATTTAACTTGTACCCAGTTATCATACATTTTTATCCATTGTTACAGTACTTCAAGCATACCTATCTTCTATAAAACATACAATGTCTATTGCTCTTTATTGTTTCATGATGAGAGAAAACTGGCAATTGTTGCTTCATTTAATAGTTTTCTAGAAGCTACTCAAGCTTTGAAGTGGTAAGAAATACTTTTGTAGTAAAATGTACAAAGAAAGCTAACTTTTATCGATGTCTTGAAATCAGTTCAATATATATTTACTCATGATTTCCATTTAAAAAAAATAAAGATGTAAAGAAGCAACACGTATATCAATTTAACAGAATTTTTAATCAAGTTATTAATATGTGTTCTATCAGCTTTAAAATAATACAGGTATCTGTACTGTATAATTTATGACTTTTTCAAGTTCACTATTCACTGTTCATGAACAAAAACTAAGTTCTAAGCTACAGTGCAGAGCTGTAGAAAAAACTGAAAACACTTAAAGAAAAACTCAGTATACCCAAGAGATTATTATCCAAATAATCCTACTTCATACAAAGCAATTGCAATAATGTAGCCAAAAGGGTACATCAATTTTCTAAATTGTAATTAAGATTTGCAATATTAATGCCAAGGGTATTCTTGGTAATTAGGCATAAATATATACAGAAAAGGAAAATCTTATTAAGTAAGTCCATTGCCATCTAGGAAAAATTAATATTGTTGTGAAGAAAATATCTAATAACATTAGCCCTGAGTACAAGTGCTCAGATATATATTTCAACTTATTTATTTACAGTGCTTAAATAAACTTGAAATCTACAATCTTCCTAAGAGAACTACAGAGTTGTAGCATTATAATTTTTGTTTATTTTCAAGGAAGTGTTTTTCTTCACTATTTTTATTATTCTTCCTCTTACAAAAAAATGCTCTAACTGTTAAAATAGAAAGTAACAAAACTATGAGGCAAAATGTTATGATGTTTTCAATTGGAAGGGTAACGGATATATCAAAAATTTGTTTCAAACCAGAGAAATGTTGTATGAGTTTTTCCATTTTAAATAAATACCTTTCCTATAGATATATCATATATGTGGAATGCATACCGACTTTGTGCACTACAGACATTACTACACTACACATAACATACTCACGTCCAGTTTAGTCTCAAAATCACTTTCAACAATATAGAAGAGGTAGCCATTAGTCATCAACTGGGGTTGGAAACTGTTGTGAATTGAAATCAATGGCCAGACGTATGCATCCTGCTTAATCATTGGAAAACATTTGCTCCATCAATAATAATGAGACTGCATTGAATCTGTAGATTGCTTTGGGTAGTATAGTCAGTTTCACCTAGAGAGGTGGGATATGAGGGAGGGGATACGGGGATCTATGTATGCTTATGGCTGATTCACTTTGTTGCACAACAGAGAAACTAACACAGTACTGTGAAGCAATTATACTCCAATAAAGATCTATTAAAAATAAATAAATACAGTATGTGAGGCACCTGATCCAGGTTGGGGGAGGTGAGAGGTGCTTTCTCCAAGGGCGGCAGTCTCCCCCAACCTCCCCCACCACACACACATACACACACACACACAGCTCACAAACATGACGGGTTCTCCCAGCTCACAGCCACCCAAAGGAGAGGAGAAAGAGAAAAGGAGCAGAGGGAAGCTGGGAGCAGACAGAAGGGAAAAGGAAGAGCTCAGGGCTGTACATTTTTGGAGCTGGGGTGCGGAGGAGAAAAGGAGCGTGCCTCGTCGATCTTCTCCTCCCCACCCCTCTTTGCTTTTCTCTCCCTTTCGTTGTATAGCATTTTCCAGAAGCGGCAGCAGAAGAGGACAGAAACCTCTAGTCTAGAAAGATTTGGAAGGGTAGCCGGGGCTCCCGCCAGCCACTACCTAGCAGCTGGACCTGGAGCGTGTGTTTGTACATATAAGAGTGTGAATGCGGGTCTTTCGGTCTCTCTCCGTGTCTTCTCTGTCTCTCCCTTACACTCCCGAGTCAGTTACCTCTGTCAGTTTCCCCATGTCAGTTTCCTCCCCTGCTCTTATTGTGCTTCAGGCTGCGGGAAGGAGTGTGAGCATTTGAAGGGGCCCACGTTAGGTCAAAGACCTGGGAGAAGTGAGCGAGGACAAGGCAAGGGTGCAGGTAGAGCAAAGCGTTTCAGGGTGCTGATGAAGGTGAAAGGTGAGCAGAGCCGGCCAGCCACAGCAAAGTTTGGGAACGACTGAGAAGTGAAGGGAGAAGCCAAGGGAGGAGCCGGCACTCGCGCTTCTCGCCACACCCCGCCCCTTTCCCGGGACCCATCCGCCCACAGGCCAGGCAGCCTTGAGGCCCCAGCTGGGCTGTCCCAGGCAGTTGCTGTTGGTGAGCTGCTGGAGAAACTGTAAGGCAGCTGCACCGAGCTCCTTGGCTCCCAGACGCCAGATGAAGCAGATCCGAGCAAATCACTTGGCCTGGGGGGGGCCTTCAAGATGGCAGAGGAGTAAGATGTAGAGATCACCTTCCTCCTCAAAACTACATCTACATGTGGAACAACTCCTACAGAACACCTACTGAACATACAGAGAACACCTCAGACTTCCCAAAAGGCAAGAAAATCCCCATGTACCTGGCCCTGTGGCTGACAGGGTCTCGGTGCTCCAGCCTGGTGTCAGGCCTGAGCCTCCAAGGTGGGAGAGCCCAGTTCAGGACACTGGACCCCCAGGGACCTCCCAATCCCATGTAATATCAATTGCCAAGAGCTCGCCCAGAGATCTCCATTTCAATGCAAAGACCCAGCTCCACCCAACAGCCAGCAAGCTCCGGTGCAGGACACCCTATGCCAAACAACTAGCAAGACAGGAACACAACCCCACACATTAACAGACAGGCTGCCTAAAATCATAGTATGTTCACAGATACCACAAAACACACTGCCAATGTGGCCCTGCCCACCAGAAAGACAAGAACCAGCCCCACCCACCAGAACACAGGCACCAGTCCCCTCCACCAGGAAGCCTACACAAGCCACTGAACCAACCTCACACACTGGGGACAGGAACCAAAACAATGGCAACTACTAACCTGAAGGCTGTGTAAAGGAGACCCCAAACACTGTAAATAAGACAAAATGAGAAGGCAGAGAAATACACAGCAGATGAAGGAACAAGGTAAAAAACCCACCAGACCAAACAAATGAAGAGGAAATAGGCAGTCTACCTGAAAAAGAATTCAGAGTAATGATAGTAAAGATGATCCAAAATCTTGGAAATAGAATGGAGAAAATAGAAGAAACGTTTAACAAGGACCTAAAATAAAGAGCAAACAAACAATGATGAACAACACAATAAATGAAATTAAAAATACTCTAAAAGGAATCAATAGCAGAATAACTGAGGCAGAAGAACAGATAAGTGACCTGGAAGATAAAATAGTGGAAATAAGTACAACAGAACAGAATAAAGAAAAAGAATGAAAAGAATTGAGGACAGTTTCAGAGACCTCTGGGACAATATTAAATGAACCAACATTCAAACTATAGGGTTCCCAGAAGAAGAAGAGAAAAAAGAAAAGGTCTGAGAAAATATTTGAATAGATTAGAGTTGAAAACTTCCCTAACATGGGTAAGGAAATAGTCAATCAAGTCCAGGAAGCACAGAGAGTCCCATACAGGATAAATCCAAGGAGAAGCCCACCAATACACATATTAATCAAACTATCAAAAATTAAGTACAAAGAAAAAATATTCCAAAGCTATGTTGAATAATAGTGTTGAGAATGGGCAACCTTGTCTTGTTCCTGATCTTAGTAGAAATGGTTTCAGTTTTTCATCATTGAGAATGATGTTGGCTGGGAGTTTGTCATATATGGCCTTTATTTTGTTGAGGTAAGTTCCCTCTATGCCTACTTTCTGGAGGGTTTTTATCATTAATGGGTGTTGAATTTTGTCGAAAGCTTTTTCTGCATCTATTGAGATGATCATATGGTTTTTATCCTTCAATTTATTAATATGGTGTACCACATTGATTGATTTGCATATATTGAAGAATCCTGGCATTCCTGGGATACACCCCACTTGATCATGGTGTATGATCCTTTTAATGTTCTGTTGGATTCTGTTTGCTAGTATTTTGTTGAGGATTTTTGCATCTATGTTCATCAGTAATATTGGCCTGTAGTCTCCTTTCTTTGTGATATCTTTGTCTGTTTTTGGTATCAGGGTGATGGTGGCCTCATAGAATGAATTTGGGAGTGTTCCTCCCTTTGCTATATTTTGGAAGAGTTAAAGATGCAGATGTAGAGAATGGACTTGAGGACATGGGCAGAGGGGAAGATAAGCTGGGACAAAGTAAGAGAGTGGCATGGTCTTATATACACTACCAAATGTAAAACAGATAGCTAGTGGGAAGCAGCCGCATAGCACAGGGAGATCAGCTCAGTGCTTTGAGACCACCTAGAGGGGTGGGATAGGGAGGGTGGGAGGGAGACACAAGAAGGAGGAGATATGGGGATATATGTATATGTATAGCTGATTTAATTTGTTAAAAAGCAGAAACTAACACACAATTGCAAAGCAATTATACTCCAATAAACATGTAAAAAGTAAAAAAGAAAAGAAAACCCTCAGAATGGGAGAAAATATTTGCAAATGAAACAACTGACAGAGGATTCATCTCCAAAATATACAAACAGCTCATGCAGCTCAATATCAAAAAAACAAAGAACCCAATCCAAAAATGGGCAGAAGACCTAAATAGACATTTCTCCAAAGAAGATATATAGATTGCCAACAAACATATGAAAGAATGCTCAACATCACTAATGATTAGACAAATGCAAATCAAAACTAGAGTGAGGTATCACCTCACACCAGTCAGAATGGCCATCATCAAAAAATCTAGAAACAATAAATGCTGGAGAGGGTGTGGAGAAAAGGAAATCCCCTTGCACTGTTGGTGGGAATGTAAATTGATACAGCCACTATGGAGAACAGTATGGAGGTTCCCTAAAAAACTAAAAATAGAACTACCATATGACCCAGCCATCCCATTACTGGGTATATACCCTGAGAAAAACATAATTCAAAAAGATACATGTACCACAATGTTCATTACAGCTCTACATACAATAGCCAGGACATGGAAGCAACCTAAGTGTCCATCGACAGATGAATGGATAAAGAAGATGTGGTACATATATATAATGGAATATTACTCAGCCATAAAAAGACATGAAATTGAACTATTTGTAGTGAGGTGGAGGACCTAGAGTCTGTCATACAGAGTGAAGTAAGTCAGAAAGAGAAAAACAAATTCCATATGCTAACACATATATATGGAATCTAAAAAAAAAGAAGGCTCTGAGGAACCTAGGGGCAGGACAGGAATAAAGATGCACATGTAGAGAATGGACTTGAGGACACGGGGAGGGGGAAGGGTAAGCTAGGACGAAGTGAGAAAGTAGCACTGACATATGTACACTACCAAATGTAAAACAGATAGCTAGTGGGAAGCGCCACATAACACAGGGAGATCAGCTCGGTGCTTTGTGACCACCTAGAGGGGTGGGATAGGGAGGGTGGGAGGGAGATGCAAGACGGAGGGGATATGGGGATATATGTATGCATATAGCTGATTCACTTTGTTTTACATCAGAAACTAAACAACACTGCAAAGCAAGTATACTCCAATAAAGATGTTAAAATAAATAAATAAATAAATAAATTTTAAAAATCCCTTCAAGAATTTTATTTTATTTTATTTATTATTTTTTTTTTTTTTGCAGTACGCAGGCCTCTCACTGTTGTGGCCTCTCCCGTTGCCGAGCGCAGGCTCTGGACATGCAGGCTCAGTGGCCGTGGCTCACGGGTCCAGCTGCTCCACAGCATGTGGGATCCTCTCGGACTGGGGCACAAACCCGTGTCCCCTGCATTGGCAGGCAGACTCTCAACCACTGTGCCACCAGGGAAGCCCCATTCAAGCATTTTTAAAGGGTAATGTCAATAGTGAAAAAATAAAGAAGAAAAAATATCCACATTTAACCTAAAAAAAATAATACTGAGAAACTACATCTGGGCCAATATGTGAAAAATTTTTAATATTTATAATATTTATTATAACTATTATTAATTGATTGTTTCCTATTTCCTAGGTAGTATGGTAAAGAATTTACATGAACTAGTTAACTGAATTTCAATAATTTTTTTAGTATTCCTATATTTTTTCTATACAGTCCACATTAACAAGTTAACAACTAAAATTATTTTGCTTTATTTCAGACAGACTTCACTGCCTGTGTTATTTGTCAGACTTTGGAGTATAGGCCCTAAATGTCATATGTAACACACACTGCCCTTAGAAATTTTAATTCTGATGTGAATGTTTAATCCATTAATTTAGCAGTAGCACGTGGAAGAGGTTGGACGAAAAGGAGGGTCAGGACAGGAATCCCTTCATAAGTAGATGGTAATCATACAGAGAGGAGGCGAGACAGACATGGGTCCCTACTTCAGTGGAAAACTTACAGAGGAGTAGAAAGCCAAGAAGAGAGAATACAATAGAAAAGGAACAAGGTAGGGTGGGGATACAACTTTAAGTTTATAGACTTAATTACTTAACTGACATGGGCTAACATAGCCAAGACTCCATTAATGGAATTTTAATGAGTTTCATCTTAGATGCCCTGTCTAGCATAGTAGTAAAAATTACAGCTATAATTATCTTGCATTAAGAAATGGAAATTACCTCTTTTAACATATATCTTCTTGTTTTCCCTTAAGTTAAAATCATAAGACACAAAATTTGTAATAAATCAGTTTCAAAATATACACACACATATATAGAGAAACAGCTTATATGTTAACTAAATTTTTACTATAAATCTCAATATTTTGAATAAAGTATCAAAGGGCCTTAATATTATGAAATAATATGAGCTATTATGGTGACAATGTTTCTGGATTTGAATGAAATGTTCCTAAAGCAAGCTTTTTTTTTTTGGTGGAGGGCACATTTGAATATTTTCAACATAAATGAACTGCTATAATTGTTAAGTTATTAGGGTATAATCTAAATAATATAATGAGTATCACCTTTGAAATGAAATAGTTCTTATTTCAAGAAAATTATTTTTTTAAGTCCCAACCTATGGAAATTTGGTAGAACTCTGCTAACCTTACAGAGAATATTGGAGCCTAAGTGAAGAATGACTGCAATTTGCTTTCAGAGTAGAATACTAAAAACAATAAGCTACAAATAAACATAACTATCACTTCCCAAGGTAGATGCAAACTGAAATACAGAAATCATTTTCTTAACTCTAGAATCTTATGTTCAAGTGAAATAAATTGAGAGGCTAAAACTCATTGCCTAGATGTAATTGATGAAACTTAGTTTTAAAATAGATGTACATAACAAAGGAAAATGGAAAGATGATTTACCAAGTTACTTCATAAGAAGCTCTATCATTGCTTGTACTTGTGTGTCATACAAACCACCAAATCTGAAAACTGCCTCGTCTTATATGGGGATAATGTATGCCTTTTATTAAGGGTGAAGAACTCTATGGATTCCTTTTTATCTCTAATGTTGAACGTAAGATTTATAAGTACAGAACATATAGGCTGAACAGTGAACATGAAGTAATATATTTGGAGAAAATTAATCTCAGCAAGAAATCATAGTCCAAGATGATATCTTCCTATTGTTTTCAAATGCCCTGTTCACAGCCAAGGAATTATTTCCATTCGAAACCTGCAGTGGTGGATCTAATTCACAGTTCCATATTGACGCTAACCTAGGGCTTAGTCATTTTCTTAGAATATTCTGTATTCTTACTGTTACATAGAATTTTTTTCTTTAAAATATGTTATTGCATGCTAGTAAACAGCTTCTCTGCTACATTTTTTTAAGTGCTCCTAAAGTTATTACTTGTGGAGAGTCTTAATTTGAAATATCATCTAATACCACAGTCAGTAAGTTTTTATTGTTCATATTTCAATACCAGTTTACTATGCATATCATGTACTGACCTGTACACTGAAAATCAATTTATAGGATATAAACTCTGAATGAAATTTGTGCAGTATATAAGTAAAAGTCCTTCCATTTTTAAAATATATTTTCTAACTTTGGGCCAATAACAGTTTCATGCATAGGTCTTGAAAACATTTTTACATAGGCTACTTTGTCTGTGTTTGCTTTCTTAAATTTCAAAAATTAAAATAGCCCCAGAATAATTATAGTTTTATATTAAGAAATTCATTAAGGTGAATGGTATCATTTAAGAAATAAATGTTAAATACTATGTGATATTTTATTACATATTATAACTACAGACATAAAATACAAATCATTTATTGAATGGATGGATGGATGGCGGATGGATGGAAGATCCACAAAAACAGTGAGCAGAACTGTCAAAAAATACAATTACCAATGAACATGAAGTTTCCTGAAAAAAAAAAATCTGGAGCTGGAGACACAAAAACCAAGGCACATTCTAAAAATCACAAGTAGTTCAGTTTACCTCGAAAATAGGTGGTAGTGGGACAAAAGAAGTTGGGAAGGACTGGCAGGAAAAAATGCAAATAAGATTTGGTAAAATTTGCATAGTCAGTGAATTTATACAATTTTACATGACAATAATCCTTTGTAACAAATATTTTGGCTTACACATTTCAATCATTTCATTTCTAAACGTTAAAAGTACAAGGCAAGAGTGTTAAGACACAAAGGGACAAGTCACAGATTGATGGTTCAGAAAGTACAAAAAAAGGAGCATACAATAGAGGTATTTCTCATGACCCTTAGCATATTTTCTGTAAGAAACCCTTAACTGGGCTTGCTGCCTGAATTTTTGCCACTCCAGGGAATGCTGAGATTGATTTTTTTAATGCTTAAGATATCACCATTTCATCCACTTGCTTGTAATTTTTAATATGACTTCCAATTGCCTTAATGATAAAATCCACACTTGTTTGGAAAAAAAGGAAAGAGAGGAGGAGCAATATGAATATCTGGTTTGCTTTCTTAAGACAACCTGTGTTCTGAGTACAGGTAAAACTAATCTAAATAAATATATGTTTATTAAATATATATGAATATATACTTATAAATATTCATCATATGTTAAAAACAAATATAGCATGTATTTTATTATATATAAAGTATACTATATATATACTTTGTATTTAAATATAAGACTTGTTTTGATTTTTATTTAGAATAATATTAGTATTTCATCTTAAATTTAAAGATGTACTTATTTTGGATTGAAAATCAAGGGTGAGGACTTCCCTAGTGGCGCAGTGGTTAAGAATCCGCCTGCCAATGCAGGGGACACGGGTTCTAGCCCTGGTCTGGGAAGATCCCACATGTCGCGGAGCAGCTACGCCCGTGCACCACAACTACTGAGCCTGCGCTCTACAGCCCACAAGCCACTCTACTGAGCCAGCGTACCACAACTACTGAAGCCCGCCCGCCTAGTGCCCGTGCTCCGCAACAAAGAGAAGCAACTGCAGTGAGAAGTCCGAGCACTGCAATGAAGAGTAGCCCGCACTCACCGCAACTAGGGAAAGCCTGCACGCAGCAACAAACACTCAATGCAGCCAAAAATAAATAAATAAATAAACTCATTAAAAGAAAGAAAGAAAGGAATAAAATCAAGGGTGAAACCAAGTTTATTTCATTAAAATATCAGTGGTGGGAATCGGACTGTTTAGTCTTCAAACTCACACATTTAACTGATAGCAGCTTGTGTTTTACTGGCTGTGAAAACTGACATATCTTTGTGTGGAATAGATACAAACCAAGAGGCAGAAAAATGAGCAATCACATTGCAGAAGTCATATGCTGATTAATATATGTTAATAAACTAAATCTCTTCCCTTAAGTTAGTCTTTCTTTGCTACTCTTTCTACACAGAGAAATTGACCCAAATATTTCAATCAAAATCTGTATAAGGGAGAATAAACTGAATAAAAACAGTATTTTAAGGGGGAGGAAAAGATAAAATATTGTGCTGAGTGGACTGTGACTCTAAGAGCGTTGAAAGGGTACCTGACTTTAATAATTATGTATTTATTCAAATTCTATTTTTGTGTATGACCAAGTATTTCACTTCCCAGTGGGCTTTGCATACCAGTCAGACAATTCCTAGATGTCAGAAAGATGAGCCAGGGCTCTCCACCTCAAACACTTGTAGGGGTCAGGTAGGTAAGGTAATTTACTATTCAGTAACTATCCACAGTTTGATTGTGCCAGGCTAGACGGCTTCAGCCAAATGTCACCATCCCAAGTATGGGTCCATTTTGCCATGCATGCCGATTTTTTGAGATAATAGGGAAAACTTTATGTATGAAATCTTCTATCTTTATATATTTGAAACTGATTAATTTTTTTAAATAAAGAGGAAGAGACTTTGCAAACAAAATAATACAGAGCTGGAGTTTGGCCTCTAGCCTGGACTATAAGGGGACTGGATGTGTACGGACACATGAACATCAAAAGTTAGATTTTGATTTTTAAGGCTTAATAGGCCCCTCCTCTGATATACAAGTCTTACAGTTTAAATTTGTTTATTTCTATGATTTTCTCCTCTGAAAGCTTCTCATGACGATAGCAGAGTCTTAAACGGTTGGCTCAGATAGTCTAGATGGCTAAATATGAACATATACCCAGTAAGTCAATTATCTTGTTCTTGTCTATAAGGCATGGACTAAAGTACATGATGAGAATAAACAACATACTACAAATCCAAATCAGAAACGTAAGAACATATCCCTATGTGCAATGTACACCCAAGGATAGGTTTTGCAACAATTACAAGAAAACTACTTAAAAAAAAAAAGTTTTTCAGTGTATAATTCATTCACCCTGGTTGAAATGACTATGCAGTTGGCAGAGAAAGCATTTATGTGCCCTTGATTAACATGGCATATGTATTTATAATCTGTCAACTGTAAACAAATCATCTATTCTCTCCGTGAGCTTTATCAGGGATGCTCTTCTGCATTGCTGCCTGGCCTGTCTCGTCACATGTTCTGACATCTGCCAGTTCTGTGGCAGACACTGCCATTGTGAAGTCAAGTTTAAACCGCTCCATCCTCTGGGAATATCCTGAACAGAAATTTGACACTTAGAAAATTCAAAGTCTCTAGTGAAATCTTACATAGAGTTCACAAAATAAAGTAGCCTGCTTTTCAGGTCACTTATTCTCATTTACTGCATATGGTCAAACATGTATCCAGTTTATTCTAACACAATCGGGGGCACATTTTTTTTTAAATTATGAATGACCTATGACTACCATAAAGCCATCTGAACTGTTGGCAGTTGTTGCAAGCCAGATATGCCAGATAATTTGTGACTCTCCCTCTCTTACCACATATTAAAAGAAAAAAAATCAATTTTTGTACATTCTTTGAAAAAATATTGACAATTAATTTAAGTACCATTTACTAGGGAAAACATATAAAAAGTTTGTCAGTTCCAAAATAAATTGCTAAAAATGAAAATAACATGGCCATAAATTTAAGTTTCTGACCAGTGTCAAAAGCAGGAATATATTCATCAAAGTGAAAATTAACCTGTTTTATGTGTGCCATTTGGAGGTTGGGCGTGTTTGCTAAGCAGTCACTACCAAATGGATTATCTATTTATCCAATGCACAGTTGTATAGAGGGGACAGAGTTGAACAGGCAAAGCTCTGTGTCCCACTTCTATGACAGAACATCTAATACCTAGGAGGAATAAGGACAATACATGTAAACTGAGGCTTTGTAATACTTGGACATTCTCTCCCTCTCTCTCTCTTTCTTTCTCTCCCCTGCACCCTTATTATCAGAACAAAAACATTGCTTTCTTTCCCAAACTAAATTTTTCCTAGCTCAATTCATCCCATCACTTCTCACATTTTTCAGCATATTGCCAAATTATTTTTTTTCATTTGCTTACAAACTCAAACTTTATTTGATCCTCAGTTAGAAATGATGCTAAAGTTTGCCTATTCTCAAAACAAAATCCTCTACACTCTCTCATGGTATTTATTTTTCTCTGTTCTTTCCTTTAGCCTGAACTGTATTGAAAGAATCATCTGTACGTCCTCACCTTCCCTACACCCTCTAAACCCCAAGGATAAGCTAGAACCACCCTTGAAGGAAGATACATATTAGATTCATTAGCCTTTTCAATCGCATAACATTTGTTCACAGCACTGCCTGCCTAGAAAACTCCTTCTCTCCTTGTTCTCTTCCTACCTCTGCCTCTTTCCTGGCTTTCCCTCCCCTTCTGTCCAATGGAGACATTCCCATTATATTAGTATACTCTTCATGCATTAGTATTCTCATTCATTAGTATTCTTAAATCATCATAGTATTCTTCATCATTAGTATTCTTTTCATTCACCTTTTTAAATGGGTTCAACAATCACAGAAGATCACTAAGTTGTTAAAGCTCTAGGTATGTTCTAGATATGTCTGGACAAGTGACATAACATAGCATTGTGCTTGAAAGTAGGCTCTCCAGCTTGATTTTAAACTAGGTTCAAATTCCAGCTTTAGCCCTTACTAGTAGTGAGACTTAGGGCAAAATAACTTCTCTATGACTTAGTTTTTGCACATGCAAAATAATAATAGCACCTACCTTATTGCTGTGAGAATGAAGTAAGTGTAGACCAAATGATTGGAATAGTGCTAAGACATCATAAACATTCAATACATAGTCTACATCTTGTTCTATTTACCCTTCTTTCCAAGGTTGGTTGGCCTTTCCCCTAACTCTTGATTTCCTATGGATTAATTTAGTCTGCCTTTTTCTGACTCAACTCAGTGGCCGACAGTTTCATGAACATTACTTGACTCTCTTGTTTGAGAACTTCCAATGGGTACTTGTTTGAATGAGAATAAAATCCAGCACCTAAACCTGATGTAAATTTTTGGCTCCTACTTCCTTCCAAACTTATCTCCTATCACAGTTCTCTGTGTTCACTGGCCATTTGTTGGGCAATGAAACTGGCTGAGCTCATTCTCACTAGATGGCCTCTGCAGAGAGCACTTTTGGCTCCAGTCTCCAAGTAGATGCCTCCTCTTCATTCCCCACTTCTTAACTCAAATGGCACCTCCTTGGGCTTCCCTGGTGGCGTGGTGGTTGAGAGTCCGCCTCCTGATGCAGGGAACACGGGTTCGTGCCCCGGTCCAGGAAGACCCCACATGCCGTGGAGTGGCTGGGCCCATGGCCACTGAGTCTGCGTGTCCGGAGCCTGTGCTCCGCAACGGGAGATGCCACGGAAGTGAGAGGCCCGTGTACCACACACACAAAAAATAATAAAATAAAATAAAAATGGCACCTCCTTTGAGAGGCCTATGTTGTCCATCCAAATCACAACAACGTCCTTTAACACTCACCCAGTCACTATCTATCAATGCTCATTTTTCTTCATACAACTTCAAACATTCTGAAATTATACTATTTATTTGCTTATTTATCTTCAGTCTTTCCAAACAGACTATAAATTCCTTCTAGAGCTGGGACTCTACTTTTTCATCATGGTGGTTTGTCATGCTTAGAATGCTGCCTGAAATATAGTAAAAAATCAAAAATATTGCCTGGATATATAAATAAATCATTCCATGATCTCCTAGAAAGAATCTTTCCTTATTCCAAAGAATCATGATACTTCATAGGTATACATTTCACGATTATTTCTCACTTTCCATCTTCTATTGAGGTGCTTTCTAAACGTGTCCTACTTTCCTCATTAGACTCTTAAGCTCCTTGAAATGAAGAACCAAACATTATTCATCTCCATACATCTTCTCTAGAACCCTGCAGGTACTTTTTCACATATTAGGTGATCAATAAATATTTGTAGACTAGATGAATGAGTAAATGTGTGCTAAATCTCTCTCTCCATAGCCAAGTGAATATCTAATTAACATTAAAAGACATTAGAGCTCTGGAGTTATAGGTAAATATCTTCTAGGAATTAGACCTCAAAGCACTCAGCTGTTAGGTTTGAAATAAACTATTGCATTCAGTAAAATCCACCAAAAATTTATTGGCCACCAAGGCACAGGGTATGCATTAAATCTGCCAGCTATTTTATCTTCCATTGGTACCAGTAATAATATAAGAAAGATGGTACAGGCACCTATATAGCACAGAAAATAAGAACCAATAAAGTCACATAAATGAGCAATGACAAAAAGTAACAAGCAGAATAGAATGAACACATGAGACAAAAGCTAATAGTAATAACTGTCTTTAAACCAAGAAAAATTATAACATAGAGAAATACTTGAAGTAATGCTCATCAGGATGACTGAAGGCATTTTATTTTATTTTAAGAAATAAAAATTAGCTGTTGCACAGAAAAGAAATTGAAGCTTCAATATAAGAAGTCAATTGAAGAACACATAACAGAAACCTAATTTTAAAACTACATGAAGCAATATTAATCTACACAAACTTTAAAGTTTGTATTAGTGCAAATCAAACAGAGCTGAAATGTTACTAATGTTCTCTAAGTCTGTTAATCTGGATCACTAGAAGCATTACTTCATATTGTTGCTTATTCATGTGCAATAGAAAATAATGACAAAATCACCACCACAATGTACAAGTATTTTAAAAATAAATTGGCATAAAGTTTATGTTTAAAAGAAACCACTTTTAAATAATTATACATTTTTCAAATTTTAGAAAAAGATTATAGAATTTTCAAGTTATAAGACTTATAATTTTTCTCTTAAATGTTGTTTTAGTGAGCTGTTATTGCAAACTGACTGATTTGACTAACATTTCATGATATCATTTTAGTGAATGTGTTAGAAATGCTATAAGAATAATCCAGGAACTCATCAATAAAAAAACAGGAATGGATATAAGGACATTTAAAATAAATTTTAAAAATAAAAAATGTTTAAATTAAAAAAATAAAGTTCTTTCTTCTTATGAAAAATAATTTAAAATATATTCTCGTGGTTATAGACAAAAGTGTACCTTTTAAGAGTGTATCAACTTCTAATTTAAATAGTTATCTGTTTGAAAACTTTTAGCAAGCCTACACTGAGACATTTCTCCCTTACAAATTCAAATCTGTCTAGTATGCTTGCCATGCAACCTTTAATGCCTATTACCTTCTTTTCTTTTTATATACCAAATTCCATCTTTTTTCAAGCCACAGAATGTCTTTTCTGCACTATTCAAATAATATCTTCATTTATTAATGTCTGCCTCTGTGCTCAGCCCCTCCAATCTCTGCCTCTGTCACCCTCCATCATTAAGCACAGTCTACTCACTGTTTACATTGCAGTTTTCATTACTTTGTTAAAGTCATAAAATTACTTCTCACCACTACCAATAGAATATAATGAAAAGGGTCTTCCTGTTGCACACAAAGAGATCACAATCTAGTTCTTTTTTTTTTCCTTCAGCAGTATTTACTGCAAGCTTTTTTGTATTTCTTTGCTCCAGCAATACTGAGTTGGTAAAATTTTCCTTAATATGTAAAGCAATTTTATTATTTTTTTGCCTTTCTATGTTCTGTTCCCACTTTCTTGAAATGCTTCCCACCACTAACGGTTTGGCAAAATACTACTCCTTCTTTGAAACCCAGCTGAAGATTGAACTTATCTTTCAGAACTTCCTTGATATACAAAGGCAGAATTGGTGGCTCTGATCCCTGTGATTCTAATATATTTTGTATGAACTGACCTATCTTACTGCATACACTACTCTGCACTGTAATTATTTGGATTCTTGTGCATCTTACCAAAGCCTGAGCTCCTTAAAGTCTGGTAATGTATCTTACCTCTTTTTCAATGTTTTTCAAAAGAAGGATGGATGGATGCATGGATATTTGATGTTAGATTTTAATGATGACATTACGCATTTCTTAAAAGTTAACACATTTTAAAGAAATTGGTACATCAATAAATCTCTAATACTGTTCCTACACCTTGGTACATCAACAAGTCTTACAGAGTTTGAAATAACTGCCACCCCACCAATTAATTTACTTCCTAATCTGTCACCATTGTTGAGATCAACTTAATGATTTCCTTTGATATACAGATTTAGAAACATAAACAGAAGTCATGAGAAAAGAATTTTATTTTTCATTTCTTTTTAAGGTTTACTTGACTAGTATTCCTTTTACCTAATCATAAAATAGAAGTTTAAAATTCTTCAACTGTGTTTCTGGTCTTTTTATTTTATGCCCAGAAGGCAATTCACATTATGCTACAAGCTGCCACAATCTGTGACTTTTCTCTAGGTATATTTCCAACAAAGAGGCACTGACAAAAATGGAGTGACAGAGGGTGACTTTAAAGTCAACCACTCAGTCACAGATGTGCTCCTAGAAATGCATTAGTGTCCAGGAACCAAATTACATACCACTGAGTTAAATCCTAACAAACTGATACTAGTAATAATGTAATGAGCAGAAAAAGTGCTACCATGTTGAGTTATCAGTGATTCTTGGAGTCATAATAGCTGCATATTTCCATGAGAAAAAAAATACATGTACAAAATAGTACTCTTTCACCTCACAGAAGAAAAAATGCAAGCAGTTTGCTAGATATTTTTAGTGTAACACTCTGTCATGCATGTGTTAGACAAGAGAATAGTAAACAGCTATGAACTTTGGTCCTCATTCTTCTCACATAGGGAGAGCATTCACTGAAGTGTAAAAAGGAAAAAATAAAAATAACTTCAAAGAAAGCTGGAAGCAAGGAAGCCAGAAGATTAGCAAGGATAAAAAGAACAACTGAGGGGATGCCTACAATATAACAACTCTTTCAGATCATATCAGTTATCCTTAGGTAATACTGAGGACCATTTTCACCATTTCAGAACCCTAATACTTTTTTCTGTGTGCAGCACTCTTGCTCAGAAAGCAATAACTTCTGAAAAACAACCATCATGCAATCTCTTTTGTCAATAAAAGGCAACAATGCCTGAAGCATGACATTTAAATATGCCTTAAATCACTCATGCAGCAATTCCATTAACAGGGCAATGCAGCCATAGAAACTTGCTCTGTGTCAACATTATGGATTCCATTGTTGAAATTAAAGTAAATATTGGGAAGAACTCTCATGAGTTACACTTCAAGACTATTCCTTTCACCAAATGCTTGCATGTAATTCCATAGGTATTATTTTTGAATATAGACACAGAAATACTGCACACACAGATTTTTGTTAGATTAAATGTTCAGAACATCTTAGCAAATTTGATGCATCATTACCAGATACTGAGAGACCACTGATTCTTGGATTTTCACAACTCTCTAAAAGTTGGGTAGCTGGAAGCAGTTTTAAACACCTTGGTAGTTTTATACCAAGGTGTATAAAACTCTACACCTAGCTGACTAAAAGTACATACATTTAGATAATAAAAGAATATTGGAACACAAACATGTTTGTTCAAACAGATAACCTGGGTGAAATCCATGATATCCTCACCTAAATGGCTCTTCATATTTGGACAAACCCTGCTACAAATGACACTGTGTTAGGATCCTTGGCCACTTCTGTATATTCATGAGACTCAGTGCTTTTGTTGAATTCATTTGGTTTAGGAAACCAATTTATACCTAAAAGAATACTTTGTTCTAGTTCAAGATTATCAATTGGGGCTATTAAGAGTTTGGGGCAATAAAATAGGCTTACTAAAAGGGGGCATAGGGACTTCCCTGGTTGCACAGCAGTTAAGAATCTGCCTGCCAATGCAGGGGACACAGTTCAAGCCCTGGTCCGGGAAGATCCCACATGCCACAGAGCAACTAAGCCCATGTGCCACAACTACTGAGCCCACGCTCTAAAGCCCGAGAGCCACAACTACTGAAGCCTGTGCACCTAGAGCCCATGCTCTGCAACAAGAGAAGCCACCGCAATAAGCCCACCGCAATGAAGAGCAGACCCTGCTTGCCGCAACTAGAGAAAGCCCGTGCACAGCAGCAAAGACCCAACGCAGTCAAAAATTAATTAATTAATTAAAAAAATAAAATAAAATAAACACAAAATAAAAGGGTGGGTAAGTAGTTTAACACCAAGATTGGGAAGAGTTAAGTAATTTAGGAAAATGAAGAAAAATACATTCAGCAAGTATTACAAATATTTTTCACTGCTCCAGATGAAACAGATACAAATATGAGACAGTCTTCTTTTCAAGATTAAAGCCAAGTATAAATACAGATATTAAGAAATTATGCAATCCAATATGAAAAGTACTAAAATCCAGGTACATATGAAGGGCATAGGAGATGAGCCATTCACATATGACTCAGGAGGGGCGGAGTGTGTGATGGACCAGAAAATCATGCTTTTACATGAATTTGAACCCTGGTAATTCTGACTCAGTAATATTATACCTCAAAATATTATCACGTTTCCCACTACAATATAACTTATGTTTTTAAAGCTGACTTGTCTTTTAATATCTCAAGGAGACAAAATTACGTTCCACTTTTGTGCTATGCTTTGTATCAATCACACTGCCTGGATTCTGCTTTTATTGTGAATAGTGAATAGTCATCGTTTTGGATCTACCTTCTGTTATCCTCCCTATTAATTCACCTCCAGCTCTCCAGATAATATTTAGTTACTTTCCTTGTGTGCTCAGAGCACTTTATCTCCACTTCATAACTTAACATCAACTTACTTGCAGGCTTTCTTTTCCAGGCAGTATAATTCTTGAGGATAAGGATGTATCTCATTCTTCTCTGTAATTGCCTCAGTGCTTGATATATAGAAGGTGCTCAATAAATGTTTATTAGATGAATATATGACTGCATGCATGGAAGTCCCCAAGATTATTTATGAGCAGTTTGTGACCTTCACAGTGTAACATGAAGGTTGCCACCCTCATCCATTAACCATTGCTTAAATCCATGCTTCCTGTTCTTGAGGCTATTTCCATCTTTGAATATTTTCTATAAAAACTGCCCAAACACCATCAGTGAGTATTTTAGTGGAGATAGACCACTTTCTGAGACAAAGCAGAATGCAAAATTATAGGCAGGTCATGCATGCCCAAAAGGACATTTTACTAATCTCACAGTTTCACTAAGACCTGAAAACCACCGTGACTAGAATTTCTTGTTCTCACTCACAAGGCTTACTTTTTATTTTAATGGCATCGCATATCTCTTTATAGACACCATCTAACTCAATGATTCTATCTAATGTAGCTAGCCGATGAACTCCTGAGGGGTTCTTATAACACTTGATGCTACAGACCACCTGCTTAAAAAAAGAAGAAAAGCTTATGATAGCCCCACTATTAAAAGAAGGCTAAAAGAATGGTCAAAGCTTTCTTTTGTTGAACCCACTTCAGAAATGAGCTATTATTATCTGAACTATGGTCTTCTTAAGGCTGAGTAGAATCAAGACATAAAATAAAACTAAAATAAGCCATAAATTCAGGCTTGTACCTGGCCACTGAAATTTCCAGTTGTTCTCAAAACAGCTTTCTATAAGCAGGATAGATTTTTTGCTTAGATTTTCAAATCTATCTAGCCTCCCCAGGTAGACAGAGGCTTAGAGGTTGTACAACTGTAATAACAGAAAGTAAACATTTTACAGGGAGTAAAGCTAATAACTAGCATATAAGTGGGTTTTGAAGGGGACTCATATCCCAGGCAGAAAGAAAGATGAAGATATTAATGATGTTGCTAATGTTACAGGGAGGACATTTCGGATTTCATAGTAGCTCACTCTCTTGTGACTTCCTGGATATTTTACTATTTGTGGCAAATTTTGAAAAAGACCACAATAATTTGAAGCTCCTCCCATCAAAACATGAGATGGTGGAATTCCCTGGTGGTCCAGTGATTAGGACTCTGCACTTCCACTGCAGTGGACCTGGGTTAGGGAACTAAGATCCCACAAGCAATGTGGTACGGCCAAACTTAAAAAAAAAAAGAGAGAGAGAGAAGGAGAGAGAGGATGGGAATCTCTTTCCCCCATATTGAAAGCAAGTTTGCCTTGTGATTTGCTTTGACCACATAAACAAATCAGAAATGCTACTGTGCCTCCAGCCTAGGCTCAAGAGGACATGCAATTTTTACTACATTCTTGGAATCCCTGCCATCTACTACAATGTGAACAATCTCTGACTAGAGTGTTAGATGGTGAGAGATATGTAGTGTAGTCACCCTCATTAGCCATGCTAATAGAAAGGAAGACACTGGATGTGAGAATAAAGCCATTTTAGATATCACAGGCCATGACCAAAACCATCACTGACCCAGAAGCATGAGTAAGCCCAGCCAAGATCATCCTAGTCTGACCACATAAGCAAGAATTTTCAGATGATCCACAGATTCATGATCGATAATAATTGTTGTTTTAAGCACTACGTTTTGGGGTAGTTTGTTGAACATCAAAATTTTGCTGATGCAATTTTTATTCTCATATTTAATAACTACTTATTGAGCACCACTTTATGCCAGCCATTGATTTACAAACTGGAGATACAAAAGTGAACAATTCATAGCCCCTGGCTTCAAAGTGTTCACCATCTTTGAAGGAGTACACTCAAATAAACAAGCATTTTAATACAATAAAATAAGTACTAGGGGGCTTCTCTGGTGGTGCAGTGGTTGAGAGTATGCCTGCCGATGCAGGGGATGCGGGTTCGTGCCCCGGTCTGGGAGGATCCTGCATGCCGCGGAGCGGCTGGTCCCGTGGGCCGTGGCTGCTGGGCCTGTGCGTCCGGAGTCTGTGCTCTGCAGCAGGAGAGGCCAAAACAGTGAGAGGCTTGCGTACCGCAAAAATATATAAATAAATAAATAAGTACTAGGGACAATCAAAGGGTGCTAGGGACCATTCAAGTCCTCAAATTAAGAAATGTCCATCAAAAAGAGAAAAAAGAAAGAAAGAAATGTCCACCTAAACAAACTGCACTTATATGAATGTACTCTTATTTCAGCACTTCCATAATGTCCAAATAGCGAAACTGACATTGTTTAACTATAGTGTGCTGCACTGGTACCCTCTGTTTCCCAATTACTGATGGGTTAGAATAAAAAGAAAATTTAATGAGATCAAGTTCTACCCTTCCTGGATAGCAAAAAGGGAACTCTTCATGTTCAAACCAGGAGAGGAGAAAGCCAAATCTTTCTCAAAACAGTAATGCAGCTACCTTGTATTGCAACAAGGGCAAAATCAAAGTCATGCCAGTAAAATTATTTATTCAATTGGGCTTCAACTTTATAATCTCCAAGGGATAAAATTGTTTCCCTTAGCTAGATGGTCTTACACTAAGAATGACTTTGAAGGAACATATGAAGCAGCTTTCTTTTTCCTTTCAATTTCTCTGGTGGTGAAAGTGAACTCATACGGATGCTCGCACGTGGAGCTAGATATCACACCCTCACCCCTTCATATCTCCACAATAACCATGTCTAAGGAGAATCTCACTGATTTTCAGGGAATTTCTCTATATTCCTGGTTCATGGTCTAGAGTTTGGTATGGTTCTGGGGGAGCTTTAGGAGGCATGGTTAGTGGGGGTGAAGGTTAGCTTTATCTGCCCCCAATCACTGTGAAGGGTTCTAGTGCAGTCAGTGCTAGTGAAGCAAAGCCCCCTCTGTCTTTCTCACTAAATTACTAAGTGATGCCACCTCTGGCTTTGGGTGGTGATGATAAAAGCCATGTGCAATACTGGTCTCACCCCACCCTTAAGTTATGGCAAGTCATTTTACCTTATTTGTACAAAAAAAGACTAAGTGTCATGTACTTTTTAATGGTATAATTAAACCTGATACAAGTAAAATAATAGTAACAGAAAGAAATTAATGTCAGTATACTTCAATGTGTTATCAGTTAACAGTCAAAACTTTCTTGATCTAGTAGGGTGACCCTTTTAAACCATAATTTCTTCTCTCTTAGATTACACACTCCATTAGATAGATTTTTATATTTTTATTCCTTAATAGCTACATTATTTATTCATATTATAGGAAACCCGAGGAAATCCTAATGGCTTGATATAAGTAATGTGTGCATATATATATATATATATATATATATATAATTATTATTTTTATTTATTATTTATTTTTTTTTTTGCGGTACGCGGGCCTCTCACTGTTGTGGCCTCTCCCATTGTGGAGCACAGGCTCCGGACGCACAGGCCCAGTGGCCATGGCTCACGGGCTTAGACGCTCCGCGACATGTGGGATCTTCCCAGACTGGGGCACGAACCCGTGTCCCCTGCATCGGCAGGTGGGCTCTCAACCACTGCGCCACCAGGGAAGCCCAAGTAATGTATATTTTTGAGCGAGTTTAGTCATATAGTAACAATTCTAGCTTCTGAAGGTAAGCATAAATTAGTATGGTCAAGTAATCACTCGGGAAACAGTAAGACTGATGTGAACCTATGTTTTGTTTTTGTTTTTTTTTAGCAAGAGGCATCAGTCACCATGTCCCTTTAAGTTTATTTATTTATTTATTTATTCATCTATCTATTTATTTTTGTCTGCCTTGGGTCTTTGTTGTTGCGCACGGGCTTTTTCTCTAGTTGCGGCGAGCGAGGGTTACTCTTCGTTGCGGTGCACGGGCTTCTCATTGCGGTGGCTTCTCTTTTTGTGGAACTTGGGCTCTAGGCACGGGGACTTCAGTAGTTGTGGCACATGGGCTCAGTAGTTGTGGCTCGCAGGCTCTAGAGCGGAGGCTCAGTAGTTGTGTTGCACGGGCTTAGTTGCTCCGTGACATGTGGGATCTTCCCGGACCAGGACTTGAACCTGTGTCCCCTGCATTGGCAGGTGGACTCTCAAACACTGTGCCACCAGGGAAGTCCCAGAACCTATGTTTTTTAATGATGCTGATATTGTACATAAATCTGTAGAAGTCACAGCAAAAAAAAAAAAAAAAAAAAAAAGAACTTGAAAAATATGTCTTATTCAATGTGCAAAGATTGAAGCAAACATTTGATATGCAGCTAATTTCTGGGTTTCTTGTTTTGCTTTTTCTCACATCAGCAAATGTGCAGTCAATACAGTATGTGCAAAGCCTCAGATATAATTATGTATATAACAGATTGTAAATAGCCTTTTAATTTTTTGGTGATTTACATATTTTTGTGTGCACAGAATATTCTGGAACAAACACATGATACCCAAAGAAGGTTAAAGATAGGAATAGATCATCCTTATTTTAATGAAGCAAACTTCTTCTTGCATGTCTAATTCTTGTGCTCAAATTAAATAGTAAACCAAAGCACTAACTTAGCTATTTTCATGAATTTATGCACACACACACACACACACACGCAACACATACAACACATACTCACATGCTTGGATTCACCATTTACTGTGTGGCGGCTCTGTGCCATGAACTGTCCAGAATGCAGAGGGTATAAAGCTAATTAAATGCCACAGTACTCATGGGGGAGACAGATCCCTTCCTTGTAAATGAGTGTAACGAGAAAAGCACACAAAGGTTATCACCGGGATGCTGGGGAAGTTATAAAACCCAATCTATTAGAGAGATATTAGGAAGGAGGTGACATATGAGTCAGCAAACAGCCTAGTGCCTGGCTATAATAAATATCAGATAATTTTTTTTCCAACTAAGTTGATTCTTAAAAGGGTACAGAAGCAGTTGCTTGTAATAAGTATGGACCTTCATGCACAATCAGTTGTGTTGCCCTGTCCCAGTCTTTGTTGCTGCCCTAGAAAAGGTTGTCCTTGGCACAATTATTTGGGGCAATTTTGTTTAGCATTGTAATAATCTTTACTTTGTATTGTGACCAATGAAGAGCTCCTGGCAGGACTAGAAGTGATAACTCCTATGCCCTCTATTGTCTCATAAAGATGTCTCCACTCTGGGGCTTCTTTGTAACTATTTATTAAGCCATAGGTCTATGGTAAGGATTAATTTATTTAAAACACTTATAATATGATTCATGAATTTACTTAACCAAGTACAGATGAAATGTCATAACTTGAAAGAGATTTAAGAAGTGAGGATATCATCTTCAACCCTCTCACTTATTCCTCGCTCTGAATACCTCGAACTTGGTAGAGTCATGTGAATTCAACTATCTGATGTACTGAGCAAGAGAGGGCACCAGTTCTCATCTGTATACTGAATATAAGACAAACTCAAGTTATTTCTTACCATTTTTTGATAAAATAAATAGAATTTCTAGATTATCTTTTTCCCACCTCAATGTATTATCTTATGGACTGGGAATACCAACATTCCACTGCTCTAGAGTGAGAATTCATTTTCATTGCTATCCAGGATGTACACACGCACATCTGAAACAGTCAAGTAATAAACTAATTCTTACTAAATGAAAAGCTCTTTGTGATTTTCTATATAGTATATTCTATCTCATTAAAAACATTTGTGGTGATCCAGTAAATTAATTTTGTAATTTATTAATGGGTAACTATGTACAGTTTTTAAAATACTGCTCTTGAAAATGGAGAGACATTAACAATTTTTGAAGCATGGTGGTGTCATTGTTAGGTTTGTAGGGTTTATTCTAATATCTCAGGGGACATAAGACTAGACAGGGAAGCAAATGGGAGGCAGTTGCATTACTCGTATTCAAGTCAGGCAGTGTCAGTAGAGATTGGAAGGAGAATTTTAAAACACAGGAAATATTTAGTAGGTTGAAGCAACAGGACTGATTACTTAAGAGCTATAAGTGGTTGGAGGGTCGGGAAAGGGTAGGAGGAGAGATAAACCAGGGATAAATCCTGTTTTACAACATGAATGAGATAATGAATTCTGAATGTTGCCAAAAACATATGGTAAACATTGGAGGATGATCAAGCTTAGACATGTTGAATTTGAAGCTACTCTAGAACATCGATTCAGAGATGTCTAGCTGGCATTTGGATGTTGAGTCTGAAGTTCTGGCAAGAAGTTTGAAAAAGAGATATAGCTATGTAAGTCATAAGTACATAGTGACTATTTCCAAGTGTGAACAAAGATGAAATCACCTACAGAGAGACTGTAAGAATTAAAAATAGCAGCCCCCAGTGGCAGAGTTCTGGAGAAAACTAACAACTACAGGCTAGACAAAACAAGAAGAATCTCAAGAAAGACAGCATGGAACATGGAAAATCAAGAATTTGTAATGACTCAGAAGGCCAATGAATAATTTCCAGATGTTAAGTGAGATCAACAGTGTCCAAAGCAGCAGAGAAGTCCATGAAGACCTAAAGAATGAATGTTCATTGTGTTTGTAATTATAAAGCCACTGGTGGAAAAGAGTGGGAAACATTTCTGAAAAACACATGAGAAAGAAGCCAAGTTGCTGTAGGTAGAGAAATGGGTGTGGAAACACTGTGTGCATGGTACTCTTGTGACAGATTTGTAGGTGAAGGGAACAGAGAAAAGACATAAGAGAGTGATATTAAATCAAGGGAAGGTTCTTTTATTTTCTCATGGTCTGTTTGTTTTCATTTTTGTTCAATGGGAGAATAAGTGTTTTGACAATACATAGGGAAAAGGAACAAGAATGATGAAGCAAGGTCTTAGAGTCATTGAGCGAGGACATTTTCACATAACAAAATGTATTTCTACATCTCATGAATATCTTCAAGAGAATTTTAGTATTAATTAGAATTCCTGACTTACATTCAGACACATTATAAAATGCGAGAAAATAAACATGATAATTGTGAAAAATTAAAAAGGGCCAAAAGTCTTTTGAGATTTTTTCCATCAAGAAGTGGGGTTTCTGGGATATCAGTTCGGTGCTTTGTGACCACCTAGAGGGGTGGACTAGGGAGGGTGGGAGGGAGACGCAAGAGGGAGGGGATATGGAGATATATGTATATGTATAGCTGATTCACTTTCATATAAAGCAGAAACTAACACACCATTGTAAAGCAATTATACTCCAATAAAGATGTTAAAATAAAAAAAGAAGTAGGGCTTCTATTCCTCTCCCTTGAATCTGAGTGGACTTCCCTAATGAACAGAATATGGCAAAAGAGAAACCTTGCTATTTTATGAATCTGGGGCTTAAGAAACAGAAAGCTTCCACTTCCTGTCTCTTGGCTCAGTCTATCTAGGAACATGTTCCTAGACACGTGAGGAGTCCGACCACCCTGACCTGATCACACCATGCTGGAGTGGTCAGGTACAGATACGGTGGTCAACTGGTGCAGTTGAGTCTCACCTTCAAGTCATTTCAGCCAAGGCATCAGACATATGAGTGAAGCTGCTTCAACCTTCAATATCATCCCACTAGGCTGCTGAATAACAACTGTTGACCTTAGTCAATGACACGTAGAGTAGAATCACTCAGATGACTCTGGACCCACAAAATCATGAAATATGATAAGGTAGTTTTTGTTTTAAGCTGCTAAGTTTTGGGGTAATTTGTAAGCAATAAGTACCTAGAACACATGTTTTGCAAAAGACTTGTATTTCACACCTCTACATATGACTTGGATTATCAAAGTGAATAAAGAAGAAATAAACAGCTACAAAGAGCACATCCCATACACTCCTCAACTATTTTCTTGGTAATTATTTATCTTAACACCTTCTTTATAGGCCACCTAGGGGAAAAACACAATAGAATTTTGCAAGATTTAATTTTGCTTCATTCAGTAATGATACACAGCTATATTATAATATTTTTAATCTAACCTTTAGTATATTTAGGTATGACAAAATAAAAAGAATGATGATCACAATATCATGCTATTTTTGAAACCCATTATCTATTTTAAGTAGTGTTTCTTAATAAAGAATAATGAATACATATCACTGTGTGTTGGTAAATATTATCCATTGTCGAAAATACATATTCCAAGCAGGCTAGTAGAAAAGGATTGATAAGCTAATGTTGCACAAAATATAGTGAAACCTGGTTACAGCTTCCAAATAATGCTTCTTTTTCATACAATACTCATTTTGGAAAAAAAAAAATTCCAAGTAAGAGCCTTGATGTTCAAGATAGATTATTTAGGTGCTTTTTCCTCATGGAAATTGGAGCCATTTGAATAATATAAATTATATAAAAAGCTTCATGCAGTCCATTTTCTTTCATTTTGTGTGGTTTCCTGCAGATTATAATAACGAATAGTTTTACAGCTTAAATAATGTTGAGTGTGAGCATTTTCAATGTGGTAAATTCAGACACAAACCACAGGAAGTAGTGATGCAGTAAGTGGAATTTTCCCCATTGAGTTAGTGTTATCTCTAATATTCTGCAACGTGTTGGACTCATACTACTGCTGGCATAAATGTTTTTGGAGAAAAGCAGTAAGAAAATATTTATTCCTTTCTCCTCAAATTTTCCCTAACTCCCTACCTCCACTGATTGTGGAAATTTGGGTATATTAAGTGCAGGTAAGGGTTTTATAAATATTCCTAGATAGATAAATAGGTAGATAGATAGGTAAATGATTGATATATAGATAGATGATTAATATCTAGATAGGTAGATGAGATGATCCTGTCCACAACTGTTCAGAATGTTATATGAACTATGAAATAATGCATTTTAACTAGTGTTAGGTAAATTGATTTTTTCATATGAAATATAGTGAATGAAAAGCAAATAATATCTATGCAATTATCTTCTATGATCAAAGACAGTTAGTTTGACATTGTAAGGAAACAGTTTAGGGAATTAAAAATTTAAAGAAAAGAGATTTATGTAAAATTGCTATGGCATTTATTTCTGCTTAAATTCTATGTTGGGTGCACATTAATTTGGCTAACATCAGTGTGGGTGATCCTATTATCTTATTTTCTTACAGTTTAAAATAAAATATGCTTTTGATTACAATTCTCATTGCTTGGACTGCAATAAAAAATGCTGAAAAAGTAATGCTATATAAAGCAATCTTGAACTAAATTGCTCTTTTTATTAATAATCATTTATCTGCTTAACAAAACTAATGTTAAATACTATTTGAAGAAATATTTTTGTGTAAGAGGTCAGATATAGAATATTTTTTAGTGTATGATTACCTAAAATTTTTCATAATACTTGCTGTTCATACAGTAAAAAAATAACTAAATTTCAAGGGATTATATGACATGGACATTTCTTTAAAATTTAATATTATGCAAGTAATTTTAACAATAGCATTATTATAAGATGAAGACTAATCTCTAATAATTCATGCAAAAATTATTACGCTGTTCTCTTTCATTAGTGAATGCCCAATTAACTGATTTGGATAAATCACAAAGGTAAAGGATCATAAATCCTTCATTCAGTGGACAGATATACATTGAGTAACCTAATATGTATCAGAGGTACAGTCATGAACAAAATTCCAAAGTATTTCGCTTTAGGAAACTTAACATTCTAAGTGGAAAGATATAGAATAAAATAAACAAACAAAATGCAGGTTGTACGTGCTAAGAATAATAGAGTAAGATAAAGAATACAGAATTGATGGTCTGAGGAGAGGAGTGTTTTACGTTAGGTAGTTTAATCAGGGACGATCTCTCTGAAAAGGTGACCCTCCAGCAGAGCAGAGTGAGATGAAGGTAGGAGCCACAGGGATCTGTAATAAAGACAATTCCTGCTAAGGAAACAGACTCTGAAAAGGACCTGGGAAGTGGGGAGGCCACATGGCATGGCTATGAAACATAAAGGTAGAGCCAGCTGTTAGAACAGATGAACAAAGGGAGGGACTGAAATGTGACCAGGGCAGAGAGTAGGGGTGGGATGGGTGAAGATCCTAAGAGGACCTAGAAGGCCATGGTAAGGGCTTTGTAATTAATTCTCAGGAAGATGGGAAGCCATCTCAATGTTTCGAGCAGAGGACTGACATTTTGTCTTTGGTTTTGAAAAAATCCATTTGGCTTTAATGTATAATTAGATACGTAATATGGAATTATATTGCTTTTTAATAACAAAGAAAAGTAAATCCAGAATTTCTCATGTTATGGATCATTATAAGAGAGTGAGACAAATCCGGCTCAAAGGTTCAGTTTAATAAGTAGTTTTCAAGATACTTGCCACGCATTTTATGGATCTAATTGTACTCAGTCTTGAGGTCTTGTCATTATTGTAAGCCCTAATGTCAAATATAAAAATTAGAATTTCTCACTAGGGAATTCTGAAAAGTTCTTGGGTGATCTTCCATTAGCTTCACTTTTACTTCCATTTATAGTCTTGTATGTCTTTCAAGGTCTAAATTACTATTCACCTAGCTCTCATGAAGCTATGAGTAATTTCTAATAGACAGATCCCCAGTTAGCTTCTCCATAGCAAAAAGGATGGGATGTACTAATTGAATCTCAATTAGCTTACATCATATCTTTTACAGAATTTCAAAACATGATTGTTCTCCTATTAAAGGTTCAGAGGAAGGAGGACAAATATTTTTCTTTCTGTATTGTTGTGAAAAGGAATCCAACTATCTGTATAGGACTCACAGTTTTCATCATGTCAAAATATAAAAGAAGCCTATAAATAAATAAAGGGATATGGTGCCCTCTTTATGAGCTGTCAGAGAACACCAGAGAGCCCAAGATAGGTTTCCTTTCGAGTTACATGTACAGGTGGGAGTACCGTCCACAAGAAGCCAAACCACAGGCTCTTTCCTCTGTTCACCTGTGACTCTGTGACTTGCTTCAGTTCCAAAATAATTAGAATGAATTGTGGTTTCTTACTGGAAAATCACTCAGCTGGCTTACTTTAATCTCTCCTAGAGTTGGTTCACAAAGAAAACAAGTGAGGCATTCAGGACGACAATGGAAGAGCAAATAAGTTGGGGGTGAAAATAAAGCCAAGCAAGTTTTTACTAAAAAAAGGTAGAGATTCTTTAGAATAAGATGAGATGCAAACTAACTGCAGCCTACATAGTAGGTTGTACTTCCTACTAGAATTCAAATATGATATTTCTTTAAAAAGACACTGTCAAAGGGGGAAAGCCATCAAGGTAGAAACGTTTAGAAATTCCCAGAGAAAAGAGACACTATACAGGCCTCAGAATATTCACCATTGTTTCCTTATTTCCCCCAAATATTTTGGTGGATTGGAAAGTTCTACTTCGTATATGAACAGATATTTCCCATTAATAAAATTTCTCATTATAAAAAAAAATAATAAAACAAATAATAAAAGTCCAGGTAGAATTTTAAAATAATTTATGAATGATAGCCTTATAAGTCAGTCAGAAAAGGAGAGATGAGAGAGGAATCCCAACTGACACCTATTTTTCAGTTTAGCTTCTATATATATATATGATATATATATATATATATATATATATATATATCATATATATATATATATATCTATTATTTGACAGTCACTATTACAGGTTTTAGGAATATAGCTTTGAACAAAAAGTGCTTCCTTTCATGAACCTTGTGTCTAATGAGGGGAGATAGGTCATAATTAAATGTCAGTGAAAAAAATTTCAGAAAGTAATGAATACCACAAATAAAGTAAAAATAGGGGAAAATGGTCGAGAGACATCGGTTGAATTAGGTCATATTTTCGATTCAGGAATCAGAGGTGGTGTTTCTGAGATGTCAACTGAATTAAAACTGAAAGGACAAGGAGTCATCGGGCAGTATTGTAGGCAGAGGGCACGACACATGCAGATCCCCAAGGAGAGAGAAAGCTTGAAGCGTAAAGAAGGCGGATGTGGCTGGCACATTGAATGTTAGGAAGACAGTGGGAGGAATTGATCCAGGAAACATAAGCAGGGATCAAACCTTGAATTTAATTTTAGAGTGATGCAAAGATATTGGGGGATTTTAATCTGAGGAGAGAAATGATTTGATTTATATTGTAAAAAAGTTTCTCTGAGCTGTATATGACCGAGGTTGAAGTAGAAGTTAGAAGGCTAGGGGCAGTGTCCAGATGAAAGACAATGACATCTTGGGCTAAGAAATTTAAATAAAGTGTCAGGAGAAAAATTTTAAATTATAGTAAAGAATAAAGTATTTCAAGAACCCTTAAGCACCTTAGAATCATCCACTAACACAGGTACAACTGATGTGCTAATTACAGATCATTCTGAGCCTTTGATTAATATTGGCTCCCTAAGGAGCTTATTAAGCACATATTTGTATCATTAAGAATAACTGATTTTCTGAGACATACAGGCTAATGCTTTTTACAAGCGAATTCACCAAACTTAAGAGAGAGATCAGGTGGAGAACATTATCATAGCTACCTAGACATCATCAGAACCCTGGAAACTAGGAGCAGAACATATTCACAGATGATGAAAAATTAGAACTACCTGTCCTTGAATTCATCTTCAAAAAACTTAAGCACCTCAAGACGATGATGATGATCATTGATGATGAAGATGCTGTTATGTTATCCTTTAGATAGGATAATAAAAGTACTGGTTTAAAGTGTTAAGCATCTTAATTTTTGAATTGCTTTCTATTACTAGAGATAGATTTAGGCCAATTCATCCATCACTTTCTTATAGTCCCTCTTGGGATGAATTGCAAAGAGCCATTGTACTAGGAGTTCAAGATGAAGCCAAGGAGTGGAACTATAAATTTAACGGAGACCTCACCCTGATTCTGTGTGTGTGTGTGTGTGTGTGTGTGTATGTACACACCTGCGAGCTGGCAGGTGAGAAAAAGGGGAAGAATCTATCATAGATATTACTGAGTGCTACCCATTGTACTATATCTTCACCTATTTATCGCTAATCAGAACAAGACAGTTCACACAGATTCCAAACACATCTGCAGCCCAAAGTCAAAGATATTATTTAGTGTAGTTGCTATTCAAATGTCAGACTTAAACAAAAATGCAAATAAAGGTGTCCTGCCTTATGATTTAACCCCAAGGAGGACAAGAAAACATCAGCATACTTTAAAGTGACTGGAACAATAAACATCTGTTGAAAGAAGCAGCCCTCAGGCAAAAGATGAGAAAGTTTGGGATGGTTAAATGGGAATTACCCCAGTTTGGTTGCATACTAATATCTTTCCAGTAGCAGCAAGTGAAAAGGAAGGAAAATCATAATCACTGGGTTATGCTATTTCAGGGACTATAGATCAGACCCACAAAATGGTGTCCATAATTTCTTCAACCTAAAATCACTGGGTAACATCTGCAAAGTTTTAGATCTAGAATATGCTCAAAGCAATACTTTTAACATATGTATTCATCAATTGATGAAGTGTTGAAATGTACTTTTCCTTCCCTTTACAAATGAGAAAAGTGAAATCTTGAGAGGTTATTCACATTACTTAACCGATTAGTGATTTCTGGACCTCAGGATTTCAAGTTAATAAAATACTATTTACACTACCCTGAGTGACCAATTACTATCATGATCAGTATGATTAATAAAATAAGATGTCTATAATATCTAGTTTCTTAAGTTTATAAATAATGTTTCTTATTGCATTAAACTTATTTCATACATTTACACAGATAAAATATTCCAAGATTTTAAAAGAGAATAAATATATTTTAGCAAGCAGCAAAGAATGATTTAAAATGTTAGAATGTCTACAAACAGTAATAAGTCTAAGTTTTTTAAAGTAGTAGGCTTTCAATTTGCACATTCTACTCTTTCTTGAATATCATTATGAATGGCAGCCTTTTCATATGAAGACAGTTTACTTTTTGATGTTACTCATATTAGCAAATATGTAGGTGTTTTTTATTTCAAGACAAAATCATGAATTTCTTATGAAAATATTAGTTTAGGAGTCAGTCTTCTATTAAGTAAGGTACATAGAGGTTATGCATTTCTTACCATATTTCTGGTATGAAATCAGAGATTGAACTAGAATATTTAAGTATTATGTGGTTCTTGAGTAATTATTAATTTTGGTACATTTCTTTAAATTATGGTTATGGGCAATTTTCAAACTTTTTGCTTTCTAAGGAAAATACATTATGTCTTCGTTTGTTTTATTCACACTTTATCTCCAGCTTTGAGGTACAAATACAATAAAAATTTAATCACCCATAGAACAGTTTAAATCTTTACAAATAAAGAACTCCTAGGTACAGAAACAGCTAAATTGGGACAAATAGAAGATTCTGTTATTTTCTCATCAATGTCCCACTGAAACTGTGCTGAATATTGGTAAAATCATTAAAACTGGAAAAGCACATGTGGCACCCAAGGGGCCTTCAGAGATCTACAAGAAGTCTTGCTCAAGAACCAGGCTTAAGTAATTATATCATGCTACATCTGCTTGCTGCTATCATAAAACACTCAAGTGCATTGTCAGGACTCACTTTAGCTTGTTCTTTTTGCAGTCTCTGAGGTTCCCTGGTCAAGAGGAATTCTAGCCCCAGCACTTCTGAAAACAATACAGTGTTTTCAACGTATCAATACAGTAAATGAAAAAGATGTTAGAACTTAGCTGTATCTGTTGAGATTGTGTCATCTGCACTATACACCTGTACCTCACTTTATTGCACTTTGCAGATACTGTGTTTTTATACAAATTGAAGATTTGCAGCATCCCTGCATCGAGCAAGTCTATCTGTGCCATTTTTCCACCAGTATTTGCACACTTCGAGTCTCTGTGTCACATTTTGGTAATTCTTTCAATATTTCAAAGTTTTTCGTTATTATTATATTTGTTATGGTGATCTGTGATGAGTGATTTTTCAATGTTACTACTACAACTCTCTGGAGGCTCAGAAGAGGGTTAGCACGTTTTAGCAATAAAGTATTTTTTAATTAAGTTATTTACATTTTTGAGACATATGCTATTGCACACTTAGACTACAGTATGTAGTATACATAACTTTTACATGCACTGGGAAACCAAAAAGTCATGTGATCTGCTTTATTGCGATATTCGCTTTAATGCGGTAGTCTGGAACCGAACACGAAATACCTCCAAGGTATGCCTTGTAGTGACTTAATCAAACAGAATTTATTTTTTTCTCATTATAAAAAGAGTCTTAGAGCAAGCAGTTCAGATCTGTAGAGGAGCTTCACAATGTCATCACAATGTCTTCCTTTTACTTTGAACCTCACTCTGCATAGAGTCTGGTATTTATCTTCATGCTCATAAGATGGTTGTTCTATCTCCAAGCATTACATCCATACAGGAGAAAGGGGAAAGGTCAAGGGAAAAAGGCAGAAAGCATATTCCAGCCAATTTTTGCCCCTTTCAAAAGCTTTGCAAGAAGGCCCACCAGTGATATCTACCTATATCTTGTTAGCCAAAACCGGATCATGTGACTATGCCTACTTTAAAAATGTTTAGGAAGCTGACCATTTTAGCTGAGTACAATATCAACCTGGAAATACAAAAAAAATTCCTTTGTTAAGGGAAAAAGGACAAATGATATTGATAGGCAGCTAGAATTTGCCTCCAATTCCTTATTAAGGGAATGTGTATCTTGTTTAAAAATAGCTAACTTCCCCCTTTGGTATAGAAATCTTTGATATTCCTACACATACAGCACTTAGATCTTTCTCTTTCAGATCCAAAGTCAAATATTTTCCCCAGGATTCCCTAATATATTACTTTTTCCCTTTCTCTATTTCTACAGGCAAGGACACCCCCATATCTGAAATAAGACTGTTCAAAAATAACCTTGATTTCAAGATGGGGAGTAGGGATAATTTTCTGAAAGCTGGAATGAAGAACGGGGCCCCCCTTTATGTTTTCTCTATTTGGGTCCACATACTAAGCTTGAAAGAGAGAAGGATTCATATCCTGGCCAATCACATGGTTGAGTCATCTTCAGAAGTATTACTGGTAGACTTCTCCTTCGGAAGAAAAGTAATTCTGCTATGAGTGACGGGATGCACAAGTCTCCATCCCAACTATACAAATGCAACCTCATACAGAACTATGGTGGTCAAGGGTATGGATTAACCATAGCAGACTTCTCAACCAATTCAGTCAAACATGGATGGCCGTAAATTTATGAGCCTCATGATTTGCCCTGGCATGAAATTGGAGTTGAGCCTACTATATGGAACATGTTTCTAGGGCATACTCAGGCTCAATATAAACTCATATATAATGTGATAATATAATCTCTCTAACAGAGATCCCTCTCTCTGTAAATATTTTTGTGAAAGGTGGAGATTTTCAGGATTTATTAGCATTAATATGCTAACCTATCCTTATCAGTATGTTGAAAACACTTTACAGAGAGGGAACCCATAATAAATAGAAGATTTTCTCATATATAATATGTAAGGAAGATGGTTGAGGGAAGTCTTTGAAGTCATTCAGAGCTGAGTTTAACTTCAGACTTGGCTACTTCAGTCTGTGCAAACTCTTGATTTCTCAGTTTCCCATTTTTGGAGTGACATAATAACACTTGCCTCATGTGATTGTTATGAAACTTGAATAATATAATAAACACAAATGCTTAAAGCAATGCTGGAATAGGTTGTATGCTCAGTAAGTGGTTGCCACTGTTAATAAACTAAACTAGAAGGGAATGAAAAATTCTACATCTTTTAGGATTTGTCTATATTTAGAATAAACTGGAGTTTGGGAAATACCCTTATGTGTTTTTGTAATACACACTGACATTAAATATCATTTTCCACATCATTCTCTTAAAATGTAATTTAATGCTTTTGAAAATATTTTGAATAAAGTCAGGTAAGTAACTGAAAAGCATTATTATCAGTAGATCCTTCTATCAAAGAAAAAAAGTAAGCTCTTTCAAGGTTTCCTTAAAGGTTATAAACACTCAAAAAGAAAAACAAAAAACAAAAAACTAAAAGTAGTCTTGGGAAATAAAAAAAGAAGATGGCTACCAAAGAGAGTTATCAGAGTAAATATATGAATACCAAAGAGTAGTAAATAATTGGAAACATATCTTTCTCATGATAAAAAACTATACTTAGGACAAAATGATCCAAGTCTGAGAAATTTAAGTGTAAAGCATACTTGGAGCATCTTATCATTGTGCAAATCAAGAGGAAGAGGATCACATGAACAGTGATAAGCATCACCAGAGCATTTGAGTTTTTATGTTTCATTTTATGCTATAAACCAAACAACCATAATATGCTTTCAGCATTTACTTGTATTTGCTATCATAGGACTAGGAAAATATGAAATACCCAATACCAAACAACATAATAGGTACCCATAATTCACAGTAAGAAAAATGCTTGCACAAATGCAACTCATTCCTTATTACATCTCAAGATGAAAGTGTCTTTCAATTTTAAAGCACCCTTTCTAGCTAAAAGGGCTCATTCGGTATTTAAACAGCATCAACTTTCATCTTAAATAAACTGCAAGTGCTAAAGCCTATTATCTGAACCTACACAGTTTCATGTTTTTGAAGAATTACTCATTATAAGTTGGCTTTTTGTCTCTTTCCAGATAATCTGAACCTAAAGGAAAGCTATGTAACTTACTCCTTAAGTTGGAATTGATGATTTTCATAATATGCTCTACTTCCTATATAATTAGGCATATAAATATGTATTTATTGTGACTTCTATAAAGATAAATGAGAACATGTCCCTACCATACAGAAGCTTATACTCTAGTAAGTGAGTCAGAATAATAAGTTAGTATTGGCATAAGTATATTTTAATGGAAGACTAAAACAGCCACTGCTAGAATGGAGGAGAGAACAAATTTCTTGGCTATTTATGGGATGAGATGGTAAAACAGAGTGAAGAATTTCAGGTTGCTGTATAGTTTAGTACCTGGGAGAATGGGAGACCAGGTAAGAAACAAATTAATATAGAGAATAGCTTGTCCCCTTTTTGGAGTGGGGGGAAAAGGAAGAAAATTTCCAGAGCTATGGGCATGCAAAATCCCAAGTAAGGAGCGTCTTAGGTAGACATAGCAGATATATATGAGTAGAGGGGAGAGTGTGGTTATGTGTAACTAGTTTCTAGGTGATATGGGCTTTTATACTATCCCACTTGAAGGGTTCTGACCTAAGGTTCAGGTTATCTTATAGCTACAGACAAGAAACTCTTTGTGTCACAAGTAGTGACATTGGTTGTTCAGAACATTGAAAAAATAAACTATAAAGGATATTTTATAAAATAACATCCTAAGATATTTCAGGTGACATGATTGTTTCCTTTGTGGAAAAGTACATTTTAAACTTTTGTGTATTTAAAAAATTTTAGATATAATTTATATACAATTTGACTTAATCTAGTTTTTTAATCTATTCAAATTTTATCTTTAATCATTTTATTCTCTAATTATATATTACCAGATTATATGAAATACTTACTTTTGTTTAATGATCTTATATCCTACAACCTTGATAAACTCACTTATTAATTGAGTTGGATTTTTTGGTAGGTAACACTGAGATTTCTTTATTCACAATCATGTCCTATATGAATAAAGATAGTTATACTTTATCAAATGTTCAGTTCAATGAGTTTTGCTAATTATATACATGTAGCCATCAAGCAAGGTAAGATAGAGAAGTTTTTCATTATTATTATATTTGTTATGGTGATCTGTGATGAGTGATTTTTCAATGTTACTACTACAACTCTCTGGAGGCTCAGAAGAGGGTTAGCACGTTTTAGCAATAAAGTATTTTTTAATTAAGTTATTTACATTTTTGAGACATATGCTATTGCACACTTAGACTACAGTATGTAGTATACATAACTTTTACATGCACTGGGAAACCAAAAAGTCATGTGATCTGCTTTATTGCGATATTCGCTTTAATGCGGTAGTCTGGAACCGAACACGAAATACCTCCAAGGTATGCCTTGTAGTGACTTAATCAAACAGAATTTTTTCCAGTCAACCCTATCTCCCCTGAGGCATTAATTGTTCATAATTCTATCGCCACATATTTTTTGTCCTGTTCTTTAATTCATATAAATGACATGGTATAGCATGTTCTCTTTGATTCTGCTATTTTTGTTTAACATTATGTTTTTAAAAATTTTTATTGGAGTATAGTTTCTTTACAATGTTGTGTGAATCAGCTGTATATCCTCTCATTTTTGGATTTCCTTCCCACTTAGGTCACCACAGAGCAATAAGTAGAGTTCCCTGTGCTATTCAGTAGGTTCTCATTAGTTATCTATTTTATACATAGTATCAATAGTATATATATGTCAATCCCCATCTCTCATTTCATCCCACCCCACCCTTCTCCCTTGGTATCCATACCTTTGTTCTCTACATCTGGGTCTCTATTTCTGCTTTACAAATAATATCCTCTATAGCATTTTTTTAGATTCCACATATATGCATTAATATAGATATTTGTTTTTCTCATTCCGACTTACTTCACTCTGTATGACAGTCTGTAGGCTCATCCATGTCTCTACAAATGACCCAATTTTGTTCCTTTGTATGGCTGAGTAATCTTCCATTTATATATATATATATATATATATATATATATATATATATATATATATATATATATATATATATATATCACATCTTCTTTATCCATTCCTCTGCTGATGGACATTTAGGTTGCTTCCATGTCCTGGCTATTGTAAATAGTGCTGCAATGAACATTGGGGTACATGTGTCCTTTTGAATTATGGTTTTCTCAGGGTATATGTCCAGTAGTGGGATTGCTGGGTCATATGGTAGTTCTATTTTTAGTTTTTTAAGGAACCTCCATACTCTCTCCATAGTGGCCGTATCAATTTACATTCCCACCAACAGTGCAAGAGGGTTACCTTTTCTCCACACCCTCTCCAGCATTTATTGTTTGTAGATTTTTTGATGATGACCATTCTGACCAGTGTGAGGTGATAGCTCATTGTAGTTTTGATTTGCCTTTCTCTAATAATTAGTGATGTTGAGCATCTTTCTTGTGTTTGTTGGCCATGTGTATGTCTTCTTTGGAGAAATGTCTATTTAGATCTTCCATCCATTTTTTGATTGGGCTGTTTGTTTTGATATTAAGCTGCATGAGCTGTTTTGCTGGGAAAACTGGACAGCTACATGTAACAGAATGAAATTAGAACACTCCCTAACACCATACACGAAAATAAACTCAAGGTGGAACAAAGACCTAAATGTAAGGCCACACACTATAAAACTCTTAGAGGAAAACATAGGCAGAACACTATGACATAAATCACAGCAAGATCCTTTTTGACCCATCTCATAGAGAAATGGAAATAAAAACAAAAATATACAAATGGGACCTAATGAAACTTCAAAGCTTTTACACAGCAAAGGAAACTATAAAGAAGATGAAAAGACAGCCCTCAGAATGGGAGAAAATATTTGCAAAGGAAGCAATTGACAAAGGAGTAATCTCCAAAATAACATTATGGTTTTGAGATTAATCTATGCTGTTGTCATACTCCAGGATTTAATTTCTTTTGTATTCTTCAGCAGTATTCCATGATATGGGGACACCATAATTTGTTCATCCATTCTCCTATTGATGGATATTTGGGCTGTTTCCAGTTAAGGGCTACCATGACTATAGTTACTATAACCAGTGCTTATAAATCTTTCTGCGGACATATACTTTCAATTCCCCTTGGTAAATATCTAGGAGCAGACTTGCTTAGTCATAGGGTAGATATATATTTGATTTATAAAATATTATAAAGAGTCCTCCAAAGTGATTACATCATTTTACATTTCCTATCAGCAATCTATGAGCATTCTAGTTGCTCTACACTCTCCCCAACATTTTATTGTCAGTGGATGAAAAACAGTATGTCATTGTGGCTTTAATTTGCATTGTCCTCATGATTAATAATAGTGAGCAAGTTTTCGTATGTTTGTTGGCCTTTCTTGTATCTTATTTTGTGAAATGCCTATTCCACGTTTTTATCCATTGCCCCTCCCCCCCACCCTGCTCCAAACTGGGCTGTTTAACTTTTCCTTAGTTTTTTAAAAAATTGATTTATAGGACTTCTTTGTTTTTTGAATATTAGTCCTTTTTCAGGTGGATATAAATATTTTCTTAATATTGTCTTTAGATAAGCATAAATTTAAGCTTTTTAAAAATAAACTCCTATTATTTTTGTTTTCTTTTATGGCTAGAAATTTTTGAATCTTACTAAGAAATCTTTGTCTATCTCAAGGTTATGTATTTATATATTTCCACATTTTCTTCTAGAAGCTTTATAGTGCTAGTCTTTAAATTTACCTCCATGAGCAATTGAAAGCTTTTTTGTGTGTGCAAAGGGTGAGGTAGGGTCAAGGTTCTCATCTCTATAGGGATATCTACTTTACCTAGCACAATTTGTTAAAAAGATTCTCCCTTCTCTCACTGAATTGAAGTGGTGCCTTGGTCAAAATTAATTAACCAGATATGTGTAGGTCTATTTCTGAGCTCTCCATCTGTTGCATTGATCTATTTCTTGTTCTTACTGCTGTAGATTTATTACAATCTTGAAATCAGGTAGTGTAACTCTTCCTAATGTTACTTTTTTCAAAACTGCTCTTCAAGTAAATTTTAGAATAGGTTATTAATTTATTCAAAAAATTTTACTGGGATTTTGATTGGTGTTCTGTTGAATTTATAGATACATTTATAGAGAATGTACACTCAACACTACTGACTCTTCCAATCCATGACCATTTATTTAGGTCTCTATTTCCTTAATATTTCTCTGCCACTTTTGTTAAATTTATTCTTAAGGATTTTATACTTTAATATTATAGTAAATTAAAAATAGAATATAACCATGAAACCATATGACTTCTAATACAATAATCAAGTTTAGATATACTCTGTATAATTTAATTTCTGGCAATTTATTGAGACATCTTATGGCTAAGAATATAGTCTATCTTGGTGGGTGTTTACTGTGATCTTAAGAAAAAAATGTGCAGTCTACAGTTGTACAGTGGGGTGCTGTATAAATGCCAATAAGGTCAAGCTTTTTTATTTTTTTATTTTTTGGTCTACTCGTTCTATTACCAGAGATATGTGTTGAAATCTGAACTATGATTGTGGATGTGTCTATTCCTTGCTTTATTTCTATCAACTATTGCTTAATGTATTTAAAATTCTGTCATCAGGTACAACTATACTTAGAATTTGATTTGATCATTTTACTATTATGAAATGCACTCATCTCTGGTAATAGACACTCTGCTTGAAATATATCTTATTTGAAATTCGTATAGCTATAACAGTTTTTTTATACTCATTTTTGCATGATATAGCTTTTTCACTCTTTTCCTTTAAACCTCTTTATATATTTATAGTTAAATTTTGTTACTTACACATAGCATACAACTGAGTCTTGTTTATCCAATTGGCATGTTTATTCTATTTTCATCTAGTGTAATTATTGATATGATTATATTTTGGTCTATCTTTTTTTTTTTAATTTATTCCAAACATTCTTTGCTTCTCTGTTTCTCCTTTCCTGTTACCTTTTGCATTAATCGAGTATTTTGTGGTTTTCTATTTTATCTCCTCCATTTACATTTTATCTATAATCTTTTGTATTATCTTTTATGTGCTCTCCTAGAGAACACAAAATTTATCTTTAATTTATCAAAATACACCTTTAAAAATTATTAGAATACATTATAAACAACAGTATGTTCCCATTTATCCTGTTCCTTCCTTTTGTCTTCCTAAAGTCTTATATTTTACTTCTCCATATGCTACAAAACAGCACTTTGTATCCCAAGCAAGGACATAACCTTCTCCTGTCAGGATGCTCCTAATGTTAGGGACAAATCAATCTAATCTAGAGTTGTACTCCATCTGTGCTTTAGTTAGATTCCATTCACCACCAAATATTAATACTAAAAACCAGATGAACCTCTGAATGTTACTTTCTTCACACAAAATCCTTAAGGTCACTAAAAAATTACAGTTTCCAAATTCACCTAAACATTACCAATGATCGTAGATAGAACCCCACAGTAGACATTTTTTTTACGTTGATGGGTCAGCCACCCTTTTTAGGAATTTCTGTTTAATTTTTTATGTACCCAATCATTTTAGATTGCTATGTAAGTACTCTAGGTTAAGTAAGATAATCCCAATGACTATAGGTAATTTTATTATATGTAATTTCAAGGAGTAAGTGAATATTTTTAGAGTGTTAGCAGAATATAACAGTTAAGAGTATTGGTTTAACAATCAGCCCAGCCAGTTCCTATCCTGACACTTACAACTTGACCTCAGTCAACTTCCTTAACATCTTCTACCCCCAGTTTCCCCAGCCAAAATGAACAATTTTAGAATCTATTCCACCACATTGATTTGATAATTAAATCACATAGTAATACAAACATTATTGAACTCTTAGCTCTTATCAGCACTAAAACTTGCATATAATTTACTTGTGTTAACTAATTTAATCTTCACTATTATTAATTGATAATGAATATAATGCATCTAGTACATTGTCTGTCACATTTTTAAAACTCAGAAGTTGCATCAGTTATAATTTCAATACTCCAAAGTATGATGGTTTACTTAAATAAGTTAGAAACCGTGTTACATTCTTAGCCAGGGAGTAGTTAAATATCATAACAACACCAGCAAATGCATACTCATTTATGCACACACACACACACACACCCCACAGAAATCAGTACAACATTTTCAAATGTCTAACAAAATATCTCATTTGATCTTAACAGTCCTGTGAAGTAGGAAGGTTGCATTTATAAAACATTTTAAAAATGAATAAATTAAAGTATATCATAGTTTAGTAATCTGCTAAAAATCCCATGAGAACTTCATGGCAGATAGCAGACATGTAAACAGACATCTCAGCTGAAGGCTCTTTTTTCTCTTAATTACACCCAGCAGTTTTTACTATATGAAGAAAATGATTTTCCTTCGTAATCTTTCATTCTATTTCTCAAAGCCTCTCTAAAAATGTCACTTTACTAGAATGTGTGACAGTGATTCGTGCCACCCAAAATTCATCACCTTCAGAAGATTTTTTTCACTTGATATTTGAATGGAAATTAGGATTTAATATGTTACTCATTTTATATATAACTTCCCACAAACAAAGTTTTAATAAATTACTGTACCAGCATAATAAGCAACTGAGGGCTCCAAGTAATCATAAACAGTAATAACTATGTTCACTGTTAACATTTTAGTAATAATTTATAAAACATAATGAAGTTCTAATCAATCAAAAGCACACTATCAAAAGATATTTATTGGGCTTCCCTGGTGGCGCAGTGGTTGAGAGTCCGCCTGATGATGCAGGGGACGAGGGTTTGTGCCCTGGTCCGGGAGGATTCCACATGCCATGGAGCGGCTGGGCCCATGAGCCATGGCTGCTGGGCCTGTGCATCCGAAGCCTGTGCTCCGCGATGGGAGAGGCCGCAGCAGTGAGAGGCCCAGGCACGGCAAAAAAAAAAAAAAAAAAAGATTTGTTTTGGTAAGGACTTACTCTAGCAGAAGTAGAAGTTATTGTTTCAAACCCCATAAAAGCATCCCCTAAATGTTCTTTATTTAGTAATAGGTTGTATGAATGTATCCAGAATTTTGACACAGTCTTCTTACTAAGAACAGAAAAAGAAACAGCTGGAATTCAAAACATCTCAAGACAAAACATATATGAACTCCTCAGTTTTTGTCAAGTATCTTAATGGTTGTCTATTTAAAAATTAGTTATCTTGTAAAAAGAAGCTTCTGAGTTTTTGATAATCATATGCCTTGAATTGAGAGTATGCTATTCATTATGATTTAAAATGCTTCGTCTATGTTGAGTTTTAAAACAACTAGAGAAACAGATGTTAGACATCTAATGTTGCTATTCTCAATCAGAGATCATTTTTAGTTTAACTGTTCCTCCTCTCTGACTGTAATAAATTTGCTTTCACATGCATTTCTGGTCAGAAGAACTGCAACCCGTAAAAAATGTGAAGCAAGCTGAGATTTGCAAATGTCCCAGACTTTGTTAGTCTCCGTCTCGCCTAAAAGCAAGAATGTAGGTGTTAATTAGGAGTGTGTTTAAAGAGTTCTCTAAGTTTAAAAACAAAACAAAACAAAACAAAACAAAAAAAGTTTCTTAGAAGTGCTCTTAATGAAATCATTGAATAGATACAATGTCGTACTTTTGTAGAAGAGGTTAAAAAAAGGCGGTAGTGACTCAAAGACTATTTTCTTTGCAGTTTATTTCCTGGTTTTATAAATACATCTTCCAAATGAAAAGGAAGTATACCCTTCTGCCTTAATTTTTATTTAGGTGAAGAACAAGGGTCCAGTAAGTATGAGAAATATTAGGTAATGGAGCAGGTGTGGCCGAATATGCAATTTAGTTCATTAAATTCTGCTTGCAGATGCAAGGAGACTTCCTACAGACTTACCAGAACTATTCTCCAACCCACAGACTGAAAAAATGGGTTATACATATGTAAACATTGTTCCTTTAATTCTTTCAAGTTCCTCATTTCTTATTAAAAGTGTATTTACTAACTCATGCTTAGCACCTACAATAACATTCTCGTAACTATACAAAATCACACCAAAGCATAAAACATGACTTAATATTATTCCTCTCTTATCCTCTAAAAGGGAATTTAGTTACTGAGATGACTAGAAAGATCACATCAGGACAGTCCCGCCTATAATATCTGCATGAAACAGGGATCCAAAGCAATATTTTATAATACTCTTCCCTGCTTTTTCCATTTTAACCTTCTTTGTATTTATGTGCATTTATATAAATCCAAGCATAATACACAAGGTCCAACAAATAAGCACATTGCTGACAGTGACTGTTAGCATTGTATTTCAAGAGAAGAAACAGCATACTTTTGAATTAAAATATCATTTAATATTTACCAATTATCAAGTTGTTCTACACCTTACTTCTGCAACCTCTTGTCAAAAGCTGCATGTGCCTTGCTATTTTCAGAGTAAATTTGTAACAATGGAGTAATCTAATTGTTAGTTATTTGGTTATAGCCATCTGCGGCAGGCCAATTACAGAGCAGCCTGGAACTGGTTGAAGCACTTGTGAGGCACAGTTTATTTATAACTTGATATTTATGGGGAACTCAGTAGTAAAACTCAGTCTCATAAAGGACCAAAGTTGCTGTTTCTGCAATCCACAGTATATTGCACATAAAGGCCACTTCACCAGTCATTCATGAACTCAAGAGAAAGACCCAAGTTTTCAAAACAAATTTTTTCACTTTAGTAAGGCAATAGTCATGAGTAGTACACTGAAAAAACAGCTCAACTCATTTTCATCCAAATTTGGATAGCGGATTAAATACCAAACTAAAGGATCTTATGAGCAGCTCTACATAACTATTCCAAGTATAAGAAAAAGTGTTTTCAAATTGTTTTATCAAAAATTTAATCTAATCTGTAACTAAGATCCTACCCTTCAATAAACTGAAAGAACACATCAGATTGAGATCAAGTCAGGAGAGGAAGCAGAGTAACGGAGGAATACCAGTACCAACAAAGAGCTGTGTGCCTGATAATACTAATGGCCACTTTCTCAGTCTGCAGAGATCGTTTTCTCTCAAGATGGGAGCTCAGCTGTATCTAAATGTGCAGACGCTGGCCAGGCTATAAATACAGTTTAAGAAATGAGTACATATTTGTAAGACTATTCCTTCTTAACTTGAGAGGCAAAATTAACCTATAGGTATTGAGATGCTTCCATTTACTAGGTTGGCAAATATAGTATATCCATATAAGTTCCGTATAACTGTTGTCAATGAGATGTTATAACTTTTAAAAATATTCTTTAACACTTTGTGTTTGATTATTAATATGGTATTTTTGATGAAGTATGGCTATGACATGCTAAAATTATCATTAAAATTTATTGAACATCAGCTATGTCCCAAGCACTTTGATTGCATTTTCTTACTTAAATTCTGCAACAAATTTGTGGGATTGTTAATAGTATCCTCCTTTTAAAACTCACAAAACTGAAAGCCTTATAGGTTAACTAATTTATTTAAAATCACATGGCTAATCATAGGTATATGTGGAATTTAAACTCAGGTCAGCTCTTCCTACCATATGAGTATAAAAAACATAAAGGGCTTCACTGGTGGCACAGTAGATAAGAGTCTGCCTGCCAATGCAGGGGACACAGGTTCAATCCCTGATCCGGGAAGATCCCACATGTCACAGAGCAACTAATCCTGTGGGCCACAACTACTGAACCTGAGCTCTAGAGCCCGCGAGTCACAACTACTGAAGCCCGTGTGCCTAGAGCCCGTGCTCTGCAACAAGAGAAGCCACTGCAAGGAGAAGCCTGCACACTGCAACAAAGAGTAGCCCCCGCTCGCCGCAACTAGAGGATGCTGCGTGAAGCAACAAAGACCCAACGCAGCCAAAAATAAATAAATTAAAAATTTAAAAACCCATATATTTTCATACTTACATAAGAATTGATAGATATGTATATTTATAAGAACATAGCAAACAATAAAGACATAATACAGAAACATAAGCCTTGTGAAATATCAGTGTTCTCAGTTTACACAGTAATTAACCAAAAGATTATATTGCAGAGCCAGATAATGGAGACAATTCCTAAATGTACCATATTGGGGGAGATGCCTTCTTTTTTTTTTTTTTTTTTGAATCTTATTTTATTTATTTTTTTATACAGCAGGTTCTTATTAGTTGTCAATTTATACATATTGGTGTATATAAGTCAATCCCAATCTCCCAATTCATCCCACCACCACCAACACACCCTCTCTGCCCACTTTTCCCCCTTGGTGTCCATACGTTTGTTCTCTACATCTATGTCTCTATTTCTGCCCTGCAAACTGGTTTATTTGTACCATTTTTCTAGGTTCCACATATATGTGTTAATATACAATATTTGTTTTTCTCTTTCTGACTTACTTCTCTCTGTATGACAGCCTCTAGGTCCATCCATATCTCTACAAGTGACCCAATTTCATTCCTTCTTATGGCTGAATAATATTCCATTGTATATATGTACCACATCTTCTTTATCCATTCATCTGTTGATGGGCATTTAGGTTGCTGCCATGACCTGGCTATTGTAAATAGTGCTGCAATGAACATTGGGGTGCATGTGTCTTTTTGGATTATGATTTTCTCTGGGTATATACTCAGTAGTGGGATTGCTGGGTCATATGGTAATTCTATTTTTAGTTTTTTAAGGAACCTCCATACTGTTCTCCATAGTGGCTGTATCAATTTACAGTGCAAGAGGGTTCCCTTAGAGGCTAGATGCCTTCTAATCATCAGAATCCCTGTGAATGTAAAAAAAACCCACTTAAAAAAAAAGATTATAATTCTATAGCCCCTTTCCAAGTAGAGTGAACCAAAATATCCAGAGAGCAGGCCCAATAATTATTCGAGCTCATCAGGAGATTCTGCTGTTAAGTTGAGGAACCCCTTGACCCTAAAGTCTCAAAGGTCTACTAGTTTCCCTAACTTTTATATTCTGTGAGACCATTATATTAATCCCCAAACTTTGGTACAATTAGGAATAGGAAAAGAAAATAATTCTATTTGCAAACTATTTTGGGGAAGGTAATGTGCAAAGGTTATAAACACAGGCAATCATGATTTACCTACACCATTAAAAGCCAAAATCCAGGGCTTTTGCTATATCTGTTGTGTTTTTTAATATTACTCTCCTTTTTTTCTCAGATGATTTAGAGATGAATCTCATGGATGCTATTCAGCCACATGTGATATTGGTACAATTATATAAACTTTCTGTGCTTCAATTTCTTTTTGTATAAAAAGTGCTCACACCACATACATCATTATTTTATTGTGAGGATTGAGGGAAAATTCCTGTGAACAGGCTTGGTAAAATTGAAAGACCTATGTAGTCATAAGCAGTTATGATTATTGATTCATAATAGAATACTGAAGTTAAAAATATATACCAACTCCATTCATAGTTCCAAGATATATCCTTATGTGCCCCTCCCATGATCCTTTTAAGAAAGCTATCTCATCAGCGTTCTTACTTGTTTCACTTAAGCCTTGTCTGATTTCTCTTTGGCTTTGGACAGTAAGTCATTATTTTCAACTCTTTTTATCTTTAAGCATACTTATTTTAAATATTTTATAAAAATATAAGCCCCCATTAAAATAATTAATGCTTTCAGGCTTCTATGGTATCTATCAAATTCCAAAACATTAATAATTATACTAAATATATGATAATATTGGTATTTATATTGAACATTATTGAACAGCAAGAGAAAGTCAATTTGAATTCATAAAGCTAGTTGAAGCTCAGCAATGCTGGTATAAGTCTCATTATAAAATATTGCATAGTTTATAATGGAAATGGAGTAGTCTTTCTCAACAAGGGAAAATGTCAGTTACAACTGGAGATTTATTTCAAAGTCCAAAGCCTGAGTCTCCACTAAGGTGTATGTGATATTCCCTCTGTGTTGAAAAGATGAAGAAAAGGAAAGGGGACATACTAGTTGGGGAAAACAAATATAAACAATCCAGTATGAATACAACACAAAGTAAAACAATTATTTTTTGTTGTGATTGGCAAAAAAAAAAATCCTAAGAAAAGTTTAAATCTTAAATTCACTCCTAAATGTATTACTAATTGTAACATTTTTATGATATTCCCATTGTTAATGGGGTACAAAACTTTATTAGGAGACAATTCTCCATGTTCTGTCATGTTTCTGCACATCTATGAGGAGAGGCACTGATGTTGTTTGTCTCAGAATATCTTTTCAGAATGTTTGTATACTGAGCAACCTTGGAAGGAAGAAATGTAGTCTCTCCCTCTGAGCAAAAGGCAGATTAAGTTACAGCCTTTGAAATTAGAGATAGTCTCTCCCTTTGGAGCAATGAGCAGGCACACTTACTGTCCATTATGAGCACAGAATTTCTCTTCTGTAAAGCAGTCCATCAAATGTGCAGGTGTCCCCTGAATCTCTTCATGTCGTCCTGTGAAAATTGGTCCAAAAAAACTGACACAAGAAAAATGATGATGTCCTTGCTACTGCTATTGCTCTGGGTAAGAAAATATCTTTTGTCTCTGACCCAGGAGTCTCATGCCTTCCACCATGAAACTGTGGCAAGGCTAACTTGTTAGCCTGCAACTAGGATAAAATCTTGGAACCTTATCAGTTCTTGACACATTTTCCAGATAAATGGAACTTGATGCCTTAGGCACACTTAAATAAATCTGATGCTTATACCTCTGAAGTAATGTTTCCTAAGTTTAAATTCAGGCTTTGTTAACTATTATCTGTATGGTCTTGGAAATGTCACATAATCTCTACAGGACTCAGTTTCATCATCTGCAAAATAAGGATAATGATGTTTTTCCTGTCTCTTAGGATTGTTGTGACGAGTTGAACAAATATGTGTAAAGTACATAGAATAGTGTCTCACATTTCATAGATGTTTAATTATTGCTTATTTTTATTACTTATTATTTTTATATAATTTGGGGGGATAGAAATATGAAAAAGAAGTTCATAATTTCATCAACTGTATAGGTTGTTATCATTTAGATACTCTTTCTGTTGTAGTTTTTTTTTTTTTTGATATTTATTTCCATAATTGTTAGCATGCCTAGAACCATTCTTTGAAGAAAATCTTTTAAAAATATATTACACAGGTTTTATTTAGGCACTTTTGGTTGCAAAGAATAGAAACACATATAGTTTAAATCCTGGCTCTGCCCCTTACAAACGGAACAAAGATCTTGGACAGTAAGATCATCAGAATGGTCCAAAGGAACTAGAAATTTGGAGAAAGATGCCATGTGTACTTGGTTTATTAAGGAATTTCAACTCTTTGAAATATAAACACAGAGCTGCGACTTAGGTTGCTTTTTTTTCAAAATAAGTTTTTACATTCTTTTAAAAAATATTTATTTATTTAATTTATTTTTTTGGTTGTTGCGGCATGCAGGGTCTTTATTGAGGCGTCGGGTTTCTCTCTAGTTGTGGTGTGCGGGTTTTCTCTTCTCTAGTTGTGGCTCATGAGCTCCAGGGCGCACGGGCTCTGTAGTTTGTGACACACGGGCTCTCTTTGAGGCGTGCGAGCTCAGTAGTTGGTATCACTGGACCACCAGGGAAGCCCTTTAAGTTGCTTTTAATCATGGTATAATAAAGTCCCCTTTTCATTATTGGTGACATTTCACGAGATTCCATACGTTTTTTGCACACTTAAATAACATTACCCAATAATATAGCTGGTTCAAAGTCTTCCCTATCCATGCTTCATAGCAATTTATATTTGTAGTTAGATGGAATTGGATGAAGAGAGGAACAGCTGAGCTGTGCTACACTTTCTTTTGTGGACAAATTCCTCCAGTGGTGAAAGCAGAGAAGAGAAATGAAGAGGCAGGTATAGTACATAACTGGTTGCCTGTGGATGTGGGATGTGACCCTGTTTTCTAATTTAGTCTGGTTTACCCTGGTACTAATAGGCTCCCCATAGTTTGCGTGCATGGTGTTCTTGGGGGTAATTTAAAGCTTTACTCTTGCTTTTCCTGATGCTCAGGAACCCTCTTAGAGAGAAGTATACTGATTTCCCTTCAATTTTTCCATTCAGAGAAGGCCTCCAATTCTCCTCTCTGCATGGTGGTGAGGTCTTGTCAAATTCTGTATCTTAACCTATGTACTTGAGATGTTAATTCAGATGTCAATTTTTCCCTACGTAAGGTAACATCTAAGAACAATTCCTCAAAGACAGCACCCCACCTCCCCAACCTGACCAGAGCATTTCCAGCCAGGTAGATAGATTCTCTCCTAATTACTGTCCTCACAACAAGGTGCACTCAGTTTTCTTTCTTCCTCAGTCTTCTTAAATAGACTGATAGTCGACTGTGTAGGGTGTCATGGGTGAGTAGCGGTTGGGCAGATTCTGCAAGTGTCTGAAATCTCAAGAGTGGCAGTTTGTAGCATGTGGGTAGTTTATTGCTTTTCGGTGTTAGCTTTCTTCATCTGTCATTCTTGAACACTTGGAAGAGTCCAACTTAACATCCTCATACAATTGTACATTATCAGAGATATAATAAACACTATTTTAAACATTAGATTATTTCGTATGTAGTATGAATTTTGGGCCTACTTTCAGAAAAATATAAATCCAAAAATATTATATTACAAAAATGATTTCCTAGTAATTGATTTTCTAGAATTTCCCTGCAATCAATGACCTATTTTTTGTGCGGTATTTCCCTACTTGGTTCCATTCCATGTGCCTAGGACAGGATGGGGCGTGACAAACACTTTTGTTTACCTTGTTTGCTTACTAATTGTTGTTATTTTATTTTTTTAAGTTTAATAGCAATAATAGCACATTTATTAAGCATTTGCTATGTCCTAACAGCTATAATAAATATTTTTAATACATACCTCATTTAGTCTTCATGCTAATCCTGGATGTTATTTTTTCATTATTTCCAGCTTTCTGAAGATATAACTGACATGTAACATTGCTTAAGCTTAAAATGTATCACATGATGATTTGATATACATGTATATTGTGAAATGATTACCATAAAATGGTTAGCTGACACTTCCATCACCTCACATAGCTACCATTTTTTTATTGTTGTTGCTGATGATTGTTGTTATTTTAAATACACAACTCTTTGAAAATTATAAAATGATCTTTGGTAAAATAGAGTAGAGCAATATCACACTGAGTACTTCAGTTTAGAACAGCAGCTTTGACCATAACAGGCAAAGTTCAAGGACAGAATTCCATTGTTCTGAACTACTAAATCACATTTACAAACCAGTTTTAAATTCGTAATTTTTAAATATGTATCTCTCATAATTCAAAAGTGGGAATGCTCATGCGCTTCTACACACACACTAATGACACAACATAAAATGTCAAAAAAACTTTGTAAACACTTTATGCCAAACATAAATAGAATGAATAATCCTTTTCCATGAAGTAAAAATGTTCTTGTCACAATTTTTTTGTCTGCTCTTCAGTACCTAAGGCAGCATTAACTAATAAATCCTGAGGTCAAAGAAGTAGATTCTCTGCCTTAGAGTTAAGAAACATGAAAGGTGATAGGAAGGTGGGTACAGAAAAAAATGTATATCAGAATATGAATTGGTACTTCGGTAGTAGGTCTTCCAGTTATTTTCCTGAAAACAAATCTAATTCCCAGCAAGAGCTGTTAATCGTAAAAAGACATAATCCATTTTTAAAAAAAAAAAATTGTTTGAATGGTATTTCTCCATAGGTGTTCAATCACAAAGAGTTATGAACCTTTGCTTCCAATGTATCCATAGCCTTCCTCAAGCTGTGCCTGCATGGATCAGACTGCATCAGCCTCACTTTAGGGAGTATATCATTATGCTTTTATTCCCAATTGATGCAAAGTGGCTCTGTTATAACAGGAAGTCTCACAGGGAGTTTACAGAGTAATCTCCTTTGCTTTCATGTTGTCACTCCGTGAGTGTATCAGGCAAAATCTTGCCTTTCATACTGGTGAAGAGATGGGTAAAATCTCAAACTTCTTAGATCCCTTAGGAGGATGTAAAATGTAAGGTAAATTCTCATAATACGATTGACTTGGAAAAGTTATCTGCAAATCTCAGTGGAGAAAACATGATGAATGATTGTCTGGGCAACATGAAATGGTTCCTAGCCATCTGATAGCTCTGGACAACAAAATATGTCTTCTTGATAGACACTGCCCACATTTCTAACTGTTATATTTTGCAACTGTCGACTCATGTCATTAGACATGATTTTGAAGGCCAAAGGAGTAATATTTCATAGAACCAAAAATCAGAAAGTGATTTAAAAGTCAATAACTCCCATCCTGAGAAAGATCTTGACCTCAGTTTCCAAAAGTAAATACAAGGAATAACATAGACTTACCTCCAATGCACCCATGTAAGAGTTACTAACGATAATTATTTGTTGTTTTTTCAATATTTGTAAAAATCTTCTTTGTGAATTATAAAAGTTTGTTGGTGTTAGTGACTTGGGAGAACTAACATTCTTTCATTAGAGATTGCTAAATTCTTAATGAAAAATAAGAAACTAAAGAAAGCTTCTTTTAGAGGTCCCAAAGGGGAAGCTTCCAGAAGGACAAAGCTGATCTTTAGTTTCTCTTTTTGTGTGATCAAAGCCTGAGCTAATTGGCCTGTAAGGACAAAATCTGATCCAATTTAGGACCCCCATAGAGCGGCCTTATAGAGGACAGGGAGTAGATTAAAGACAAACTAAGATCACTTGGGAATAGAGAGTGACTGTTTGAAAGCAGCACTTTTACATTTCAAATAATAAAGTACCTGACAATACAAATTTAGAGTTAGCTATGCTTTGAAGTAGAAATGTTAAAGCAAATAAAATTGAATCACAAAGAGTTATAGAAAAAAACTGTATGAAAGGAAATTTCATAAATAAAACTTTTAACAATTAAATGATTTAAACTAAAGTAGGAAAAGGAGACATATACTGAAAACTTGTTTTTTTGCTCTAATACTACCATTCACTGTGATGTTCTCTTAGGCTCTAGGAATTATTTTTGGTGTTAACCTCAGGGCAACTTTTCAGACTCTGTAAGTTCTTTTTTCTTATGAAAACTAGGAAGGCTTAAATTTATTTTAGTCTTCAAATATGTTTTACAACAAAATTCTGAAAACATTTCATCGGATCACGTCTAGGAGCCCAATGCAAATTTCAGCACCCACAATAATTTGCTGTAATTCAACAGTACTTAATTTTATTGGAAATATTTCCTCTGTGCTGAAAAATGATTCTCTGCCCATCTTGATACACACTCACATACTTATACACAAACATGCACACACCTCATTTCACACTCACACATTTTGGAGAGCCTGGTTATACAGAGTGGAGAAAAAAGTTTGCTATAGAAAGAACTGCCCTCCCTGGGCTTCATACAGGCCTGTCCCAAGCCTTGGAGCTCCTGAGATTCACAGGAGAGCTTTGTTCCTGTTTGAGTTTCTATCTTGGCCTCATTCACATGGGCATTCCTTCCCCTACACACCTCCTTGTATCTTAAGTTCCTTTCTCTTTTTTCTTCAAGCCCTTGCTCATTGTCTCTGATTTTCACTTCATTCAAAATTTAAACCATTATCATAAGAGATAGGAATGCTTGGGAGTTAAGAATATGCAGCCTTCACAGTTATACAGATAAAGGTTGAAATCCAAGTCTAGAGAAATTGAGCAGTAATTATTAAATTATTTAGCCTCACAAATGATCAATTTCATATATATGTAAGTATCTAAATATGAATATGAGTATACATATGAAAATATATTTGTATGAATACCTACCACATTAGGTTTAAATGATTAAAAATAGTAATGTATATTAAACTCCTAGCATAGAATCTAAAATATAAGCAATCATAAATAGTCACTGCTATTAACATATCTAGATGTCTCCCAAGTCATTGACTTTAATATTTCTCTCAACCCATTTTTAACTGCCCAATGGGACACTTTAACTCGGACTGAGCACATCATTTCCTAAACTACATTCACCTCCACATTTTCAGCCTAAACCTTGAAAGCATCTTTTCCTCATCCTTTCATCCTTCATTCCTTCTATTTAATCAGTGACCAAGTCATAGTGCATTTACTGAAACAGGTCCACATGTCACACACACTACAAGTGTCTCCTACCTGAACTTCAGATTTTTAGAAGTACTTTTAATCTTCAGAAGTACAGCTCAAAGAATATTACTATCTTGGTTGAAAAGTTCTGGTGATCACAATACCTGCTAGTTTTGAACAGAGTGGAATTTCATCTACGTCATTAAGGTCTTCACAAAATCTTTCCTTACACTTTATATTCTAAGCAGATAGAATCACTTCCTCACGTTTAAAAATTTGTTTGTATCACACCTTCATTTGTTATATGATTTGTTTATTTGTATTCAGAAATATTTGGTGAATCAAATTCCATCATAAAAAGCTGAATTCTGAACACTCCTGGATGCAAAAGGTAATCTAGAATATCAGTCTGTCAAATTTTAAAAGGTTCTTTTCTTACAGCCTATTGTTTTAAGTCAAACAAATCAATTCTCTTCCAAGATAATTCTCTTAAAAGCTAAAGTAGGAAATTGGTTTTTTAAAAATGCTTAACAATTTACTCACATATATAGCTAAAATTAATAGAATTCACTGACACATTCTTATACAAAAGAAAGGAAATAGCTAGAAAAGGATGGGGAAAAAAGCCCAATTCTGAAAATAGGTTTAAGGTATATCGAAATGCTAAGAAGTGAAAATCTAAATTTGCTCAGGTTTAAGCAGCCTTTGGGCACAATGAGATCAGAATAGAAGTAATGAATAAGATTTTGCATCCTCATTTTCTTGAAGTGATTGATACAAAACTGCACCTTCCTCAAATGTCTCTAGAGGTCTCAAGGGCTTTCTCATTTGTGCTTACCACAAAAATCCATTTCCACAGACTCTCTACTGCCCTGCTCGGCACAGCACTTTCCTCGAGGTCCGTTCCACTTCCAAAGGCCCCTGAGACCTCACCACACCAATATCACACGGTACCATGATTTCCTGACCTGTGTCTTGCTTTGCCACTTAAATATCTCTTCAACAATAAGCATGCCAATGTTTTCAAACGAATTTAAAGAGGGATTAGGCAGGGGTCACAATGCCTAGCTTTCTAAAGCATCTCTCTTTCCCTTTGACTTTTAGGTTACAGTATATTCTGCAAGTTCTCATGTGCAAAACTTTATTCTAGAAGGTCTCCATCCTGCGTGCAAATCAGCTCATGCCTGTGGACACCTGTGTGCAGCCAGTCACTAATTTACTAGACAAATATTGAATTCTCCTTTGCACTCAGCTGGGAATATCTGGCTACAGATGAAAGCATCCAGCATTTTTATCATTTGAAACCAAGAAAAATGGAAGAATTATGCTTGTAACACAGTAGATATGTTGTTTTCATTTTGCTTCTTCTTGGATAGTGAGCACCAATATAGATCATTCTGTATGTGAGAGTTTTATTGAGTCAGTATACCATACCACAAGTAGTGATTTGCAACCTTAGCTGAATTCCAGCTTGAAACACGTCTGCAAGTTAGAATTCTAAATTAGGGAAGAGTTTCTGGTAATTGATTACAAATTATATTCACTGAGAAAGACTTATATATGTTTATCTGTGGGATATTTGGATACCATTCAATAAAATTTGAGTCACAACTATGGCTGTTTACAAGGCAAACAACCTAATTACATGTTAAAACTATGTAAATCAATTTTAGTGAAATCTAATCATTCTGCACCAACATAAAGCTGGTCTGGCAAACAACCGTGTCAATACTAGAAATCATGATTTCAGGTTTCTCCCATAAACAGCAAGTATAGATTTTAATTAAACTACCCATACCTTCTATTAAATGTGCATCCAATAGAGACCTGTATATTGCTAGACAAATTTTGAAAATATAGCAATCCAATGATAATAATACTGGAGAAAAGTTCTCTGTGAGTCTTTTGAGATTTTACCTGTCCTGCCAGTGTGGCATTGACTGCCCTTAATTCTAGACTGTATTCATGAGGATGTTTGCAGGGTGAACAGCCTTGGAATATAGAGATAGTGTTTCTCTTCAGTGTAAAGGATGTGTTTGCTTACTGCCTGTTTCCTTCTAAAGCTAAGAGCAGGAATGCTTATATATAGAAGACTCAGTTTCCCTAAGCTCACAGTTCTCCTGAAATGCCAGCCATTCTCCTGGTCCCATCTGTGTCACTCCCATAGGACTTAGGTTCAAGGGAATTTGATGCACACATACACATTTTCATGATGCTTATGGTGCTGTGAGTAACAAAGTTCTTTGTCTCTGACCCAAGAGTCATGTATCTTCTGCCAGAATCCATGAAATTATAAAAATCTAAGAACCTTCATAGTTCATGATGGTTTTGGGGGATGGGACTGTGATGCTGACAGAGACAGTCCAAACAAAGCCCTCATAGGCTGAATAACAAGATTTGAGGGAAGTCCATGGGGATCAAGAGTGAATATTGGGTTACATTAATTAAAAAAGAAGGCCATTAGGCCATGATGGCTCTAATGCCATGGTGGTCTAAATAAGCAAACCAAAACCTAAACCTGTAAAGGTTTCAAGGTTACAAAATCAAAATGCTAAGGACAGCTAATCAAAGACAGACAACTAGGCTTTAAGCTATAGCCAGTTAAATAATTTCCTTTCTTTACTTCTGTACTTTCTCTATATAAGTCTTTTCCCTGGTTCCTTTTGGCAGGTAACTCCTAACTGCTTCCAGTTGGTTCTGCCCAATTTGAATCCATTTTTGCTCAAATAAACTTAAAATTTTTAACATGCCTCAGTTTGTCTTTTAACAATATTAAAGCAAATTGTATCGTCAAACAGACAATAAATAGTCTTCTACTTTATTGCCTGTAAACAAAGAGGAATTGAGAGGTGGTTTTAGGCCTAGTAGAGCAGAGTAGGTTCAAAGATAGCTGCTAAAAATAGTGCACCAAACTACTGATTTATGTTGCATGCCCTTGACTGACTGTAAGTGGATGGGGAATTATTTATTCACCTGGATTACTGGAAAGAGAGGAGAACAGCAGAGACTAGAAGTGTCTGCCATAATGAAACGTTCATTCCAAAATTTCTCTTTCAAAATACATAACACTGCTGCATCTGTTGCAGGCGGTCATTTTGTTAGTCACATTATAAATATGACAGAGGCTAACTAGTTATTTGTCAGACTATTTTCCCTTTCCTCTTGAGCATCTAGCTCAATGATGTCTCCTAGTTTTCCTTTTGGTTGGGTCTGGACAAGTAACTGAGTTCTGAACAATGGAATACTGGTGAAAAGGAGAGATACAATCTGCAAGTCCACGGAAATTTCTGGTGAATTTCCCAGGCATTTTCTCTCTGCTCAGGGCATCTGGCCTGATGCAAATAATCCAGTGGAGGACTCCAAAGCACTCAGGAAGGGATCAGTATATTTTTTATGGAAAGGGCCAGGTAGTCATTATTATAGGCTTTGCAGGACACATAAGGCCTCTAACACATACTATTCTTTCCTTATTTTTCACAGCCCTCTAAACTAGTGAAGAACCCAAAGCAGGTGACAAGAGAGGCACAGAGGGAAGGAAGCTGCATCACTGCAGGGAGCAGAGACCTCCAGTATTAGTATATGATATGAGCAGGTGATTCCTTGAGATTTTGAAATTATTGCTTTTTTTTCTTGTAATGGTCTACCTAATACTACTCTGAAAATATTTCTGACAAGTTCAATCTGATGATAAATTTCCTCAGATCATGAATAATTTGTTTAATTGAAGGGGAACATAAATTAAATTTATACTAATTCTGACCTTTAGAAAACACAGCAATACTAGATAAAGAACAGGTAACAATCTTTAAGGAGATAGAAAACACCTAAAAGATTCACAAACAACCAAGAGAAATTGATCTATTTGCCTTTATTTTACTGACAATTCGCAAACAGCAGATTTGCCCTCAAGTATTTGTATTAAACTAACATATTGTAATATATGTGACAGGTTATATTAACTCTGATAGTTGCTTCTTTAGTATTTAGAACATGAGCAACGCATTTTTTAGAAATTAAAAAAAATCCCATTTTATTTGAAATGTTGACATCTTTTCTATCCATCTGCTAAAGGTAAGAATCACTTTCAATGAATAACTAGTTGCCTGCTCTCCTAACCATTAAACCAGTGTCCTTCCAAAAGTGGCAAATATATAATATTTTAAAATCCTAATATGCTTTGTGACCTAAGATGTGATTTCTCCAAAAGTTAAATGCTTATAAAATGTCAATATACTCCATTAAGCTCTAAATCACGTGTACTGTAAAGCAGTATAAATCCATTCAGGGCCTCAATACTTTAGACTTCACATTACATATACTTTTATACTCATATTATTCTGGTTAGAAATAAATCAGTTAGAGTGATAGGCTGACATTGAGAATAGGCTAAAATATTACGCTCAAGACAAACAAGCTTTCTTAAATGTGGTCAAGGAGGTGAAATGTTTGGGTATTGTTCTACCCCACAAGGTTACGGTAACTTGGAAGATAAATGAAATTATCTTGACTGAAGGCTGAGGGAGAGCAAAAGGACAGCTTGCCAGCATGAATCTTCTCATTAGAATGATATGCAATTGCTTTGAATTCAGCTTTGTATTTTTCATCATGTCCATACCATAACTAACAAAATTAATGGTCGGAGTTATTGTGCAATTACCTAGCTTTTGACTACACAACTGCATTTAGATACACAACTTTAGGTTTTTTTCTTCTTCTTTTCTGATTTTTTTTTCTTTGTAATTAGTTGACTTCTGTTAGAATTTGCATCTAGTTGTTTATACAGTAGTTTCAAGAAGAACTTGGGTGGCATTAAATAACCAATGATTATAATAAAGATGGATAATATCTAGATGTCAAATTTTGGCAATTTTTTCTAGGTCATGTATAGGAAAGATGTTTCTTGAAGAATTACACATATATACATTAATATATGCACAACATACACAAATTCTACAAGTTTGAATTTTCCATGGATTAACAACCTTAGAGATATGAACATGTAATAATATCATTGTGACATAACAAATATATACACTCAAAAAAGGAGATAACATGAGCCCAAATCAGGCTTATGTTAAAAGTGAGGCCACACATAGCACGTCTTACACAGTCTTAGAATTTAGGAGTGGCCTGGAATTTCAGATAAAATAACACAGACTGCAATTTGCAAGGAGAATAACCAACTATGAGTAAAATTTACACATATATTAAAAGGATGGGGCCTCCCTGGTGGCGCAGTGGTTGAGAGTCCGCCTGCCGATGCAGGGGATACGGGTTCGTGCCCCGGTCTGGGAGGATCCCATATGCCGCGGAGCGGCTGGGCCCGTGAGCCATGGCCGCTGGGCCTGCGCATCCGGAGCCTGTGCTCCGCAACGGGAGGGGCCACAACAGTGAGAGGCCCGCATACCGCAAAAAAAAAAAAAAAAAAAAAAAAAAAAAAAAAAAAGGATGAAGAAATTAACACACAGAGATTAGGTGTCTTCCTCAAGTTCAGAATTCATTGACGTGAAGGACAAACTCCCAAATAATCAATCTATTGTCTGGCAATACCACCTCACATGTCCAGAACAGGTGACATATCTGGAAACAGTATGTGGCTTCAAGTGTATCTTATTGCTAATGTTTCACTGGAATATGTATCACAAGCTCTAAATGTATTTTGTGGGTAAAATGGAAACTCTTTAGCAAACATTTAAAACATATCATTTAAATAGAATCTATTGCCTAAGTAGCTGCTTTGCAAAAGTAACTACAATCTGAGTCATCAGTATTTACTCTCAACTTTTATTAATAAATAAAAGTTGCTATTAGAAATACAGCATTCATGTAATAAAAATTCTAAAGAGTCCTGTTGAAATGCTGTACTTAAATGAGCTCAAAGAACACTTAAAATGTCATATATAGAAGAGTTTGAAATTTTAAAAAATATTATTAACTAAGAAATATTTAGTAATAGATTAAAATGCAAAATTCGGTTTTTAAACATCATTTGCACAATTAGGTTTTATAAAACTGCAAAAGATTTCCAGATTTAAGTCACAAAAGCATCCTTATTTAAGATAAAAATATCAGCAGGTCTATTATGATCAGCTTGTCTAAAAATTTTTCTAAATAAAATTCTTAGTTTTCTCTTCATCCTTCCAGATTTTAGCAGAGTGGTTCTACATTGGTAAAATTAACATCAGAAAGAAAAACCAATTTGTAAAATAGCTGTCAAATTGCTTGACGACTAAACAAAATAAATGTGGGCATTACATGAGCAAAAAAATTAAAGGTAAGAACTTGAACATCAAGTTGAAACTCCAAACTATCTATTGCAGAGGTATGGAAAGGAGTGCAAGAGATGATGTCTGCTAAGTTGATACTTGTATGTGAAAAAGGGTAAAGACATGAATTCACACTCTATTCCATTGAGTGGGTGGAATGAAGTTTAATACGTACAGGTCTGAGGAGGGACCTCCATTCACCACAGTGATGTGCTTAAAGTCTCAAAAATGTCTACAAATAGCTATTGGGTTTCCTTCTTCCCTTATCTTCCTCTTGAAGTACCATGGAATGAATTGTAACCATCACATATTGTGGGGAGGAAAATGCAGGTAATGTCTAATCACAGAAGAGCATATGCTCATTTTTACTGATATTAAGGCAGTGCTCCTAGTTCTACCGAAGTTTTAATAATAAATGAAAAGATAAATCTCCTATGGGTAAGTTTCTCTCAAACCTCATTATTTAGTTAATCTTGAACTTTGTGTTTTTTAACAAAACTTTTGCAAATAATGACAACAGACTAATATTGGAGTAAATATAGCAAATTAGATCCCAAATTATTTCTCTCTATATAGCTAATCAAAAATTGAATTAAAACTATCCAAAATAGCATTGCTTTTTAAGAAATAAGGAATGGATTTTGTTCCCACCTCTACCCTTCACATTCTTTATTGCTAGTCCTCTTTCTTTTTTTTCTCTTTTTCTGCTTCCACTTTCTTCCTCCATATACTAATCATTAGATCCATGACTTACTAGGTATACAGTGTGTACCAAGGCTTTTCATATTGTATAGCAAATTTCACAACACAGATACAGTGTGATGCCCAAGAATGCCATAACCAAGAAAGAGAAAAGATTTGTTTTGTCATCAAAGGTAAATTTTCTCTAAGCAAAAGAAAGATCAATTCTTCTTATCTAATAAATCTCCTTATCTTCAGCTGCAGCCCATTTATTTTACCTCTTCTATGGACCTAGAAATTGGGTTCAAAATTATTCCAAAAATCTTTACATGTTGTCACAACAGGGAAGAGTTCTTTAATGTTTTCTGGTATATGCAGAAAATTTTACTCTATTTCACTGAAGATTCTGCCATCTGTTACTGAGAATTTGTGGTGGGTCAAGAGGGGGTTGATTAGGGAAAATGTCAGGTATTGACCATACTTTCATGTTAACATCCTGAAAAAAACAAACGTTTAAAAATGAAAATTCAAAAAGACATTGAGGGACCTTAAATGCATACTATTATGTGAAAGAAGCCAGTCTGAAAAGGCTACATACTGTGTGATTCCAACTATTACATTCTGGAAAAGGCAAAACTATAGGTACAGTAAAAAGATCAGTGGTTACCAGGGGTTGGGGGTCAGGCATCTAAACTCAAAGAAATTCTGGCTTAAAATAATTTAAACAATGTCACAGACCAGAGTTCTCTGTTAAATATTATGTCTCTCATTGCATTTTTCACAGATCAAGAATTAATTATTTAACTAAATATTTAAAAGTATATCATTGAAACAAAATAGGAGATACATTTTGAATTGGACCATCATAGTGTTCTTCAAAAGCAAATTTAATAATGCCTGAAATGCAATGGTTCCCACAAGATATCTCTAGACAAGTGGCATTGCTGGGATGAGAAACTTGACTATGCAGAGCAGAAACTGCTATTTATCTACCACTCTCCATTCTATCATTTTTCCACTGACAGCATTTTAGCTAAGCATTTCATCCCCACCCCACTCCAAAAAAAGACTGCATTTCCCCACTTCCCTTACTAGGGTGGTTATATGAATGTCTTACAGGAAATGAATGAAAATGTGCAGCTGTGCAGAATTTCTGCATGAAACCATTACCTTCGCATGTTAATCCTGATCTATCATGGACCATTTTGGACCAGGTCCAGGAGGGTAATTTTCCATGTCACTGTTTACCAGTAACACAGAAGGAGCTTGAACCCATGATGACTTTCAGAATGCAGCTAATTATTCGTTCAAACTCTTTAACAAAAGGTATAAATATCTATCTTATTTTCAGCTATGGCTTTCAGTGCCTGTTACACACAACCAAGGAATTTCCTACCTACCTAACAATATGAATATATCCTACTCAATCTAGGTATGCAATGTTAAGTATTCAAGAGGAAAATATTAAGCATAGTGTCCCCATAAAATGGAGTATTACGTGGCCATTACAAACTATATCTTGGAAGATGAGAACACCTCATTATAATTTAAATAAAAACATAAGATTTATTTAATTTTATAATGTGATTTCAAATGTAAAAATGCACAGGAAAAAATAGTATGGAAGGAATGTATGCAAACCATCAATTACATATTTTTACATACGAAAGTTTTAGAGTAAATATTCCAAATAAACCCCAATATATAAGGAGCAGGAATTATTTTCATAATAGGAAAAATTAACCTTTTAAAAATTATATTATGCCTTTTCCCTCAGGTGTCTCTCATCTTTATTATGTCATTAATTTTCCGAATATTGCCACAAGATTAAAGTCTACTTCTTTCTCTTTAGAGTCACCAAAAAGAGCTTCTACATGCTATACTCAGACATTTAGTTTAGGTCAACAATTCTACAGTTACCAGAAATACCTACACTAAGATGTCAACTGATCATTTCCCCTCATTCTTCAATTTTTCTCCATTGGTTAGAGGCTGATACACTCTTCCTGTAATGCTGATGTGACTCTTACTCCCACTTCCCTTTGTGTCTCTCAAAATAACCAGGCTGCTTATAGATCATTAGCATAGGTTCTTACACTTTCCTCTCAATGTCCTAACACTTAGCGTTTTCCTCAACTTGAGTTGCCTTTTCCCTACTTGGGTGCCTGGTTCAAAAGCTTCCACCCCTGTGAAAACTAAGGAGATTTTTCTCAACAGACTTCCATGTATTCATTTGCTCCATAATACACATTTACCACCATCTATTCCAAACATTTCAGAGGGCTGGTATTCAATGATAAATAAAAGAGATCAGACCCTTTCTTTCTCATAGTTAAATACAAAAGAGAAAACAAAAACAATTTTGAATAAACAAGATGACTGAATAAAATAGAGTTTTTAGACCAAAAACCTGAGGATGTGGGTGATGGGAGTAGGCTTCTTTAGATTGGGTGCTTAGTGGAGAGGGATTCCTCTTTGAGAAGATAAGATTTGGGCTGAAAATTGAATAAAACTGAAAATTGAATAAAAAAAGGAAGCTACTCTGGTTATATGTCTTCTTTTATAAACAACTCATTATAGCAACTATTGAACTGGACTTAAAGATTCTCAACATCAGTGGCCAGGTCTTCTCATTATTATATTCTCAACAACTAGAACAATATTTGCTCTATACGAGGTAATCAGTGATGTTTACTGAATACCTCACACATGACTAAGTAATTTTTCTTACTCGACTGAAAGCTAGACAAACAGAAGAACTCAAGGAATGTTTTTCTGCTCATCTACTCAGCAAAGAATCATGACTTACACAGGAACACATCTGCAGAAAAGAGAGTTAAAACTCATTGAACAGAGCATATGTGCTACATACCGCTGCTGGCATTTTATATACAGTATCTCAATGACCACAACCACATTCTCAGGCAGGTAGCATGGTTCCAATTTTACAAACTTTGAAACACTGATTCCAGAGAGATCATAAAAGCTATCCAAGGTCACAGGGCTGTTACGTGGTAATGCCTGGATTTTAAATAAGACTTCTTGCTCTAAACACCAACTCCAATATACTACTGGTTTTAAAAGTGTGGCCCCAGAACCAACAGCATCAGTATCACCTGTAAATTTGTTATTAAAGCAAACTCGTGGATCTCACCTCAGACCTACTGAATCAGAAACTCTGGGGGTGGAACCCAGCAGTCTGTTTTACCAAGCTCTCCAAATGATCTGAATGTGCACTGAAGTTGGAAAACGGTTTCACTCTATAACAACAGCAACAAAAAAAGCCACAGAATTTCCTACTCTGCTCAGAACTTTCTTCTATTGCATAACTTATTTTGATATCCAATGAAAGTTTTACCATGCTCACCACAGAAAAATCATCTGGAATGCACTAAGTGTATTTTCAAGGAAAAAATCTATTTTTATGTGGGCATAAAGAGGTAGAAAGTACTAAATTATGCTCCTCAGCTAAGGTAAAGATTTTCTCCTGTCTCCATTCAAAGACTGAATTAATGTGAAACAGTTTCAAAAATTTGTCAATAGTGTTTACCCATCAAGATTATACTGTCTATGAGAAAAAAAAGATGCGGAAGATATTTCTTAAGGCATGAACGAGAGATAAATCCCAGGAGGCTGAACAGAAATGTGATTAAATGGAATTTAGCAGTCTTAAAAATATGAGGGCAAACACATTTGAAATTTTTGATAATGTCTTCCTCAAAATTTTGTATTATTAATCAAACGAAAATTTTAGAGCAATTTGTACTGATTTAAAAAAATGCTGTTTTGTTCAGAAAAAAAATGAACAGATGTGGAATGGTCTTAAATTCTGGATCATAAAACACCTTGCTTTATATGTACAATTTGTAGAAAATATAAAGCAAACCTGTATTAAACAGTATTATCACAGGCTCTTTCCCTGCCTGAAACCATGAGTCTCATTTCATGTGACCTTAGGCAAGGGACAAAGGAGTCATTCATCTCAAAATTTCTTCATGCATGAAACACAAAGATGACTTCTAGTTTTGCCTTTCACATTAGAAATTAATGAATCAAAATATCACATATGTGCTTCCTATTTTTATTTTTGTAGTAATTAAGATAGTCTCAAGAGTTTTCTTAGTCCAGGTAATGTATTAATAACAGAAAATATTCTATTCATTTAAATAACCTAGGTATTATTTAAATAGAACAAAAATATAGGATGTTAGTGTTTCCCTAGATGTGGGATTGTAGAAGGGACTTTGATGTGGGATGGTTGATGCAGAGATGCCTGGATATCCATAAACATTGATCATGGGCTGAGAACATCAAATCATGGGGTTAAAACCAAGCGACAAAGAATCTTGAGCCATAAAGGAAATAAGAACCAGATAGGCTGAAAGACTTTAAGGAAGAAAATGAAATGGGATCAAGGTTAGACTTAGCAGCAATGAAGGAAGGTAATATATAAACAACAGAAGCTTGTGGTTGAAAGACAAGTTTCAGAGTCAAAGCTGCTCGAGTGGCTATACGTGAAAAATAAGTTTTCCTAAAAGCTAGAAGCAAGTTACCTCGTGTGATTTTCACAAATGATAAATATTTTTAAATTGCTCTGTATTTTAATTATTTTCCCAAGAACGTGTACTATAAATATATCACTTGTATGTTTAGAAACAGAAAAAAGTTACAAAACCACTTTTATCTTTATTCTTCAAGATAACTTGCTTAGTATTTACTTTATGACTGAATTCTTGGTATGTTACCACCCATGGGCTCCAAACACTCAAAAATCTATATCTTACTTATTCCATTCAAAGTGGTGGAAAGGTGCAAAATGATAAATCCTACTGAAGGCAACTGTAAACAATATTTGATTCGTATATACTGAAACTTGTTATAAGTAACAAATGATTTAGATAGAGCACATTTAACACTGTCGAGCAATGAACATTTATTATGGGAATATCACAGCAGCTGAGGCTGTGGTAGATAGTAAACCATCAATCAGATGTGACCTCACAACAAATTGTACCTCATCAACTGCTTTAATATGTCATGAAGCTTCCAAACAGACATCACTGAACCATTTGTTAAGCCTAAACTACTTTTTCACTGACAAAGCTAAAGACATTTGGTATTTTCATTCATATGTAATATCAAAGTGAATCGATGGGATCTAGTCAACCAAAATAGAATTTCTATAAGGATGGGCCATTGAAATTCAGACCTTAGCTCCTCTACACAAATTACCTTAATGATGGTCTTTTATTCTATTTTTTACAAATGTTGTAAGAATGAGGATTATACTTAGATTCTGAAACTCTAAAAAAGTCAACATTATTATTATATTACTTACAAAGATATATTTTTTGCTTAAGTACACTGGAAGGAAAATGTCCTTTTCACTTATATTCCTGTTACAAACGTAAGTGTTAAGATATTCCCAAATAACACTGCAAGAAGAGCAAACATAAAAATAGCATAGTTGAAGGCTCATATACTCATACAGGCATGATAATCACACCATCAAGAAATGCTTCTTTGTGGTACAAAAAGAACTTATTGCAAAAGATGGTAGTCAAGCTTAGCTTTCTGATATTAAAGAATCCCCTTTATTCCTTTTGACACGTTGATTACTTATGAACTTTGTTTACCTCTGCAATTAATTGGGTTTATTTCTCTCTCTCTTGCAAATATATTGATACATAGTTCTGTTTTATTTTGTGTTCTTCCTTAGACTGTAAGGTGCTTGAAGGTATAGAGAATCTACCTCATTTAGTTTCTGCTCCATAGGGCCCCTCTCAGTTGAATGTACATTTCTTATACGTGTTCTACTGCTTTATAATCATCTCCCAAACGTGGGCTTTAAAAAACGTACATAGATATAAGAAAATGATACTAATATTTATTTGAAAGAACTGTGTTTTCACATTCTAGTAGTCAGATAAATGTCTTGGAGGTATATTATGTATTTTGCATGATAAACTGGATACCTGAAAGCCAGATTCTCTTGCTAGTTAGGCCTCTGAAAATGTTCTGGTGTAGCCACAAGGAAGACTGAGTTACAAGATGTCTTAAGGAAATGTACTGCTGCTCCTGAGAAAGTAAATCAAAGGGACTTTGCAGAGGATTTGGAAAAAGGGGCTCCAGAGTGGATTTATGTTTTCACTCCAACTAGAAATAAATGTTTAACGTGAGGAAAATTGCCTTTAAAGTTTCTATTAATTTTTAGACAATAGTCTACCATGAACTCCATTGCTTGCAAGTTCCTGCTGTATGCCAAACCACAAAGCAAGGCTGCCCCCTGACTCTGAGCTGTTCCTGCACCAGGTCATGTAGGCAACTAAGGAGACCAAGGAGACTACCTTTGCACTACTTATTCCCCCTGGTAGGGAAATTGGATGTTTTCTGTTTTCTATAAAAGATGTTGAGGCCCTGGCCCTGGGTTCCTTTGCAATAGCACCGTCTTGCCCTGTTGTGTCACCCTGTGAGACTTGAGGGCAGGGGAAATGGAGCTATCACACTGATGCTCCTGCTGTTTACCATACTGTGCTGTGAGTGTACAGTTTGTTCACTGGTTTGCTCTGACTCATTGAGCCTTCCTGTCTACTTTTGGGGACTACAAATTCTGGCAAGCCAACCTGCTTGCTGGCATAGTCATTTCTTTTAGAGTCTTGTTACTCATCACCATTCTTTGTGAGGTTGGGGATCTCCCATGACAATTAAGGCCATATCTTATTAAAAAAATACACCTTATATTAGGAAATTAAATACTAATTTAGAGAAAATTTCTCAAAGAGAATTTTGAAAAATATATGATGCTGAAGTGTTATCAAATTTTCCAGTCACTACAATTAAAACTTCTGGAAATGATTTAACAGCATTTTCAATGAGATTCTGTTTTATTTTCATTTTATATAACCATACAATCTGACAATTGAATGGGAACATAGAGAGAATCTTTCTTAGCAGATAGCCATGCATGATTCCCTCAACCATCTCGTGATAACACATATCAACAGCCATAAGATATACATGTGATTTTCAGACGATTATAGTCATTAGGGCATTATATATGAATAATCTGAAATCAGAGTTTCCTTAAAGTATCAATTAATTTAGCTAAGCTTTATTTTCCTTTCTTTATTCTTCCTTTCCTCTTTTTTTTTTTTTTTTTTTTCTTTTGGTGGAACATACATTTAAGCATCTAGGGCAACTCTTTCCTTTCTCTTTGAAGCATCAGACCATCTTTTTCCATCTTTCCACATGACTGTAAAAAGTTATCCGAGTCCCCATTTTCCAAGGTAATATGCATCTAACTTTTTTTTTTTTTTTTTTTTTTTTGCGGTACGCGGGCCTCTCACTGCTGCGGCCTCTCCCGTTGTGGGGCACAGGCTCCAGACGCACAGGCTCAGTGGCCATGGCTCACGGGCCCAGCCGCTCCGCGGCATGTGGGATCTTCCTGGTCCGGGGCATGAACCCGTGTCCCCTTCATCGGCAGGCGGACTCTCAACCACTGAGCCACCAGGGAAGCCGTACTTTTATTTTTTTAACATTCTTTATAAGAAAAGTGTTCCAAACTACTCAACACCCTATCCATCATTGGCTGTACATTCTATTCCACTGTTTTAAAAAGCATAGCATCTAGACTATTTCCTTCCTAAAATCTGCATATTGTATCAATATAGCCAAAATGTGGATTTACCTACATTTTCTAACATTCACATCACATCGCCTGCTTAAATTAGGATATTTTTCACATGAAGTTATTTTAAGTCATTAAAAACATGTGTGGTTTGAAGTCATTCAGAATTCATCTAGGGATGCGGCAGCACCTCTTTCTCATGTTTTCTTATCCCCCCCCATTTCCCCTTCCTTTTTTCCTCCCTTTCCCCCAGTCTCCCCCCTTTCACCATTTCCCCTCAGAGGCACTTCCCCCGGTCAGGGGCAGAGCCGGTCTCACCCCCGACCCCCGCCTCTCTCTGCACCCCCCCCCGCCCCCGGGGACAAGCGGCAGCGGCTGGAAGAGCGGACCGGCCACGGCCTCAGGTCCGGGGGTGTCATGGAACTAGTTCGCTGACCGACCCACAGGCCGCAGCCATGCGTCCCGCTCAAGCGCTAGACCCTGCGCCCTCCGGCCCGGTTCCCCCTCTTCTCCTTCCTCAGTCGGCCCCGTCGCCGTGCGCTGAGGAAAGCGAGGTGATAACGGCCCCCGATGACCCCGGTCACCACTGTGAGGCCTACAGCTCTGCGGGGGAGGGGGGAAGGGAGGGGGAGGGGGAGGGGAGGAGGGGGAGGGGGAGGAGTGGGAGGAGGGGAGGAGGGAGGGAGTAGAAGGTAGCTACATCAAGCTGGGAGGCAGGCAGATCCAAAGGATAGCATGAAGTTTCCAGGGCCTTTGGAAAACCAGAGATTGTTTTTCCTGTTGGAAAAATCAATCTCCAGGGACGCCCAGATGTGGAAAGTGAATGTGCCCAAAATGCCTACAAATCAGGATCTTGAACCACTGGGCTACTAGGTGTATGAGAATTACCCAGGAGGCTTCCTATGGATTCCAGGCCCCTCCCAGACCTACTTTGCTTGTGGTGACAACTATGGAATTTGTATTTTTAAAAAACTTCATAGTTTTATTGATATACTTTCAGTTTGGGAAACACTGATTTAGTCTAACCGCAAAATTAAAAAAAAAAAAGTTCTGACATCTCTGATAAGTGATCCTCTACTTTGGATACTTTGTCCATTCCACCATAGAAATGCTCTACCAATTATTTGAAAGTTTTTCCTGAAATGAACCTGAAAACTGCTTCTTTCTAGTGGCTACTTCCTGGTTCTAGTTCTCTCCACTGGAGCAGTACAGAATAAATTCATTTTATATTTTAAATGATACTCCTCCCTTTATCTACTTACAGTCAGGTGTTAAGCTCACAGTCATCTCTTCTCCTGGTTGAATATCCTTTGTTCTTTAACTATTTTTCATTTAACAAGATTGCGCCTTTTACCATCTCAGTTTTTCTTTTTCTACATATACTCTTTTTTTTTTTTTTTTTTTTTTCCGGTACGCGGGTCTCTCACTGTTGTGGCCTCTCCCGCTGTGGAGCACAGGCTCTGGACACGCAGGCTCAGCGGCCATGGCTCACGGGCCCAGCCGCTCTGCGGCATGTGGGATCTTCCCCAACCGGGGCACGAACCCGTGTCCCCTGCATCGGCAGGCGGACTCAACCACTGGGCCACCAGGGAATCCCTAAATATACTCTTTAATTTACTGTGTTTCTTAAATCATGACATTTGAGTTGTGGTCGTTAATGAGCAATAAAGTGAAACTATTACCTCAAAAAAAATTAACCTAAAATATTTATATTTATGCAGCTAGATTTTATTATGAGCTCTATCCATCATCATTCAACTGGAATATATAAAAAATTCTTATTAAATACTGGTATGTAGAATCAAAAAATGATTTTTAAATGAAGTTCTACTTCCTGTGATATTTGAACTGTGACACTGCTGACCACCATTCTTAAACTTGAAAACATGTGTTTTCCTGTAATTAAATAAAAAGAAGATTAAAATATGTGTTTCAAATATTAAATTAGAAAGAAATTCATAAGATGTAAGCTATGCATAGCTAATAAACAAATATATGTGTGTATATATATTCAAGTATGCTACTAATAAAATAAATTTAGATTTAAATAAGGGAATACCATATTTGTATATCAAATTTTAAAAAATAAATGATAATTTTCTATACTTTTAAAAGCACATTCCATTAGGCTGAATGCAGTTTGGGTCAACATGTAAATTTATACTCCTTTATGCAATGTTTTTTGGCATTTTGAGTCAAGAGCCTTAAAATGATCATACCTTTTGAGGCAATAATTTCACTTCTAGAAACCGTCAAGGGAACAATCAGATTTGTGCTCTAAGATATGTACAGCAGAATAATAGTGTAAAATTGGACATAGAAAAAAGTTAAGTAAAAGAAAAATAAGAAAAAATTACACTGTAAGAAAACAATAATTTTGTATACATATACTCTAAATTATATATATGTGCATTATGTAATGTAATATACATATGTACTAGTATGTGCATGTATGTGTGTGTGGATGCCCATATACAGCTTTTATATTTTTTTCTTGGTGTTCATATACTTTTTTCTTGGTGTTCACATGCATATATGGGCAGTTTTAAATATGGGAAATATGGAAAATAAATATATGGGGAAAATACTAGATGGGGTTGAAGTGATTATCCTTAGGGGGTAGGATAAGGTGACTATTCTTTTGGGGAGGGGTTATGGCAAGTTGGGGTTCTCTTTAAGATTTTTCCTGTATTTCCAGCATTTCTACATTGACCATGAGCTATTGTTTAAATGAAAAATAAATTGATCTGAGCCTTTAAGCTTACTTAGGATCTATCATCTGCTAACATGCTATGATAATTACTAAAATTTGTAAACAACTCCTATTTGCCAGACCAGGGGTCTCCAAAACATGCAGAATAAAACATTCAGGGGCACCAAAATTTCAGTACTAAAATATTCTTCCATGTTTTCCAACATGCTTCGTTCTTGTTACCTAATGTTCCTGCAATTATCTTTAAAGACACAAGGTTCAGGGACTTCCCTAGCAGTCCAGTGGTTAAGACTCCACGCCCCCAATGCAGGGGGTCCGGGTTCAATCCCTGGTAAGAGAACTAGATCCGGCATGCCACAACTAAAGATACTGCATGGCACAAGGAAGACACGGTGCAGCCAAATAGAAAAAAAAAAAAAAAAAGACACAAGGTTCATTTCTCAACTAGTTAGACATATATTTTCTACAATACTCTCAGACTCAGAATAATTGAATCTTGAATAATACTCTAATCACTCTCATTTAAATCCACACAGCTTTTGTCACTGTAGTTATTTAAGCTAATGCCATTCCTTTTGGATCAAGGAACAGTTATGCTTCCTCCCCAGCTCCTTTTGAAATGTTTTAGTATCAAATTAACTCACAAGAAAGCTTGATTAATAATAATGTCTTCATACCTCAAGTGGAATTCTTGGATAAGAAAACAAGAAACTTATTCAACATTAACTGCTTTGGCCTATAGACTGACTAAAAGGCAGACAAAGGTATATAATTCAAGCTATACCCAACCTCCACTTATGAATATAACCCGATACCCAACACTCCCAAACATTTAGAAGGTAGTATTTAAATTACTTTTTAATTTAAATGAAGGGACATGTTGAGTCAGAATGATATAATCAGACTTCTGAACATATTCATGATTTTATTAACTTAATTATTTCCATATCTAGAAATGCATATCTAGGAAACAATAAACTCAGTTTAATCTACAATATATTGACTGTGAACTTCTGCTAACTGGTTCTTTTTTTTGCTTTAGTACCATAATAGTGGACAGTTATAATGAGGACCCTGACCCACTGTGATATCCTGAAATATGAAAATATACAAGAGTTTGCAGTGTAATATTAAACACAATGTTGCATCTAAGAGTATTTTAGGTTATTTAAGAGTATTTTAGGTTATTTCATAGGCATTCCTATTAGGACTGATTGATCTGTTTGTAATATTTCTATTAACACTAAAACTTCATTTATCAGAAAACCATATTCTCAGATCATAGCAGATAATAGGAAATTTGCATTTGTGAGGAGTTTTGTTTTGTTTTTTCTTCCTCAAGTAGATGGGGGAAAAACAAGCATTTGGGGGAGAAAAAGTCTCACTTAAAATCAGATTTTATTTTACCCATCAATAAAATACTCCTCTTCTCATATACTTTTTTAAAACGTCCAGATTCACCTGGACATTTAAGCATGATTTTAAATCTACAAAATCTATGTAAATTACTTTTACATAGCCCCAAATAATTATCACATAGCAAACATGCTATTAGGCAATTTAAAGGATGAAAGCAATTGTCAACTGGTTAAATGACAGGGAATATCCCTGTCTACTTTTCTGCCCTATCAACTTTCCAAACATCCATTTACAGAGACATTTAGAAAACATCTCAACTTAGTAGTTGTACATTTTTCTGAATAATGAATTTTATTGTCTATTTAAGGTACATATAAGCAACACCATTAACTGAGTCCTGACTAGAAAAGAGCACAAAACTTCACTTCAAGGAAAGCATCACACGCCATGTCTCAGTAGCGTTTTATTCATGCCTTGTGGTTTTTGAGGCCAGAGAAATTACTTTTTTCCTTTCTTAGTGTTGAACTCTTGACACCTCAAAGTACTTCCGTAAGCACCCATGTTTTCTCTTTCAGTTTCTTCCTTTAAATTGGGTTCTGATGGGCGGGGAAAACATAAGACATTGATACTGACTATTTAGTATGATACAAGGTTCACTCTATACCAAACTTATCGATTGTGATAATGACAGACAATTTTATTCAAGCTATGCTGCAATCCTCAGTAGAACTTCCCCTATGTCTCCATGTTTATGTATTATTCAGACTAATAGTGACCCTGAAGTAGAAAAAGCTTCTTGTCTCTTAAAACTTTTATTTAGAGGAGTTCAAAATACACACAGCTGAGTGCTCTTCTGTGTGCATTTAATGTAGAGTGAAAAGCTGTTTGGTGCTCATTTTAGATTTCACTGGCAACAAGACAGATGAAAAAGTGTGTGCTAGGAGTCAGGAAGATATATACGAAAAATTAAAAGTTTAAAATTAATTTGAACTTATAATGTAATACACCACGTAGAAATCTAAAAATCAATTTCCAAATGGAACAGCTTGAAACTTTTTCTTGCCATCTGGTTTTGGACCTGGCTCATTCAATTCCAATTTTGCCCTTGTGAATACTCCAATTTTATATATACTACATGGGAACGATAATCTTCATGCCACCTAAGCATATCTTGTTTGATTTCCTAAAAATATAGTTTTTGTTTCTCTTTTCTACACTACCAATATTTCCCAAGTGCCCTCTTAATCATGGACACACTTGTCTTTATTTTAAATTAGATGTGCTATTAGTATTTGATTTATTAGCATATTGAATAGCAATTGCATTTTATTTGCTAAAATTTTTTAAATGCATGTAACATTTGTACATCTTTAATGAGCCTAAAATACAGACTGATGAATTCAAATGAAGAGGGGGAAGAAAATAAAGATTTGGCTATTTGAGTTGTAAAGTAAGAGAAAAAGTAAGGCCCGATATATAGACAAAAGATTAAATAAAATTATGTATGGCACGCATTGACACAAGGCTGACATACAAGAAGTCCTCAGGAAATGTTAGCAGTTAAATTTTAGTTTGTGTGTGTGTGTGTGTGTGTGTGTGCACGTGTGCTAATAATAGTAAGTAAAAGGTTTGAGTATATTTAATTTTTTGAAGAAAATGTTTATTGAAAAACCACTGTTAGTTACATTATATACACTATTTCATTTGTTCCACACAAAATAACATTGTGAGAATGCTGAGAATTACAGACGAGATCGGGAGCATTCAGGGTAGTATGGCCGTAGATGAGAATGCTGAGAATTACAGGAGTCAAATAGCTCGCCTTAGAGTGTACAGCTAGTATATGCAGAGATGTAAGCAGAAATTGGATGTCTCTATTGTTCGTGGATGACACGCTCAAAGAAGTTTAGCAAGTGTGAGCTACCACACCACATTATTTAATTAGCTTTAAATGTACCTGTAAAATATTGAAGCCAAAATGTTTGTAATCAAAATTGTAAGGATATGAGCTACGATAGGATATGTAAGAGAGCATCTTCTCAGTACATCTACCGATCAGTTTATTTCTTAATAATCCAAGGTCTAGTTGAAAGTGAATGACAGTTACAAGTAAAACTGACTTCGTTGAAAGTGAATGACAGTTACAAGTAAAACTGACTTCTAATGATTTCATCACATGCTTTTAAACTTAATAATTGTAAGTTAAAATTTTGCTTTGGAAAAATATGCTACCACTTCCAAATTACTTAACTCATATACCCATCCACTTGCCTAGATTCTTCAAACAGATGAATAAAATCATACTTTTATATATACATAAAGCATTTAAAATTATAGCAGTATATCTTAAAGATCATCCAATAATGTAATTATGATATGAAGAACTCTTTTTAGAACATATACTGAGGCTTCAAGCAACATGTTTATATCTCTTTGAAACTTCTATAAAAATGTATTGGGGCTTCCCTGGTGGCACAGTGGTTGAGGGTCTGCCTGCCAATGCAGCGGACATGGGTTCGAGCCCTGGTCTGGGAGGATCCAACATGCCACGGAGCAACTGGGCCCGTGAGCCACAACTACTGAGCCTGCGCGTCTAGAATCTGTGCTCCGCAACGAGAGGCCGCGACAGTGAGAGGCCCGCGCACCGCGATGAAGAGCGGCCCCTGCCCGCCGCAACTGGAGAAAGCCCTCGCACAGAAACGAAGACCCAACACAGCCAAAATAAATAAGTAAGTAAATAAATAAATAAATAAACATTTAAAAAAATGTATTGTATAACATAACTTATAAATAGCTGACAAATGTCATAACCACATAATTTACACTCACATAGTTAAATGCAGCAACTATAAAATATGGACTATTTATACATAGAATATATTCATATATACATTTATATACTAATTTATATACACACACAAACTAATTAATTGCCATGGTAACACAAAACCACTTAATAGTTTTCATGCAAATTATTTGGCACTGTCAAATAAACCACTTTAGAAGATGCTTTGCCCAACACACTTATATTGATATAAGGCAAATAGTTTTCAATAACAGTGACATTGTTAAACTCTTCACAGTGAGAGAAGATCAAATCACAACTGGACTTTTATTCTAACAGAATTTGGTGTCACTGCTTTTGTTTTTAAGCTACGAAAACGTACATCTTGCAAATTTAATGAGGCAGGAATACTACAGAGATCTACAGTATGACGGGTATCCGCAAAATTACCCAGGTAATTGGCACCATGTTTTGTTCCCTAAATATTGCAGTCATCATATGACTTATCTTACCAAGACCTGCAATAGCCACTTGTTTCCAATTCTATAAATTCTAGTTCACTCTCTGCCCAACTCTCAAAGCTATCCTTAACTGATTCTGTTGCTATTATCCCTAATTCTTAACATGCTGCCCATTGGAATCAGATTGGTTACTTGACTGACCCCCAGATGTAGCATACTGTTGGCCTGGATTGGTGTCTGGCTCCAAAGTATACTACTTGATAACTTTAGTCAAGTTGTTACTGTCATATGACAAATGAGGATGATAAGAATAACAGAAACTTTGGATAGGGTTGACGCAAGCATTAAGTTACAGAGATCAAAGAAATTAACATAACACCAAGCCTGGCACAGAGAATGTCCTTTAAAAAAAAAAAAAAAAAAAAAACCTTGCTCAGCTGTATATAGCATATAGCTCTATATTTCCCTGTTCTCATTATTCTGGCTATTATCATTTGAAAAAATTTTCCCTTTTATATTTACTTATTTATTCAAAGCCTTAAAAAACTATATACACATAATCTACAGCTCATTTATTTTACTGGTTGTTTTTCCAAATGTTTCTTTATGCCTATCTTCTCTGATCATTTAAATTGTTTCTCTTGAGAGTATTCAATAAATATTTGTTTGAATGAATGAATGTATGTATTTTAGGTTTCCTACTATACTATATAAGCACAGTATATACATACAGTAGATGGACATAAAAATAGTTTACTAATAGTACAGTACATGTTGGTCTACCTTGAATGTACAAATTACCAACATAACATCTTTGGGGACCCTGAGTGGAAATGCACGATTAGCAAAACTCTCTGTCTAACAGTGAGTCAAATTTAACTCATTTGGCAATCAACAAGCTCAGCCCCAAATCCCTGCATGTGTCTCTGCAGTGGTCCATGCAATCCCTAAACAGGAATGGGACACTGTGTTAGATAAATGAAAATTCATACTAGTTAGCCAGAAGCAATTCTCAGTCCCCTATGGATTCTAGAAGGCACTTCAGTTACATTCTTGCTTGCCCTAAAATAAATTCTTTATTAGCTGCCAACTATTACATTAGAGATTTCATGATGTGCTCCTGTCTCCAGAACACATTCTTGGACTTTGCCCAGCTTGATAACTACTTCTTTGATGACAGAGCTTTTGACATTGATATGAAAGGGATTCTACCAAGCATATGTAGAGTCTATCTTAATAGTCTATGTGGTGAACTCTTCATACATCGACAGAAGGAACGGATTTCTATACTCATCCTGGCAACATGTCAAGAGCTATAAATTGGCAGTACTGAATTAGCTCATTAAACCTTTATATTTTCCTGAGTAATAATACCAGGCAAAATTTTTCTAATGTGAGAATATAGGCTTATTCGTTTGGCATTTTGTATAGAGACAGAATTCAAGGTGTAGCCATTCAAATAAATATTATTCATAAATGCATACAGTTTTTTTTGTGTGTGTCTGCATACTATTAATTGGACAACATCCCACTTATTTCTACAAAAAAACTCCATTACATAGTGGAATCTGAAGCATATATGCTAGGCTTAATTTGATGTATAGATTTTTTTTTTAAACAGAATTTGGATTAGATTTCAAACTGAATCTGTTAAGTATAAACCACATACTGCCTAGAAAGTAAAGGGTTCACAACTACTTTCTCCCTATTATCAAGTACAGCTGTTTTTCCCTTCTAATCCTAGGATATAGATTCTTTCCGTGACCATATCACCATGCCTTTCTACACATCAAAGTTCCGAAATCGATTATTTAAAGTTTATATTTTAAGGTGAGTTGTCTCAGCTATTCAATAGCTAAAGACACTTTGAGACAGCCAGTTGCTTTCTCATTTTAAGAAGGGGGTCACAAATGGAAAAGACAAAGTAAAGAAACATAAAAATCAGTATAAATCATCCAGAAGTTAATAAGTGGTTTGTAGAACACATTGAATGCTGGAGCTGAGCTCAACCGGTTTTACCCTAAATTGTGGTTTTGATATAATATCAAGAAGAGAGTAAGTTCAGATTATAATTTGGATATTTGTAGTTTTATTCCCTGCTACCCCCCCCAAATGACACCAAGTCCAACCTTAGTTTAGTTTTGTTGTTTTGTTTTTAACATCACAGTCACCTTATTTGAAGACATACCAGTTAAAGGGAAAGAGAATTCCTCCCCTCACTCTCCAATCCTGCCAAAAAAGTAAAATCTTAAGAATCATAAATTACAAGTTTCTAGAGGGTAGAAATCTGTATGTATGTGTATATATGTATACATGTATATACCATATATATATGTTTTTTTAGTGTTTTTGATAGGTCAAGTTTTGAATACCTATTGAATATTTAATAAATGGCTTTCAAAAACCCAATGTGGAGTGAGTATAGAAACCCCTTTTTAGTGTGTGAAGTTGTATATCTTTTTTAAGGTACCAGTTCAGGACTTTGGATCTTTGATTTGATTTCTACATTATAACTCTAGAATTGTCATCTTTCAGTTATTTTTCTTAAATTCTACTCCTGGACAAAGGTAACCGTAAGGACCAGCGAGGTTAAATGGCTGAAGCACACTATTAGATGAGGCCATAGGCCCTGATGTATGCTCTGGTCTCTGAAAATGCAACGACCTTAAGATGTAATGTGTTTATTTTCTTTCCTTTTCAGGAATATTATCTCTTGTTTGGATGACCTTGGTTTCTTAACCAAACAAAAGTCTTTAACATATAAAAGATCCCCAGTCTTAACCGATCAAGGTCACTATTTGATTCACATAATCTTTAATTTACTTAAGCAAACAGACCTTATTGTAAAGTCTCATCACTTTCTGAATTTCTATTTTGAAATTTTAATTCTTTATCAAGTAACAAAGCCTGTGACCATAGCTATATTTTACTTTTTTTCCCTTTTTTATATACTCCATTAATTTTGAAGGTTGAAGGTTTGAATTTGAATACTAAGAAGACAAAATTGCTCTAAGATGGAGGCCTAATGTTAGCCATGATCCATCTTGAAGCAAAAATTTTATGGCTCAGTTGTAAACCCTTTGAAAATGTAGCTTATAATGTAAGCGTTGACACCATCTTAACAATGGATTCACGAACCCCTATACTAAGATATCTAAGGTATTTCATTACTGTCAATTTATCTCACTTTTTAAAATTAAATAACCTATTCAAAAATCCTTATTTCTTTTTTAAGTTCCTGAACAAAATTTTCCTTGTGGAATTTGACTAATGAATCTTCTCCTTGGAGTGGAGAGAGGTAGGAACTAATGGATACACACATACAGAAACTTGCACTCATACCTGATCAGGGTGGTGTGAGTCCATATATTTTCAGATCACACTTTTCACAGGTATATCCTGGCTTTATAAAGGATATACAGCTCCTAAAACTATATTCTTTAAAATGGATCAGCACTCTGCTTCCTGGGCAGTAGTTTTCCCCATTTTGATAAAACTGTGTATTCTATTTGTAAGTTAAATATAAACAACTTCTTTCTACCTATTTTCTAACATAAAGAACACTTCAAAGGAGATATGGGGATGTATGTCTATGTATGGTTGATTCACTTTGTTGTAGGGCAGAGGCTAGCATACCATCGTGGAGCAGTTGTACTCCAGTAAAGATATTAAAAATAAATAAATAACCCACAATCGCTGAGCTGTAAAAAAAAAAGAACACTTCAGGGCTTCCCTGGTGGCGCAGTGGTTGAGAGTCCGCCTGCCAATGCAGGGGACGCAGGTTCTTTCCCCAGTCCGGGAAGATCCCACATGACGCGAAACGGCTGGGCCCGTGAGCCATGGCCGCTGAGCTTGCGCGTCCGGAGCCTGTGCTCTGCAACGGGAGAGGCCACAACAGTGAGAGGCCCGCGTCTCACAAAAAAAAAAAAAAAAAAAGAATAAAGAACACATCAAAACTCTTTCCAATTCCCCCCCCATTTATCATCCAATACAAAATGCATTTTGGTAAGTATTATGTGAATTTTCAAAATCACATGGCAACAAATATGTTACATTAATAATAAATAGGTAAGTAAAATAAAATTTTGAGGTTAAAAGTGAAACAGTAAATTAGAATGGAAGTTAGACCAAAATGACTGTGGATAAGATATACTCAGGTCATAATTTCTAAGACTAAGAAAAGTCTATCATGCTCAAGCATCAAGTTATTCTTATAAAGTTCTCACATATACTTTGCTGATTTTCTCAAATGCTGTTTTTCAAACAGCACTAGAGAACATAAACAAAATTTTCAACAGATCTTAGTATGGTTGTTAAGCATACTCTTTGATTTCTGTATCTAAAAAATACTCTCATTATCTTTTGAATTTATTGGAAAAAACACACTCATTTCAGGCTTAGCTTTGGAATTTACTCTTTAGTTGTAGGGAAGATAAGGTATTAAATCTATTTATTGCATACAGATGGAAATTAAATAATTTAAACAAATGAAAAACAGAAGTGATTATACACAGTACAAAGAACACTCTACATTTTGCATGAATATTCATATTGTTCAGTTTCCAGATTCACAAGCTCACATTATAAATTACTTTTGAACAACAACGTTGCTTTCTTTTTTCCTTACTGCACTACTTCCTACATGAGTCTGCCACAATTTTCCAAGTTTTAAAATACTATAAATACATTCATATTTTTCTACAACTAAAACCGAAATTTAAATGATATAGTAAAAGTAGAGTGATAAAAATGATTTCCCAACATTAGAAAGATAAGATATAGCACCAATTAAAAAAAAAAGTGTAACACCTAAAGTCATAGAATATTTTATTCCTAGTCTAATTTTTCAGGTACTTTGCTTATTCATCAAATAATATTTATTGAGCATCTATTAGGAGCAAGATTGCATGTTAACAAATATGAATCAAAGACAAAATTTCTCTTCAAATAACTTACAAAGTGGCAAACAGACATATATATATATACGTAAAAACTGATAAATGCCTTCTAATCTAAAGAAAATGCCCTAGCATTCAAAATATGAAATATTACATTCAGCACGTGGTTGAGGGGCATTTGAACTGGTGGTCAGGGCTTCAGAAGCAATATCATAAAAATGGGCTTATAGGTATTAGGCACCAGCACATAGTTAATTTTCTTTTTAACTTTTAAGGTCTAAAAAAAAAAAAAAAAAAACAACCTACCTCAAATTCCAAAAAACGTCTAAATAACTGTCAATATGCTATACAGGTCCATGCAAAAAGTACATAATATCTAAACTAGCACCCTCTGAATATTCCTATGTCACTGCTTCAATGCACCATAAAGTAAAATAACATAATGCCATAGAATGCTCATAATACATTCTAACCCTTCACAGAGAGCGGGGGAGATAACTGCCAGAGGGGTTTTCTTTGCTTAGCAAAAACAGACACGGACAACCAGCTGCTGTAATTTATAAAAGGAAGCAAGTATGAACGTTCTGTGAAAGAATCTTTTGAACTGTCAAAAGTTTTGATAACTTCATGCTCTGTTGCCATAGTTTAACTCGTATCATAACTGAGATGCCTGAGTGAATTTGACAGACTCTGGGGAGATTTAAATGGAGTCAAGGTGAATGAGTTGGGTGGGCCTTAATGACAGTCGGGGTTGGCTCCTCCCCTTAGCTTGATCAGCCGTTGCTCTGATTGGCCAGTGTTTCTGTTGGGCCGGGGTTTGTTTTGACAACCCCCTTTTGCCCTAGCTTCACCCATTTACAACTTTTACACTCATTCTTCTATTTATACATATTTACCTCCCATTTTCACCTTTGAGAGTAGCTATAAAAATAAAAATTTAGCTTAAAGTCTAATTTCCAATAGCAAAATGTTTTTTAAAAAACGATATAATTTTAAATTCCCTTTATGTTACATATATGGACGATCTACAATGTAAACTTCTCTGTAAAGTTATGCTCACTGGAATGGAGCTGTTTACATCTTTTAGACTTTCTTCCTAGTGAGAGTAATTGAATGCAAAATAATTAGGTCCTTTAACCCTAATGAAGGTGATGCCAGCAGTGTATTTAGGATTTCTGGTTAGTTTATCATGAATGCAAACTTATGATCACTTATGCTATGCTCTGACGAATCAGATGAGACATCCACCTTCCCCTGAGGAGTTCATATATTGTGATTAAATAGAAAAGCATGTGCCTGAGGGAAAACCTGCTGGCCTACTAACCTATATTTGAGATTCACGTTCATTGGTGAGCTTAAAAATCCCTTGGTAACCAACAATAATCAGCATTTTTTTCCAATTGTTCTAAGTCAGCTTACAAATACATGTTTTGAGCTGCCAGGCTACATGCTGTCTGTTCCACTCCTCACAGGCCACAGTTATTCACTGATCTAGGATGCTCCTCCCTGGCCCTGGCCCCCTAACCCCTTCTCTCAGAACGGTGGACTCTGTTAATACAACAAAAATTGAAATTGTCACCGTAGCCAGGTTGCCATATGGAGGTTGACAACTGCTCAATCAGATTAAGACAAATGCACCTAGGCAATGTGAGTGCAAATAATAATAATAATTTCAGAAGAAAACTCTGTTGTTTTGTTATTATTACTTTTCCCAGGATTTTTAGAAACAGAACATCACTTTTGAAGATTGTTCTGTAAAGCAGATAAGCTTGAATCAGTATTGATATAAAGCAAGTTTTAAAAGGTAAAGAAACCATCTTTAAAATTTTGTTTTGAACCTTGATCCTCTTTGCTTCTGGCCATAGTTTAATTTAAGAAGCCTCATTCTCCCTTTCCACCCCACCCAATGTATACATATACTTCTCCTAGGTATTCTACAAAATAATAAAACCGCTACTTCTAGAAAGAAAATAATGTTGAACAATTGTAAACTAATGCTTTAAAACACTGCAGAATATGCCAACAGGAAAGTTAACAGAGTTGTGCAACTGACACAACCATCGGTAGCCAAGCTCATGAATAAATAAATATTTACAACATGTACATATGCATATCAAGGTAAAGCTACTTTGCAGGAACTCAGAATCTGCGGAAAATATTCATGCAATGCATAGACAGTGACAAAAAGAGTCAGTAAAAAAAAGAAAAAAAATTTAAAGAACAGTCAACATGTTTAAAGTTATTCAGCAACTTGCCTGATCTTCTTAAAATACACAAGACTCTTTTAACAATAAATAAAAAATGTTGCTATGATTGCTTGTTCCTAACTTGACTGAGTCATATCATCATTGCACAGCAGAGCTAGCAAATTTCTAGCTGAGATAGTGTACATTGGAAAAAGCAGTAATATGTTCAAAGATGAAACATTTCAGACCTGATTTACAAATGAAATCCAGTGCATCTGTATTTAAGGCAGTGTGCCATGAATAAATGCCTAGGAACACATGCCCTTTGAAATAAAACTTTCTGACTAGGTTAACAATTTTTCTAAAATCTTGCAGCTATCTTTCTCACTGGGTAGCTAAGGCTCCAAAGCCTACTGCTGAAGTTTATCACAGGAAGTGATACTTTTACATGGTAGAACTGCCTACTGTCTTTGAAAAATGTATATAGGAAGTACAAGTTAACACTCCTGACATCCCCTAGAATTGATAACACCATACATCTCTAGATCCCAAGCCACCAAAAAGCTGCCATGCAGGCTAACATAAATAACAGCTTGCAGTTTGCAAGGAAAAAAATCCATTGATAACACCAGGAAATACAGTAATGTGATGATACAACTTACAAGGCCCAAAGATCACTTGCAGCTCACACTCCTTGGGGCTGCATCTGCAGTAACCCATCGAAGCTAAGTGCCTGTTGGAACTTTTCCCTCAAAGGTACAGTAGGTGGGAGATTTGTAATATCTTTAATGCAACCAAAGGTGACACAGAAAGGTCAAACTGAAGGGTCTCATGTATTTAGAAAATCCTGCTGAAATGCTGTGATAAATTATTAAAACTTCTTGTTAATGTTCATGCTTCTCTTTAACCTCACATTGGAACATGGACAGCCAAGCAAAGGTGGGCAGACCCAGAAAACATTTCTAGAACTGAGATAAAAATATTAGGTGAAAAGGATGTTTCTGCAAAGCAAAATCCTCAGATATCTCTCATCAAATTTTCCCCCAAAACATGTACACACTGTCTGGAAAGTCTCTCCTGAGATATTTCTGCAGCATCATTTTGGCTTAGAGCATTCACAGAACAGGTACGCTGATAACTTGTGTTTACTATAAACAAATGGCACTCAGGTAAAGCAGAATCAACTGAACTTTATAAAAAAGCAGGTCCAAAGTCTCACAAATTCTCTCTCACCTCATAATTTTTCAACTGCAGGAGAAAATGGATTACAACATCTGAAGTATTGAAAGGCTTGTTCTCGTTCAGCTGATGTTTTTTTCAATAAAGTTAATGCAATTTATCTTTATTAATACATCAACACTGACGGAGTCAGCTAGAAAATTAGTGTTGGCAGCACCGCATTTCAAAACATCCCTCTGATCATTTCACAGAATCTGCTAACAATTCAGGGATCTGACATAGAACCCATTTCTTTTCTAAAATAATGAAGCTTCCTAAGGATAACACATACATCCTGGCACTAGGGCAACACGCATCTGGCTCTATATGCTCCCTGCTGCAAACAATCCTCGTAATGCTTTGCAAGCCCACAAAACCAAAAATTCCCAAAATATATTTATAACAATAACAGAGAAAAACTCTTCTTCCTAGCCACCTACAACACACATCTTCTTTCTGGAAATAAAAATCTGACTCCGAACAGAAGCAGTTCCTCTACCTTTTAGCTGTCTTCAAGTTCCCATTGACTAGCCTTGCTAACTCCATTTAGATCTTTAACACAAAACTTTCATCACTTACCCCCTTTCCAAGGTTTTCCTTTCCAGGGGGTCCGAGTCAGCTTGCTCAGAGTTGGTCCAGAGAAAAAGAGCATCAAAACGAAGAGAAGTTCAAGCCTAGTAATTTTCCCCACTTTCTCTGATGATAACATTTCCACAAGTTAATGTCACAAAATTCCTCACATCCTCTTCCCTCCCAGTTATTAAAATAGCATTAATCATTGAAAAACCTGAGGTAGGTGTTGTTTTGCCATCTTTAACAGCTGAAGTAGCAGCTCCCTGCTGTAGCCCTGAGCCAAGCTACATTTCTCACGATCCAGCTCTTTCAGCCCGCAGTCAGCACTTCTCCTGCTCCAGGAGCTATAAAATAATTTCTGATCTCCACTTTGCTTTCAGTGGGAATATATTCCTCAGCGTTCTGGGAGAGGCTTGATTGAAAATGATAAAAACAGTAAAGTCTGCGTCCAGCGGAAAAGAGAAGAGATGTCAGGATTGTGTGAAAAAGATGAGAAGCAGTTGCACTGACAGCTTTCAGGCTGCTGTGTGATCCTAATAGCCGTGCAACCAACCAAATTGCTCTTTTAAGAGTAATAAGGCTTCAGTGAAAGCCGGTGTCACTACCACTTGGGTGGGTAGTGCTGGGCTTGAAAATCACCCAGGAACCACCACAGATAACGACTGCTTCAGTCCCGCTTCAGAATATTAAGGGCTGAGCAAAATATAGTATGCACAGAGGGTAGTTAATCTATTGTGTGAATACAGGAGGATTCCAGCAATGTAGCAGGGAAAGATGCTGAACTTAAAATCTATTTATTTTTTCCTTCATTTCACCTCGTGACATTAAAAGGGGATTGCATCTGCACTAATTACTAATAAAAAGTCTGAAATATTTATTAGAAGGGCATAAGTGTATGATTTTTATCCCAACAATAAAACCGACAGGGCAAGTTCTCAATAGTTTCAGTTCTTTTCTGTATTAACGTCAGTTTATTTGGGCATTTCTGTGTCACCCAAATGAACCCACCATGAATGCTGTAAGCAAACTTTTGGAAATACCAACACAGACACTCTCAGGGCTGTGCTAATCACACTTTCAGGGAAACATTTTTTGTTTGTTTGTTTGTGTACATCACCATGGAAATACAGAAAGCTCTCCAAGTCTCTCAGTCTTTTGTAATTATATTTGTGAAAACATTACTGATCACAAGGTGGGGTTATAATTAACATCCAGGCACATGACTATGCCCTCGATAAAGAGGTGGGTGAAGGCAAATCAAATAAAAGAAATTTCGTCTGTACTGACTGAAGTGAATTAGCATGATCGAGACATTCTGGCCAATATTTGAAATCTGTCTTAGTGTTATCTATATGGTCACTTATTCCTTTAATCAGTGAGCCACAAGGCATGAATTATGCATTTATGTACTTTAAGGTAATCAATTGCTATATAATGATAACTGCCAATTTTATGACGTTACCACTTTCAAACTGGGTAATAAATTGCCATTTTCAAATCATGTTATTGGAAGAGGTACTTTTAGAAGAATAATTTATCTTGGTAAGATTAGCTATATTAAATTTGAAATTACAGTTATTAAAATTTGCTTTTATATACAGGAAACAATGTTTGTCAAAGATATTACACGGGATACACACAAAAAATTCTCAGATTATTCCTTAGTTTAAAAACAATAATCAATTTGTATTCAACTTGTAATTAATTTGAAAACTTCTGAGGGAAGTGAGAAAAGTTCATATCATGCTTATTTTATAAACAGTGAATTTAAATTTTTATGTCTCTGTATACTTTAAAATGGTAAGTTTAAATTTAAGTTGGAAATCTATTTTCTCTTTACCAGTCATTCTTATTTTTTTTTAACCTGATTCTTTCCTCTGTCCTCATAAGCATGTAAACAGATGTTGCAGATGTTGATAAAATGAATTGGCCAACTCCCTCACCGTCACCTTCTGAGGAAGATTCTAGACCCAAACTTATTTACTGTCTACTGGCTCCATTCCTCTTGAAAGAAAGAACATAACATTTCATAATTAATGAGTTCTTTATTTTTCAATTACCTGGGCCTTAGGTTGGACAGGAAAATATCAAATGGGTTTAAATATGATAAAAAAGTTAGGAGAGATGTACAATATTTCAGAAGGGCCTGACCAGAATGAGGTTAATAGGAAAAGCAGTCTTTCTTCAATATGTGATATAGTTGGCTGGGTTGACCCTAAGAAAATGTCAAGGTTAGATTTTCAAAATTTGCTTCCTTCTTGGTGACCCCCGGTCAACACCAGCTCACAGCTCTCTCTGGTGGAGAAATTAAAGTGGGATTGGAGGAACCAAATCACCATTGCTCACGGAGGGAAAGCCATTCCCCTCTAGAACTCATCTGGCTGACGTGTGAAGTACTACTCAAGCTTTCTACACACTAGAATGAATAAGAGAAAACCTCAAACGGGTGGGAGTACCAAAGAGAATGAACAGGTGTGCAGTTTGAAGAAAAAGAAATATTGAGTGGAAGGGCCAGTTCACATGAGACAAACTTCTACACAGGTGTGAGTGTCAAAATACCTTAAGTTACTATTAATACTAAATTAGCTAACTTATTACAAGTTCTAAGTACTTTACATGAATTAACTCATTTAATTCTTACAAAAACCTAATGAAGAAGGACTAACGATCTCCATTTAAGTACACTAAAGAAACTGAGGCACAGAGAAATTAAGTCACTTGTTTGAACTCAAACAGCTCAGCTCCGAGCCTTTCGAAATCCCCGTGCTATGATCTCTGCTAAACTGCACTCTCTGTACTCTTAACCCTTTTGAACTAGGTGGCTCTGAAGTTACATCTTTATATAAAAGAAGAGCAAATAATGATTGACCACTCAACATATGCCAAGTTCTATGTGTAAAGCGCTAATTACATGCTTTACAGGTTTTAGTTGTTTCATCTTCACAACAACCTTGTGAGATGAACCCATTATTCATACTTTACAGATGATTACTTGTTCAGTATCACATAATGAGTGAAAGACAGAGCCAGAATTGAATACTGCATGGTCTCAGAGTTTGCCATTCTGCTTCTGTTTTCCAAAGTCTGGTGCATGGATCTGGGGAAACCACATAGGACCCCAGAGAGGCTGGGGAATGAGAGAACTGAGGGGGCTCTTATGGCATCTGTGACATGGAATCTTCCATGGGTTGTTGGCAGCTGCAGAGAGGTCTAGGATTGAGAAGGTTCCAGAGAAAGTCCCCTGAGAGAGGCAAAAAGAATAAACTTCCTCACCACCTGCATGTTCTCTATGGAAAACACGAGGAAAAAGAAAACCCCAGGGAGACCTGACTTATGGACAGTTACGATAAAACCTAATAAATGTTTTAGTGTAGGCCATAAAAAAATTGTAAGGAAGACTGCAGAGAGAGAGAGTTCTGTAAAGGTGGTATATACAGTAGTCCCTCTTATCCACAGGGGATGTGTTCCAAGTCCCCCGGTGGATGCCTGAAACCAGGATAGTACTCTACCCTATATACGCTATGTTTTTCTTTCCTATACATACACACCTGTGATAAAGTTTAATTTATAAATTAGGTATGTTAAGAGATTAAGAGTAATAACTAATAATAAATAGAACAATTATAAAAAATATGCTATAATAAAATTTATATAATTATGGTCTCTCACAATTTAAAACTTATGAATTGCTTATTTCTGGAATTTTCCATTTAAAACTTTTGGACCAGAGTTGACCACTGGTAGCTGAAACCTCAGAAAATGAAAACATAGATAAGGGGTGGGGATGATACTCTATTAAAACAAAGTGCAGGGAAAGAAGGAAGAAAGACTTGATTCAGCAAGGATATTCCAGGCAGAGAAGTTGGCCTTTTGACTGAGAATCAAGTGATAAGCATATATTTTAGAAGTAGGTCAGGGCAGGCAAGAAGCAGAGCATAATCCAGGCTGAGGGAATAACATGAGTATGGTCACAGAGATGCAAGAAAGCCTGAATACTTCCAAGAATTGCCAGGAAGACAGCATGGCTGGAATATCTGAGCATATGAGTGAGTAGTGGGAGATGGGGTAGGAGCTAGATTAAAATTTTTAAATATGCTTACTACCAAAGGTCTTAGGCTTTTCCCTCAGTGATAGCAAGTCAATAATGCATTTAAATCAAGGAAATTACATAAACCAAAATGAATTTTCAAAAAAAAACCTCTTTGGCTGCAGTATGGTGGAGAGTGAAATTGGAAGCAGAAAAACCATTCCAAGCAAGATATATTTTCAAACTGAACTAAACCAGTGAGACTAAATAGGAAGAGACTAATCTGAAATAAACTATAAGATTTAGTATCATAATTCATTAATTCAACAAGCATTTAATAACCACATATTCTGAGCCAGGCAAAATGCTAGATATTTTAAGATGAATAAGACAAAGGTTAATAAGACCCTATTACCAAGATGCTTATATCCTTAAGAATTTGGGGACTAAATAAACACAGCGAGGAATGGAACACTGGTCCAGTGTCTCTCTCTTCTTTGAATATGTCTTTATAAATTAGATTTTGTCTGACCTACTAACATTTGCTCCAACTTTGACAGTATTAAGCAAGACTTAGTTATCTTAGCAATTACATTTATTTTTATTCTAATATAACTATTCGCTCTATTCTAATAATATTCCCTAACTTCTTGATATTTATGCTCAACAAATACCATCTTATCTTTTATTTATTTTCTTAACAAGGATATAATCTCACTAATCTCTGATACTAGGTAATAATGGTGTAATGTCAGCTGTCCTGCTATGTTTTAAATTACTGAAAATGTATAAAACCTTTCCTACTGAGTTCGCAGCCAAAAAGTATTACTAAGCATTGGAAAAGAATTAGTGGATTTTTGTGTCAACATATTTTCTTAATCTCACAGATTATACTCTCTCCATGAGATGTGACTGCAGACCAAGCAGGTCACGTTTCCGAAAATTCTGTGAGTTTGGCCACTAGGTAACTAGGGGGTTCTTAATGCAGGGCAATTATACCTTTTCCCCAGGGGACATCTGGTAGTGTCTGGAGTCATGTGTTGGTTCTCACAAGGAGGGGGTGAAAGGATGTTACTAGCCTATGACGGCTAGAGGCCAGGTGTGCTGCCACTATCCTATGATGCACAAGACAGTCCCCGCAACAGAGAATGACCTGGCCAAAAATGTCAATAGTGCCAAAACCGAAAAGCTCTGAGGTACCCTCAGCTTGTCTGACCACAAGGTAATGATTCTTCTAGCCACTTGTTTTGCTTAAGTATATTCAGAACAAATGTTCTTCTTTTTTTTTTTTTCTTTGCGGTACGCGGGCCTCTCACTGTTGTGGCCTCTCCCGTTGCGGAGCACAGGCTCTGGACGCCCAGGCTCAGTGGCCATGGCTCATGGGCCCAGCCGCTCCGTGGCATGTGTGACATGGGATCCTCGTGAACCAGGGCACAAACCCGTGTCCCCTGCATCAGCAGGCGGACTCTCAACCACTGCACCACCAGGGAAGCCCAAAAAACATCTGTTTTCACCGCTCTTAAGAAACCTTTCGAAAGATTTTCATTCCTTTTTTGTTTGCCAGTGGTTTCTGCAGAGTGAATATCTCTGAATCCCTCTGATTTAAGATCCTGCGGTACCCAAGGATCAATGGGCTGCAGGAACATCGGTTATGCTATTAGCCCGCAATTATAAGAGATGACAAAGTAGGGCTGACTCTGTAAAGAGATCAGAGCAAAGTGATCTTTCAAACTTTCAAATGAACTCCTAATACTGCACTTTGTCTTTGTTATTGTTTCTTTTCATTTAAAAATTCAAGTGGAGACTTATATGTCTTTATTTAAGGGTTCTAGTTGTGGTTTTACTACATAATATGCTCTTAAAAACTTCAACTGAGAAAGTCAGCTTGATATTTTGCTCTACATAAGCTCGTTTTGAAGAGTGATTCTCTTTTTATTTTTTAAATAGCTCCCAGTAGTTGAGTGTGTGCCAAGACTTGTCAGCATCCCAAAGGGGAGGATCTCCATCAACACCTAGATTTAGGCTAATTGGAAGCCCTGAAGAGTGATTCTAAATGTTGGTGGGTCCATTTGAGTCATCTGGAGACATTATGTGGCCAAAGCTAACTACAAACAAAGTAGTTTTCATTCTGGGTAGACATGTGAGTAGCCAAAATTTGGGGGTTACATTCTTTTTAGAAAAGGGGAGTTTATTAGGCCACAACTCTGTGGTTTTAATTCAGTAAGCTATGTGTGGGAGCTGGGCACATGTGTTTTGAAAAAAATCTCCTCCATGTATCTCTGATATGCTACTCCAGTGTTCAACAACTATCTTGAAAAGAAAAGCCTATCTATGCTTGTTACCCAGTCCATTATGTTTATATACATATTGATAAAAGGAAATTAGAGTCAAATTTAAAATTTAATGTGTTTGGGGAATTTTAAGAAAAATTAATTTCCAGACTATGTTAACTCATATTTAACCTAAATTGCAAATGATTACATGTCTGTTCTGTAAAGAAGGTGGAATATGGGTCCTGGAGAGGCATCCTAGTGATTGTCTAGAGAATAAGCCTTGGAATCTAGTCAAACATGCCTGAACCTATAATATATACTTTTTCTTCATCTGAGGTATTTTCTTGGGCTTATGTAAAGTTCATTAAAAGGACAGTGCTAGAAAGCTTGCCATGGTCCATTGGCTATGCTACATCTATCACATAAAACCTTTCATATCTATAGGAGATATCAACAGGGTGTTTTTAAAAGAAATATTATTGCTTTTTAATATTTGTACAATAAATTTACTCTAACACGAGATAGTCTTTCCCTCAAAAATATAAAATCAAAATAGTCTTTCTAGATGAACAGCTAGAAAGTCACTAAATCACAGTGTTGCCAAGTCCCATGAGGATATCAGTGGAGTATGTGTTAATATATATGGCTGAATCTGCTCTGGCTCTCCCCAGAGTGTTCTTGAGACTCCAGGAATACTATAATGTTGGTTTAATTTCAAGTTAAATGGTAGAGCTCCCGAGAATAAGTGTCTATGTGTGAATGTTGAATATGCCAGATTTAACTGTCACAGAACTAACTTTGATTTTTTGAAAAAAGCAAATAAACTGCAATTCTCATGTCATTTACAAGTTGAAAAATGGTGTAAATTTTAAACAAATTGAAAGTAATATTCAAGAGATGTAAAACTGAATATTTTTGCAATGTCTAACTACCTGCTATGACAAATTCTTATTATCAATTAGGAATTGCTGAGGGATTAGCTGTAGGTTTATCATACAGTTATATATCAGTATAGAGTTACATTTTAATTGTCACAGACAAAAAAATGACAGTCATATAAAAAATTATTTATTTTTTTCTCATGAAAAAGTCTGGATACAGACAACTGAGTGTTGTTCAAAGAAGTTCTGAGACATTCAGGCTCCTTTTACCTTTTTTATCTAACTTTACTGAGGGAGAGTTGACAATTAAAATTGTATATTTTTAAGGTGTACAACTTGAGGATTTGATATATGTATACATTGTAAAATATTCACCATGAGCAAGGTAATTAACATATCTATCACGTCACAGTTACTTTTTTGTGTGTGTATGTGGTTAGAACGCTTAAAATGTATCCCCCTATCTTGTTTCTCCAACAAGTATGGTTTCCATTTTCAAGAAAACTCAGAATTCAAGAAGTTCTCTCCATCTGCAGCTATTAAGTCAGCAGGAAGGAGGACTAGGTAAAGGATAGGGGGGAACTGACAGAGGCGGAAGCAACTATCTCAGAGAATGATTTAGGAAAATGGCCACATGCCACTTTTGCTTACCATACACTGGCCATTTTTCTGTTTAAACTAGCTCTAAAGGAAGCTGCAAAGTGAATTCTCTATTCTGGCTGCCATGTTACCAGCTACAATTTGGGGTTCCATCACTTTCAGAAAATTGGAGAATAGGTTTTGGGGAAAAACAATTGTTTTTCTCTGACGTGGGCCTCTAGCATGAGATATTATGACAGATGATAGATCTTCAAAAAAACTTTTTAGTATTAGCTTTTTTCTACTAACCCAATGACCCTTATTATTTTAGAGGCTTGAAATACCACATGTAATGAGATCAAGTCTATAATAAAACTAGCTTATAGTTTATAAACTTACAGCTTATAGACCCATAGAATCTCAGAGTCAGATTAGGCTGAAAACCCACCTAGTTTGTAAAGAACAAAGTGCAAACATTCTACACCAGTGGTGTCTTAGTTTTTGCTTAAATACTTCAAGGAAAAATATATATATATATATATTTTTAAAGACCATTCCTGCATTGATCTCAAATGTTTTAGATGCTCTTAATTTCTAATCATCCATTCTAATACTACCCTTCAACACAATGCCAAAAAAATATTTCTTTTGTTAATTAAGACAATTCTTTGAATATTAAGGTAGAGCTGCTTCTGTCCCTTGAGTCTCAATCCCACAATCACTTTCAGGCTAAATGACCTGTTTTTCATGAACACACATTTCAGACTCATTATCATCTAAGTAATCTCCTTCCTTTGGATTTCTGGATGCTATTAAGTCAATCTTAACATCTGATTCAACAGTATGCATTCATACTAAAGCACAAGACATTCTTCATTTCTTCTTTCTTTCTAATTCAAGTTGAACTAGACATAACAGAACTGGTCTGTCAGCTGTTCCCAGTACCCTTCCCCTTCCTGTCCCCACCCACCAAGTTCTCTTTGCTTAGATGGAGAGCATGTCATATGACAAAAACATGGCTCCCAATTACTTCTACAGTCCATTTGTCCTGTATCCTCTAGCATTAAGCCTAATGATTTTGACAAGAAAACCATCACCTGGCTCTATTTCCTTTTCTGTTGCATTTCAATTTAACGTGACCATGGGGACTATTCATCAGCCTCTGAAATTTCCAGGAAGAGGCTTTCATTTTTTGCTTTTACTTTAAGTCATATAAACTGTTTTAAAATAACTGAAAATAATATTTTAAATAATTATGCTTAATAGTAAAATTTATATACACATATTGATGTATTAATATACATATATATGCATATGTGAATACATAAGCACTAAGGCCTAAGTGGGAGAATTTGTTAACTAATCACCCTTAACAGCAAAATAGGTTGCCATTAGTCAAGCCTCAGGTTAATTAATTCACCAGATAATGAATGATATAAGTCCTAGCACTTCCTTCCTAACTGCTTATTATTCCATCCAGAAGACATGTTCTCACTGAGCAGCCTGGTTTCTGCTTCTGTGGATGCTGAATTTTAGCACTAGATCTGATAACCATTTTCTTGGAATAAAAGATACAGAATGTAATTTTTCTTTGACATAGACCTATTTAAAGTTGGTTAGAATAGTGGGACCACTTAGGATTGAACAAATGAACAATTTAGGGAGCAGCTACAGCCTGCCATCAAGGCTGAAGTAGATTTCTTCTAAGTAATAGCAACTAAACATTCTAGGCAGTAAAATCTGTATCACTGCAAGCATGACATTCTCATCAGATCCACCTGATGAAATGAGTCACTGAAATGTTTCTTTTAGGTAATGTGAATGTCTGACCTTGTGTCAGTAGCTCCATTTGTGCCCTTGGCTAAGTATCATTTAGCAACTCACTCCCAACTGCTTAAGGAGCATGTAGGGAAGACAGAAATCCAAACTTTAAACACCAACTTTCAAATATAGCTGGCATCTTGTCCCCAGACTCCAGACTGATATATCCAACTGCTTATTCAACATCTACACTTGGATGTGATAACAGTGAGAATTTAGGATGATTCCCATGAATTTCACCCTTTCATCTTCTCCTACTCCCAATATTACTCTTCTGATGCTGTTCTTGTATTATAAAAAGAAAAAATATATGAGAGAAACTAATCAAATCACAAGAGATCTTTAAAAGCAGAGAGCTTTCTCAAGCTGGCAGCAGAAGAGGAATGCAGATGGTGAAGTCAGAGAGATCGGAGTCAAGAGAAGAATTTGATGGAGCATTACTGTGATGAAGATGGAAGGACCATGAACAATGACTAGAGAGTGACCCCTCTCATAACAACCAGCAAGAATATAGGGACCTCAGTCCTACAACCACAAAGAACTGAGTTTTGCCAACAATCTGAATGAACCTGGAAATGGATTCTTTCCCAGATTGTACAAATAAGAGCCCAGTTTGGATAGATCCTTGATTTTGGCATTGTGAAACCCTAAGCACAGAACCCATCTGGACTTCTGACCTAGAGAAATGTGAGCTAATAATTGGGTGCTATTTTAAGCTGCTAGGATAGTGGTAATTTGTCATGCGTTAATAGACAAGTAATACAGAAGTCTAATAAGTATCTCAAATTCAACCTGTTGAAAAAACAGCTCCTGATATTTCCTCTCAGTCATGTTTCTGTAGGCTTCTCCTTGTATTTAATGGCAACTTCATACTTCCAGTTGTTCAGGCAAGAAAACCTGGAGTCATTCTCAAATACTCTCTTTCTCTCAAATCCATTATGAAATCCATCTCAAATTTGTTGAATCAATGTCTATAAAATATCCAGAATCTAATCAGTTCCTGGTCTTTTCCATTACTCCCACCTTCACCTGAGACATTAACATCCTTCACCTTTCATTGCAAGAGTCAAATAACAAGTCTTCCTACCTCAACCCTACCACACCTTCTTCCTACATATTTTGTCAACACAGGTGACAGAATAATCATTTAAAAACCTTAGTCATATCATATCTTTTCCCAAAACTCTGCATAATCTCCCCATTTAACTCAGAGTAAAAGCCAAAGCGCAGGCGATGACCTGGAACATCTTTCATGATCTGTCCTTCCCCTGTCCAGTTTGAGCTCATCTTTTCCTATTCTCCTTTTCACTCACACTGCATCAGCCATCTGGCTTTGTTAACAGTTAAAGGATCATGTCAAAGACGACGTTTTTGCCTTAGACAGTTTGTTCTAATTGCCCCTATATCTGTAACTTCAGCTTCATCAAATCCCTCATTTGCTTCAGGTTTTTGCTTAGATTGTGCCTTCTCAATGACAGGTATGCCTACCACCCTTGATGATGATCACCATTCTCACTCCAAGCACTCTATATCTCTCTTTTGCTACTCAGATTTGTTTTTTTTAAATTTTCCCATAACACTCATTAATTTTCAACATGCTATTTACTTTACTTCTTTACTGTGTTTTGTATTTGTTTTCCATCTCCCTCTAAATAGAATGTAAGCTCCTTGACAACAGGCATTTTTGTTAGTTTTGTTCACTGATATGTCTAAAGCACCTGAATATTTACTTAGCATACAAAAGAAACTCAGTAAATATCTGTTAAATGAAAGAATGAACTGCAAGCACTTTGGGACACTGATGAAAGAATATCATCTATATATCTGAGGCTCTAGGTTGCCCCTGGCAGAGGAATGTTCAAAGGGACACTGAATAATTATAATGAAACAGAGTTGCCTTGAACACATTAATCTAGCCATAAACCTAATTTAAACAATAATAACAAAGTTTGATACTGCATCTCTCTGGGAATTTTCATGATAGGATAGAAAGAATATGCATTCCTGGCTCTACTACTTATCAGCAGTGAGACTTTGATTAAAATTTTAATCATTCTGTGTCTAATATTCTTCATTTAAAAAATCAAGATAACAATATATATCTTAGGGGGTTATTTTGAAGTTAAAAGAGACCACAGATTAAAAGTGCCTGGCAAGGCATATATAGTCTAAGAATATTAGGTTTCCCCCATTCTGTGCATTCGTTAACTTCAGATTGTTGAACAACTGCCAAGGGGTTGAATTCACCTAAATGATACCATCTGGGTCTTCCCTGGTGGCACAGTGGTTAAGAGTCTGCCTGCCAATGCAGGGGACACGGGTTCGAGCCCTGGTCCGCAAAGATCCCACATGCCGTGGAGCAAATAAGCCTGTTTGTCACAACTACTGAGCCTGCGCTCTAGAGCCCGTGAGCCACAACTACTGAGCCCACGTGCCACAACTATTGAAGCCTGCACACCTAGAGCCTGTGCTCCACAACAAGAGAAGCCACGGCAATAAGAAGCTGGCACACCGCAATGAAGAGTAGCCCCCGCTCGCTGCAACTAGAGAAAGCGCGAGCGCAGCAACGACGACCCAATGCAGCCCCCCAAAAAAGATACCATCTGAGTCCATGTCGTTTATTTAAGAGAGCTTTTAAAATACTTTCCCTCATCTTGATTCCAGAATGGGACTCAGAATAATATTCCTAGAGACATAATTTAGAGACCTCACCCCTACTTCCAGAGTCTTAGTTTGGAACCTCAATTTCCCTGGGTCTATACTTGATCCAAACTTATACGACATACTTCCCTCTAATCTCCATTGACTTCTCTCCCACTCCATTTTCCCTCTCCTCTTTACTTCCTCCCCTACCCTTGTACAATCCAACCTAAGTCATCTTTGAAACTCCTATACAGAACCTGGACTAGGTGTTTGCACAGAGCATTATTCACTTAGGAAGTGACCCACACTTCCAGGTCCTCTGTGATGGCATGTCTTGGAGAATACTCTATTATCTCAGGGATTTTATTCCTATGTTTCAGGTTTGGGATTAGTGAGGATTTTTTCCAGCAAGCATTAACTCCAGTCTCTGATGGTCTCCACCTGGGGTCAGTACTTTAGGTACATCTTAAACCACAGCTGCCCTGTGGGAAAAAAGTCAGATAATCTATGTGACTATCTGTGCTCCTTGTATCTGCTCTTCTTTTATGATTATTATCCTTTTAAAAAGTATATGTTAGGGCTTCCCTAGTGGCGTAGTGGTTGAGAGTCCCCTTGCCGATGCAGGGGACACGGGTTCATGCCCCAGTCCGGGAAGATCCCACATACCGCGGAGCAGCTGGGCCCGTGAGCCATGGCCGCTGAGCCTGCGCGTCTGGAAACTGTGTTCCGCAATGGGAGAGGCCACAACAGTGAGAGTCCCGCATACCGCAAAAACTAAAAAAAAAATAAAAAAAAATAAAAAATAAAAAAGTATATGTTATAGCATTCAGAAAGAAATTGGAGTCCTACCTTGAAACGCAATTGCTCTTCTAAACACATTCCTTCATTTGCTTATGTTTTTCTCACAAGATCCCTTTGGGAATTAAATTTTTCTTTTTAACGTTTGTCTTAAGTGGGATATTTTTTTAAAAGGTAAGAAATTGCTTTCTTCTCTCTAGATCACTTTGATCTTTTTTTCTAAGTACAATTCCTAAAGCTGAAGTTATAAACATCATTTCCCTCCCTGAAGAAAGATAATTAGGCATCATTTTAAAAAGAGTACAAGTATGCAGTAAGTGACATACCTTGACACATGGGTATAGTTCTAGGCATATGGCACTCTGCTATGGCATAATTATACAATGAGGAATTTCCATATGATAAAAATTAACAATTGGGTGGGCCAATAATGTCTCTATCTGGGTTTACAGAGGTTGTCAGGGAGATGGAGTGTTCAGTACAAGTGTGGCATGACTATAGAAGGCATTTTTTAATAAATTTATTTATTTATGGCTGCCTTGGGTCTTCGTTGCTGTGTGCGGGTTTTCTCTAGTTGTGGCGAGCGGGGGCTACTCTTTGTTGCAGTGCACGGGCTTCTCATTGTGGTGGCTTCTCTTGTTGCGGAGCACGGGCTCTAGGCGCACGGGCTTCAGTAGTTGTGGCCCACGGGCTCAGTAGTTGTGGCTCACAGGCTCTAGAGCGCAGGCTCAGTAGTCATGGTGCACAGGCTTAGCTGCTCTGCGGCATGTGGGATCTTCCTGTGCCAGGGCTCGAACCCTTGTCCCCTACATTGGCAGGCGGATTCTTAACCACTGCGCCACCAGAGAAGCCCTAGAAGGCAATTTTTAGAAGAGGATTTAGGGTGGGCAGCCTCCCCAGTTTGGTGCATTAACCTCTCCTTTTACAGACGATGAAATCCAGTTTCAGAGAGGCAATGACTTGCTCTCAAAAATTAGGTGGATGGGGCTTCCCTGGTGGAGCAGTGGTTGAGAGTCCACCTACCGATGCAGGGGATATGGGTTCGTGCCCCGGTCCGGGAAGATCCCACATGCCGCGGAGCGGATGGGCCCGTGAGCCATGGGTGCTGAGCCTACATGTCCGGAGCCTGTGCTCTGCAACGGGAGAGGCCACAGCAGTGAGAGGCCCGCGTACCGCAAAAAAAAAAAAAAAAAAAAAAAAATTAGGTGGCTATTTGCAGCCTTAACTTCCTCATCTATAAGTGGAGAATTTTCTGCGTTTTCTGCATGGAATTAGAAAACATAAAAATTTGGGTTCTTGCACCTAAGATTATCCCGTCTACCTACCATCCCACGTACACTGTATGTTAGACAATTGCCTCTGTGAACTGACTGAAGGATTCAAGGAGATATGCCGGTTACTCTGGGGCCTCAACTTCTGCTACTGGAGACGTATTCCTTGATATCAAGTTTCACATCTCCTCACATCCCCCCACTTTTTTGTTTGTTTATTTGTTTTTGTTTTTGTTTTTGCAGTACGTGGGCCTCTCACTGCTGTGGCCTCTCCCGTTGTGGAGCACAGGCTCCAGACGCGCAGGCTCAGCAGCCATGGCTCACAGGCCCAGCCGCTCCGTAGCATGTGGGATTCTCCGGGACTGGGGCATGAACCCGTGTCCCCTGCATCGGCAGGCGAACTCTCAACCACTGCGCCACCAGGGAAGCCCTCCCCCACATTTTAATATTATTAAATATTTTATTTTCCAAGCAGTTTTATGTTCTCAGCCTATCTGAGAGGAAGGTACAGATATTTCCTACATGCCTCCTGCCCCACACATGCATAGCCCCCCATTAACAACATCCCCACCAGAGGGGTACCCTTACTATAACCATGAACCTACATTGACACATCATTATCACTGAAAGTCCAAGGTGTTCTTCCTTGGTGGCTCAGTGATCGAGAGTCCGCCTGCCGATGCAGGGGACACGGGTTAGTGCCCCGGTCAGGGAGGACCCCACATGCCGCAGAGCAACTGGGCCCGTGGTCCATGGCCGCTGAGCCTGCGCGTCCGAAGCCTGTGCTCCGCAATGGCAGAGGCCACAACAGTGAGAGGCCCACGTACCACAAAAAAAAAAAAAAAAAAAAATGTTCAAGGCTTAGAGTATACACTTGGTATTGTATGTTCTAAAAGTCTGGACAAACATATAATGATATATTATCATATCATATACCATATTATCATATAGATTACTTTCACTGCCTTAAACATCTTCTGTGTTCCACCCTTAATCCCTGGCAACCATCTTTTTACTGTCCCCATAGTTTCACCTTTCCCAGAATGTCATATAGTTGGAATCATACAATATGTAGTCCAGACCCTTTTTTAATATACCCCGTATGATGTAAATAAATAAAAATAATGTGGCAATTGGTTTTTAAAGACATGTAGTTAATTAATGAGATATTAATGTAACTGCAGTATTTAAAGTTGCTTTTTAACCTTCTCTCTTTTCTTGTAACTGCTATTCCAACAAGTCATCCACTCACCTATTTTTAAGACACTGAATACATAAAGTGACTTCCAAGAAAGCAGCCAAATATTCTATTTGGGAGGTTAGGCACTGGCACTTTATGTAATTCCTCAAAGAATGGCCCTAATCCAGCATTACTGAGTCACAGTCCCATAGCTACATAGGAAATATTTACACAGTGCTGACTCTATTCCAGTAATCATGTAGGTACTGAGGCAAGATAGAAAGATAACTATTGGAATATAATAAGTGTTTTGACAGACACATAAATAAAATACCATAGGAGAAAGAGGAAGGTGAGACTGATCCTTATTGCATGGGGTGGGAAGAAACAAAAGACTTTAACTAAGAAGGTGCTACTGAAACACGTCCTCTGAGGGTAGGAAGGATTCTAATTTTTATTAATGGAGGAAGGGAAGCAGGAATTAATTGAGCAAAGGTACAGAAATTGTGTATTAATTTCCTGTGGTTGCTTAACAAATTACCACAAATTTTGTGGCTTAACACAATTGAAACTTACTCTTCTCACAGTTCTAGAGGCCAGAAGTCTGAAATCAGTCAAGGTACCAGGGCAGGGCCATCCTCCCTCTGCAGGCTATAGGGAGAAGTTCTTCTTGCCCTTTTCACCTCCTGGGGGCTGTCCACATTTCTTGGCTTCCTTGGTTTATGGCCACATCTCTCCAGTCTCGGCTTTCATCACCTCATCATTTTGTCCTCTGTGTGTCATCTGTTCTCCTCAGTATGTGTCTCATAAGGACACTTGTCATTGAATTCAGGGCCAACCCAGATAACCCAGGTTGATCTCAGCTCCAGGTCTTTAACAATTACATCTGCCAAGACCCTTTATCCAAATAAGGTATCATTGACAGGTTTAAGGGATTTTAGGTTAATATCTTTGGGGGGAACATTTTTGAGTCCACAACAAATGGGAATGCACTTTATGAATGGCTGTGTACTGTCTTTTTGTTGGGGGTTGATGCATGGAGTTGGGTTCACGGCCAGTAAGGGCAAGTTATTCCTTGAAACACCTTGGGAGTCCAGTATTACACTAGCATTCCTTACCGTGATCCTGTTTTGAAAATCACTAGTTTTTAAGCTAAAGAAGTGTGGCTATTGTAGAAACTCAACACTTCTTTCTTCTTTTTTTTAATGAGGTAATAGGCTCAGGAGGGTTAGACAATTTAGACAAAGTCACATCAGCAATTAAGGGCACCTTAAGTGGCAAATCCAGATGCAAATATAGTCATTCAACTTTTAATGTCTTCTGGATAAGAGCTTTTAAACTGCATTTTTCCTTTCCCCCCAGATTATTGAAGACAAACCACACACACACACACACACACACACACACACAAAATTCAAACAGAATGGTGTATACCTCACCATCATCAATGAGTCCTTAAAAGGCCAGTCATAAAGAATATTCTTTTATAACTCTGAGACAGGAAGGAAGGAGGCAGGACACAACATTAAAAGAACGGCACAATCTTAGTAACAGGATATGACATAAACCGGTTAGAACCAACTAGGCCCAAGATGGTGGAAGACTTCCCAGTAGACCTCGAGCCTCATTATACGCTCATTGTAATATATTAGCATGCTAAATGACACACCCACAGGTGCCGTGACAATTCCGAAGCTGACCATAAAAGGACAGAAAGTGGATGGTGCCCCAGTTCATGGAAATCCCACTCCTTCCCCAACAATATTCCCCCCACTTGCTAGCCTATGAAATTACCCTGCCCTTAAAACCTGATCATGACCCCACGGCCTGGGGCCCCTCTCGCCTTCTGAGGTGGCCCACACTCTGTCTACAGAGCGCGCATCTCTCTAAACTTGCTTTCACTTTACTATGGCTCACCCTTGAATTCCTTCCTGCGCAAAGCCAAGGACCCCCACTTGGCGTTCCATACCAGGGACTCACTCAAGACCTGGAACATGACCATCCTCTTGTGCCCCATTTTTCCTACAACAACTCCACTATGCAATGGAGACTTTTTCACCAGTGGAAAACAAGGATGTACATATACTGTAATATTTACAGCAACATATTGTAATTCCTTGTTTACATATCTGCTTCAGAGAAATAAAAACTTCTTGAGGGCAGAGACTGCCCAGCAGCAGTGACAAGTTTTGCCTCCAAATTCACATCCCTTTTAAGAGATTCTTCATGAACCTGGTTTTGGCAGCCATTAGCACCATGTGACTACACTCCCAGCCCCAAATACCACAAGAAAATTACTCTATGGGTTGAGATACACTTTTTTCAATAAGCAATTGTTATTGGTGGAGTACATGGGTCAAAGGCCATTAATTCTTGTTTTGAGATCCTATTGGCTGCCCCCAAGTATCTTTCCTAAGTGCCTCTTAACCTGAGCTAGTAACAAACTCGACCTTATTGACAGAACATCTCCTCATGAGCTGAATGAGAACATCCAATCTGGGTTAATGGCCTCCTGAAACTCACCTCTGATCTTCATCAAGAGAGAAGTTTGGGAAATGTTACCTGCCTATAAATAAAAGGTCTTAGGGGCACCAACACTCATTTGAGGAATAGGGAAAAAAACACTTTTCATCAAGACACTTTTTCACCTTTATGTTATCCTTTACCAAAGAACCAAATTCATAATCAGAGTGCAAATGCTTTTGCCCAGATCCAGCTGACCACTGGCTATTACTTGCAAGGCTAATGACCAGGTGAAAATTCAATGAAGGTATTTCTAAATCTCTGTATATTTTACAGACAAATATTCCACCTGTCACAACATGCCACTTTTGAAAAACAAAACGGATTCTATCTCTTCAGTTGCTGATCAATATGGTGAAGTATCACACCCTTGTGTATTAGAGCAGGCATGGAATTACTGACTCTAGTGTGCAAAAGGAAAATACAAAAATCACAAAAAAGGCATAGGAGGAAATGATATACATGGGAAGTGACATCTGGCTAAAAATTGGACAATGGCTCATTGGGGCCATATAAAGAGAGGAAAGCCATCAGCCCAGCGATGGCCCCCTTCAAGCTACAACATCAAACAGATGCACTGTATCACATATAACTTGCTTAGAGTCTCTTCTCAGAAAAACCTGGTCCTCCCCATGAGTCAGAGACAGTAATGTTTACCAAATATTTCACTTGTTCCTTACATTTTTTAGGCTTTTGGAAGTAGAGTGGAGCTGTATGACTAGAAATGACCAATGCAATGTGAGCTAAAGTGATGGGTATCAATTCTGGACTAAGCAGTCAAATGCATGTATGGAATTCTCCACTGTCTTCTCTTGCCACAGGGCAAGTGGAGGACTAGTGCTTTACAGAGAATAGCTCTGGGGTGATGGAGCTTCAGCCATATCAGATCCCTGAGTGATTTACGAAGTACAGCCATCTGCATCCCCTCTGCTCATCTCTTACTCATGTGCCATAAGCAAGAAATAGACTTTTACTTTTTGAGATTTTGAGGGCCTTTCTTCTAAACTCTCTGAGTTGAATATGTGAAAGAAAAGCCAAGTCACGGTAAAAGGAAAACTGGGAGTAATAGAAAGAATAGGAACTCAAAAGAAAAGCCATGTGTTCTTGACCTTGCAAATCCAAGGAACCTCTAACCCTACCAAAGCTTGGAAAGGTGATCCTGAGGCTATAGAGTATTTCTTGAAATCCTGGCGCTTTTAGCAGAGGCACCACGGTGAATGTTCACATTCCACAAAAGCAACACCAACCAGCCTGCTAAGTATCCTCTAGCCAATGAATCAGGATCAATCAGACCAGCGCTCTTTTCTCTTCCTCTCTGATTTTAACATGCTCTTTTCCCCTTCTCATCTTTTTGGACTCAAAAACCGTGCAACAACTTGAATGGTTGCCTCTATTCCCTCTTGCATAGAACATCTTTCTGACTCACCTCCTGGCATATGGGCCTGCAGAGTTTCTGGTTCAGTCTGGCCCCTTTGGCCTCTAGTGTCATTTCTGCTTAGCAAGGGAGGGGCTCCCTGCCTGTGCAGCTTGCTCATTTGAGGGAGTAGATTTAGCTACTTGACGAAAATGTTTGATTTTTCTGAGCATTTATTTTGCCCTTTCCAAGGGCACCCTTTCTAATTCCCATAACAACAGAGGCTAGTGGACAAGAAGCCAGCTTCAGGTCTCAGTGGATTCTAGCTTGTGTGTTATTGCTATCCCTGATTGCCTGCAGTTTAATAGCCTTGTACAGTTTCCTTTTCTCTGGTGAGAGAACTGTAATACCTAGGGAGATTATTTTTCTTCATTTAAAAAAATTTTTTTTGGTAAAGATGCCTTTTAAAAATTCAGTGTTATAACAAACCAAAACCAAATATTATCTGGAAAAAAAAATCGAGCACATTGTGACCTATGACATTCAGAAATCTCATCTTCTAAAAATCATTAAATAGTGCTGCTATTTACCGTGGTAACAGGTAACACGGTAGGCTAATCAGATCTCTACAATAATGTAAACTGAAATAAAAACATGATGTTAAGCTTGCTTTAATATTGGGGAAAAATAGAGAAATTGAGGGAATTATATGCATTATTATACTTTAAAATAATTTAAAATTATCTTCCTCTATTCAGCAAAAATTTCTCCAAACTGCATGAAGATCTTTTCCTTTCTTGTTTAGAATGTGTGATTAATTTGTCATTCTTTGTGACTTCATTTAAACTTGATACCCAGATTATTCATTTGGATAAAGCATACTTGTCCGCTTTGTCCATGGCCACTGATGACCTTTAGAAGTCCTTCCAAAGCACAGAGGAAACTGGAAGGACAGAATAGGTGGACTAAAAAGCCTCCATTCTTTAAGGGCAATGGTTGCAGCTGAAACATTTGTTTTTTTATCATGCTTGACAGAATCCTCATCCATGATAGACTCTTAATAAACACTTAATTGAACTGTTTCTGTAATAGTGAAGCTTAAGGAAATGCAGATACTCTCCTGATGGCTGACAGTAGTATTCAGGTAGGTGTTGGAGGTGGTCCCCTTCCTGACTGGTTTGTGTGAGTGCTGAGAACATGACCTGCTTACTAATGTCACCTTCACTAGCTTGCTTGCTTCCTGATTATTTTAACTAACATATTTCCCTGGACTGTATTTTTAGAGCAGACCAATTAAAAAATATGGATGCAATGTTTTCTGGTGGTTCTAAATTTGGATTATGAGGAAGGAAGACAGAAATGTAGAGAGAAGCATCTGCGATTTAGAGACTTTTTAATAAACTATTATTATTAGCAGAAGAACCATTTTCAAATAGCAACAGCTAACGCTTGAGTACTTTTGTTGTGGCAGAGACTATTCTAATGTCTTTTTATATATTAACTCATTTAATACCCACAACCTAAGAGGTAGTTTTATAATGATCCCATTTTACATATGCAAAAAATCAGGGTACCTAGCTAATTAATAGTGGGGTGGAATATGACTCCAGCAAACATGGCTCTGGTCCTCTTAATTACTATGCTACACTCCATCACACATAGAATATATATATAAAAAAGCAGAACTTTGTTGATTGAAGTAGGAGATCTCAGGCCTAGAGATCTGTGTGCTCCTTCTGTAGTGGAAGTATCAAACTTAGCAGAGCTGACTTTGATAACTGGCTCTAGACCAGAACACTGGCCCTCCCCAGAGACAAACAGCATTGCAGAGAGATGTGAGCAGCCAATGGTCAATACCAGAAATTTAGAGTACTGGGCTCTCCAATCAAAGAAAGAAATTGAACAATAACTTAGAAAACATTCAGTATTTTTCCAGAGCATGCTACACTAATAGGTTCTTCCTTATTTTAGGTGGTCATTTAGCATTTTTATACTTCTTGGATCAAACTGTATTTTCAAAGAATTGTTAGTCTTGAAATAATTCTTCCACATCTCATATAGACTGGGTGTGTATATTACTAGGATCGATAAATCAAACTTTAAGATACATTTTTTCGTATTTAAGTAATGTAAGTTCACTTTGAAGTAAATTATAAAAATCATTTTCAATAATTTGAGCAGTTTTCCTCAAAAGATAAGACTAGAAATCTTTTTCTTCACTGTTTTTTCTTATAGCCTTAGTGGGAAGTGAAATATCTTACATGTATACCTACCTTCATTTTCCACCTGCTTTCTGAAAGGACCTAATTATGTGTACAAAAATAGTAACAATAGGGATTCCCTGGTGGCGCAGTGGTTGAGAGTCCACCTGCCGATGCAGGGGACATGGGTTTGTGCCCCGGTCTGGGAAGATCCCACATGCCGCAGAGCAGCTGGGCCCGTGAGCCATTGCTGCTGAGCCTGCACGTCCGGAAGCTGTGCTCCACAATGGGAGAGGCCACAACAGTGAGAGGCCCGTGTACCACACACACACACAAAAAAAATAGTAACAATAACATTACCGAACACTTACTACAAGCCAGAATTCTCTAAGTGCAGATATACGTCTTACATTATTTAGTTCTCACAGCAACCTTATGAGCTACATTGTTTGATCATCCTTATTTTACAGATGAGGAAACTGAAGTATGAAAATGTTGAGATAAAAGATCAGGGAATCTAACAAAGGCAGTGTGGTTTTAGAGAACACACCTTTAACCACTATGCAGTGCCACCTCTCAACATTAAGCCACCAACAAAAGAACAATCAATTAATACAGAAAATAATGAAATGGAAATATGTCTTGAGAGTTCCCTAGTGCAATAAATATAAGGGCCTTCTCAAGACCCAGTCTCAACCTGTCCAAAACTGAATTAATCATATTCTCTCCAAAGCTTCCTTTTTTATGTTATATTCCTCTGTATCAGTCAGGATAGATTAGGTTATGGTACAGTAACAAATGATCCTGTTAGCTCCATGGCTTAGAGGAAGAAGCTATATTTTCAACCAGTAAGGGCTTTGTGGCATGTCGTCTTGCTTCTGGGACCTAGATGGATTGACTAATGTCCATTTGGAACATTGCCAGTCTCATGGCAGAAGGAAAAGAAAACAATGTGAATCAAGTGACTTCTCTTAAAGGTTTCTCCGTGCAGAGAAACATGGTACTCCCAAAGGAGGTCACATGGTCACAAGTGAATCAACGGGTAAGGGATGTAAATTTACTCCAGAGAAAAGAACAAATTTTAGTGAGCAAAATATATTCAACTAAAGTTTCCATCTTACTTTATTAGCACCGCCACTCATATAAGCTAGAAACCTGGAATTTATTCCTCCACTTTATTTCTTCATCACCTTCCACAAGCAAACAACATTTAAGACATATGTAGTCCTCATTCTAAACACTTCTCTCAACCATTCATTTGCCTCCATTCCCAGTGCTCTCTCAGACCTCAAATTCTTCCTCACAATCTTGGCAATAGCTGACTAACAGATTTCTCGACCTCTGTTCAGCCTCATCCCCTTTTGATCATCATCCACACTGTCACCAAAATGATGTTGATAAATTAATTTTTCTCCCTTGATTACAATTCTTTGATACTTTTATCTTCTACAGAATTGATATAAAAAGCATCTCCCTGCCAAGTTTGTTGTCATACCACAAGCCAACCCTCATGAACAGTTATGCAGCAGTCCTCCACCTAAGTCTTTGAAATTCATTGAGCAGACCATGACATTTTATGTTTCTTATCCTTAAATGAGGCTATTTTGTCTATAGAGTTGCCTACATCCTGTGTCTGCCAAGCAAAAATCCACTTCAATAAATATCACTTCTTTTGTGAAAAGCTTTCTCTCCTCTTCTAATGGTTATTCCCAACTCTGCACTACAGTGCATTCTGTATGGAAAGTGACATGAATTCTGTCCATTCATTCTGTTCGTTCATTATTTTACATATATATTATATAACAATTACGTCTTTTTGTTCCTAGAACTTCTATTGCTGTGAACTATTTGAAGGAAATATTTCTGTGTTATTCATTTTTGCATCTGCAGTGCCTACCCCAGTGCCCAGAATACAACTACTCGGTAAATCTTGAACCATTAATGAGTTCTCGTTAAATAGTAATGGGAGAGAATTGAGAGTGTGGGTGAAGATACTCTAAGTCAGAGAGGAATGTACACAAGTAAATGGAAAACATGACAGGGAGTGGGCTTAATGAGGCAGAGAATAAAAATCTGAGAAGATTCTGCTAAGATATGCAAACAAGAAAAGAGGAAAAGAAAAGGGAATTTGGGAGAAAGGTTAAGTTCAATGTTTGATTAGACTAGAGAATCAATTGTGAGAGTCTACAAGTTTACATTCTAACTTTAACTTTCTTAAACAACATGACAATTAGTGTTTCTGTCTTTTAGCAAAAGGCAATCTTTCATTGCCATGCCCTTTCTTTTAAAATTAATTTGACACAAAGGGCAGTAATATTTGATTTAGAGTGAAAATGACCTGCTTCTCTGGAATTTTATTTTCTTCAAGCTCCTGAGGTCTTTAACATCAAAATATTGCATAGATGTTTATAATAACATTTAAATGTTTATATGTTAAATGTTAAATATTTATAGTAATAAAATATATTGAATTTTCAACTTTTGGACTTTATCTCTTCCATTTCCTGTTCTGCTGATTATAAAGAATTTTGAGGTGTTCTTCCTCTTAGAGATACATAAAAATAAAAATTTTCACTACTCCTGATATTGCCTGGTACCAGAGCACCACCATGGTAATTAAGTTAATGTACTTAAATTAATTATAATTAGATGTTTGCAATCAAATCATTTTTATACAGAAACCAGAATAAGTGTGGGTGAAAAGGGTTACAATTTAGAAAATCTTCAATATATTATATGTATATAGCACTTATCTAGTGTAGGACTGCTTGGATTTTTCAATCAAATTCAGTGGCAGGAAATAATAAAAATAATATAAAATTGGTCTGTGCAAGGCAAGTTCTCCTTGTCCCACAGGAGTTGAAGTGATCTCTTATTAAGCTTGGATGTTATTTTTCAGTCTTGCCTCTGGACTCAAATATTATTTCTCCAAATGTAATTGTGCAGAAAGCATGATGGAATGAATAGGCTTGTAGGACAAAAATGATTTGCTAAAAGCCTTTGAAAGGATCAACTGAAAAACAAAAGGACCAGTTTCAATGGTGAGATTGGATCGTGGTTTGCTGTGGTTAGAAAGAGTTTAAGCCCTCCAAAAAAAAAAAAAAATCAGGTATGTCCCTGTAACATAGCTGTGGCAGGTGAGAAAATATGCCAGTTAGAACTCAGGGGAAATGCAACATGCATGATGAGTTGAAATCAGGTAAAGAATTAAGTGAAGAAAAAGGTTAGACTCCTTTGGACAAAATTAAATGTTGAGGCTAAATTTAAAATGATCAAGAGTTTTCAAGACGGTTTTTTTACCCACAGGATCTGATGACCAAAATGTATTTTTGAGAAAGCAATTGTTGTTATTGCACACTGAGAGAAGCTGTGAGTCAATGACTCAAAAAGGTAGAAAATGAATGGATAATCCTCTGTGACTTCATAAAATGAATGGATTGTATCTATCAAATATACACTGAAAAAAGACAATGGGAGATGCCTTCAGCAGGCTAAGATGATGAAGTTTATCTCAGAACTCCTTATAGCAGTAAATATTCAGTGTTCCCTGGAATGTTCTGTACTCTCAAGGAATGATCAGGAATAACATAAACATCAGGAGAAGACCAGAATCTCATCAGGAGAATTAAAGGTGAAAGAGGTAAACTTCTCAAAAGAAAAGAATCTCTCACTCCAGAAACAGTATTAAGGATTAAGTTTATTGCCAAGGTAAAAAAAATTGTAAAAAAGTTTTTTCTATGTTTATACACCACCTTGTTCTGAAAATGTTTGAAAAGTATCTTAATAGGATAATTTAAAATTCCTATAAATTTATTAAATAACAAAGGAGAAAATATACAGTAAAGAGAAAATAAGGACAAGGATATAAAATTGAATCTGGAATGAAGCTCATATAAACCGAAGAGCTGATTCATTTATTTGGTTTTAAGTTTTCTAACAGTCAGTGCAAAAAGTGGGAAACAGTCATTATGAAATTCAGCTTCCATAAAATAAAATCTGAGCAATTGCTCATAAGAACGGATCCTAAGACAAGAAAGGTACTTCTTTTTAAGATTTTCATAAAGATGATCACATGTAATAAATGAAAAAAAAAATCTAAACATCCTTAAAGCCAACACAATCAAGTTTCATAGGGCTGTTTTTTTACATTTTAAAATGACCGTAAACTGAGGATGACAGCATTGTAGAAAACTGTTTTTCAGTGATACTGAGACCAGAAATACATTTTAGCATTCTGTGTTTTAGCATTTCTTGAGGAACAGGTGAACTTCATATCCTCCAGGAACTCTGTCATAAATGCTGCTTCTGTGTATTAAATTTTAAACGGAGATCAGGTGACAAGAAATTCAGAAATGTACTCCTGAAAGCATCTCAAGTGTAGCTATTCTCTTCTGTTAGATGAGTGAAGATCCATATATTATGAGTAAAAACATATGTTTTAGGGCTGAACTTATTTAGAAAAGTTCATTGTTTTTTATTGAAGTTGGGACATCAAAATGTGCCGGGGCCTAAGAGACAACTAGAGAAACCAAGGTTTTTTTTTTTTTTTTTTTTTTTTTTAGTATTTCCATTAAACTAGAGTCTGGAGAATAGCCCATACATATAAAATTGTTAGGACAAATAATTGTTTCCTGGGATAATTCTTAAAAGGGTAGGTAACAAATCCCAATGGATTTGTCCCTTAATGAACTTCTAATTAATCTACTAATAAAACAGGCTAAATATGTCTGAATGAATTATTGCAATCTATTACCATCTACTAACAAGGGTACTATTCTGGGTGTCAGAACCCACAATTTTTTTTTTTAACTGAGAAGGCTGTTTTAAGATTTGTAATGAAACAACTTAGCTCAGATTTTTTTTTCACAAACATGTCTCAGTCAGGATTCTTTTCAATAAAATAAAACCATAAAAGCTAGACTTCTACCTTATTATCTTCTCACCCTAAGGCTGACAGTAAAGGTGGTACTAGAAGCATAGGAATGTATGCTTTCTTACTGAGAGTTCTGAGAAGTACAGCGTGCACTTAAGCTAGAAATGTGAAATAATCTACAATGTGATTGCTCACTGCTACTGCCATGAGGTTTGAAAACTAACATGGAATTTGATATGCAGCAAGAACTATCACTCATCAAGGAAGACTCATTAACTGGTATTAAAATATTTTTTAAAGTTTAAGAGTTCCCAAATTACTTAAAAAATTGTTTTAAATGAAAGTGCTAGAAATGATTTATCAGCACAGAATTTTAAAATTCCAATGGGCAAGAAAATACTCATAGTAATAATCATAAAATGTAAAGTAAACCTAAACCAATTACAGTTATCAACCTTACATTTTACCAGTTTTTCTTAAAGGAAAATAAAAACAATATCATAGCATTATTGGATTTCATATTTCTTTGAATTCACCCAAGAGAATTTTGACAATTTGCTATAATTCTTAAGTGAATCAGCCAACTGGATTGTGCGACTCTCAAAAACTGAGAATAATAGTCTAACAATGCAAAACTTATTATTTTTCATTTAATACCTTCATGACTGATACATTAAATGCCAGATATATTTTCTAAAGATTAAAAATACAGGACCACAGGGGCTTCCCTGGTGGTGCAGTGGTTGAGAGTCTGCCTGCCGATGCAGGGGACGAGGGTTCGTGCTCCGGTCCAGGAAGATCCCACATGCCGTGGAGCAGCTGGGCCCATGAGCCATGGCTGCTGAGCCTGTGCATCTGGAGCTTGTGCTCCACAGCGGGAGAGGCCACAACAGTGAGAGGCCCGCATACCACAAAAAATAATATATATATATATACAGGACCACATCATTACATATTATTATAAAATACAGAACAGGTTGGCTGTAGTCTTGGGAATAAACGATAGTTGGACATGCAACTATGGTTCCTGTGTAGGCAAACAGACTCTAATCAATATGCCAAAATGACTTCTGAAGCACTCATGAAGAATTCATAACACTCTTCTTACTATAAATTGAATGCAACAAAAATGAAGATTAAAGATGTCAAGGCTTGCAACAAAAAGAATAAAATACCTAGGAATAAACTTACCTAAGGAGGCAAAAGACCTGTACTCAGAAAACTATAAAACACTGATGAAAAAAGTTAAAGATGACATAAATATATGGAGAAATATACCATGTTCTTGGATTGGAAAAATCAATATTGTGAAAATGACTATACTACCCAAATCAATCTACAGATTCAACACAATCCCTATGAAACTACCACTGGCATTTTTCACAGAACTAGAACAAAAAAATTTCACAATTTGTATGGAAACACAAAAGATCCTGAACAGCCAAAGCAATCTTGAGAAGGAAAAATGGAGCTGGAGGAATAAGGCTCCCCAACTTCAAACTATACTACAAAGCTACAGTAATCAAGACAGTATGGTACTGGCACAAAAACAGAAATATAGATCAATGGTCCAGTATAGAAAGCCCAGAGATAAACCCACACACATATGGTTACTTAATTTATGACAAGGGAGGCAAGAACATGCAATGGAGAAAAGACAGCCTTTTTAATAAGTGGTGCTGGGAAAACTGGACAGCTACATGTAAAAGAATGAAATTAGAACACTCCCTAACACCATACACAAAAATAAACTCAAAATGGATTAAAGACCTAAATGTAAGACCAGACACTATAAAACTCTTAGAAGAAAATATAGGAAAAAACACTTTTTGACATAAACCACAGCAACATCTTTTTTGACCCACCTCCTACAGTAATGAAAATAAAAACAAAAATAGACAAATGGGACCTAATTAAACTTAAAATATTTCGGACAGTAAAGGAAACCATAAATAAGATGAAAAGACAACCCTCAGAATGGGAGAAAATATTTGCAAATGAAGCAGCTGACAAAGAATTAATCTCCAAAATATACAAACAGCTCATGGAGCTCAATATCAAAAAAGCAAACAACCCAATCAAAAAATAGGCACAAGACCTAAATAGACATTTCACCAAAGAAGACACACAGATGGCCAATATATACAATGGAATATTACTCAGCCATAAAACGGAATGAAATTGGGTCATTTGTAGAGATGTGGATGGACCTAGAGTCTGTCACAGAGTGAAGTAAGCTAGAAAGAGAAAAACAAATATCGTATATTAACGCATATATGTGGAATCTGAAAAAATGGTACAGATGAACCTATTTGTGGGGCAGAAACAGAGATGTAGATGTAGGGAACAGACATGTGGGCATGGGGGTTAAGGGGAGGGTGAGACAAATTGGAGATTAGGATTGACATATATGCACTTAATGTGTAAAACAGATAGCTAGCGGGAACATGCTGTAAAGCACAGGAAGTTCAGATCAGTGCTCTGTGATGACCTAGATGGGTGGGAGGGGGGTGGGTACATAGGAGAGAGGTCCACAAGGGAGGGGATATAGGTATACATATAGCTGACTCACTTCATTGTACAGCAGAAACTAACACAACATTGTAAAGCAATTATACCCCAATTAAAAAAAAAATGTCAAGGCTCTATCCATGAATGTTCACTACACAATGTAACTTTAAAGGCTGGTCTTGAAGAGCTTTCCAACAGTTCATTCAATTAAATATTTATTGAGTGATCTCTAGGGTTTGGCATTAGGTGAGCTCCAGAGGGGCACAGACAAGAGAACATATAATCTTTGAATTTTTGGATCAGCCTAAGAAACAATTCTTTGTACTAACAATCTCATACACAGTAGGAAGGATCTTTTCATACCCTCCTTATTGTATGTGAACAATGTTTGATACTACAATAAAGTGGCTCTCTAAAATGTATCATAAAAAAGGAAGCATACTTTTTGAGATCAGAACATTTTTGCAGAGAATATTACTTGTGCGTGCAATTTGGATAATGGGAGGAATATAGTCTGTTATATAAGAAAATGTGCTGTTTTCCAGCAAAGAGAAACAATGTAAGCATAGTGAGACATAGGATAAATTAGAACTCAGAGCAGACTTCGGCATAATAAGTAGATTACTCTGACTGCAGTAGTAGGCAAATAAATCTGGCAGTGTATCAAGTACTGTGAAGTCTCCTGTCAACATTCTTAGTACATAATATTGATGGTTTTAACTCTATAAGTAAGATATCTTTATTTTAAATTAGTTGGAAAAGAGAGAAAAGCTTAAAGATGAAAAACTCATTATTGTTAAAATTTGTTGTGTTTTACCTATAAATACTCACAAACATACATACCCTGTAGTTGCAGAATCATAACCGTAGAGTACTAGTATGCATGCTTGTTTCTGTATCATCAGAATTTCCCCAGATCATTAAAAATTTTTGTAAATATTCTCTTAGTGGTTTCATAGTATTCCATCATGCAGATTGTCACAGCTTCACTGGCTTTTCTCAATGGATGGATTTGCTGCTTGATTTATTATTTTTGGTATGACAAACATCCTTTACTAGAAAATCTTCTTGGTGTCATTGACTTAGAGGCTCTTTTGCTAACGGTACAAACTGTCAAACCTCTCCAGAAGGGCTAGACCGGTATAAACTTATACAGCAGAACATATGAAAATCCCCTGTATACCCAGGAATGTGTTGTAATGTGTCATTAAAGAATGTTTTGCTAGATTGATAGAGGAAATGGCATCTGTTTAAATATGCACTGACTTGATAGGATTTTGAACCAGATGCTAAGGAAAGAGAAACAATTTGAGGAAGAACTTAAAGTAAATACAAGTGCCTGCTGTCTTAGGTAAAGATCTTTGAGAAATAAACCTGTTTCTTAAATGAAATAAAAGTGATCACTTAAAACAGACCATTTGGGAGAGAAGGGTTGGAAACAAGACTTGGAAAAGGAAGCGTAGTAGTCAGCTCCAGCTGCCATAACAAAATGCCACAGACTGGGATGCTTAAACAACAGAAATGTATTTCTTTCAGTTGTCAGGCAGGTAATAACCAAATGTATTGCTAAAACTAATCCAGAAAGAGTGATTAGAAGAAAGGAGGCACATTGTAGTAGGGCTCAAAGACAAGATTAAAATGTCAAATTTATGAAACTTTGTTGTCATCTTTTAAAAAAATCTTTATATTCCTGTTCAAATGAGAGAATAATTTTGCCACGTCTAAGCATTAGTTTATTGAGTCTAAAACAGAAACTACTGACACTTTCAGGACATTAACTTATTAAAACATTATATAATTCTTCAGTAAATTACAGGCTCTTCAATTTTGTTGTGGTTTTATTTGTGGAATTCCTTATTTACTTACAATAGAAAGAAAACCCTCCTGCTTCACATGTGTGTAAATATCAAACGCTATATTCTAGGAAGCTGAAGAATAAGCCTTTTTTTCATCAACTATATAAGGCACCTATATAAGGTCATTTCTGAGATTTGATCGAAATTTACCTTCCACTTTTCACTTGTCATAGTTTTGGAAAGTCCAGTGCCAGGGACAAACTAGAGGACTATTTCAATAAGAAAGTTTGAGGAAAGAATCTTGGTATGTAGAATCATTTGGAGCAATATTTTCAGAACATGATTCAAGAAATTAAAGACGAAGAGTATCCCATAGTAGAGTGTTTTAAGGTGATACAACGGAATTGAGCTCCTGTAGAAAGAAAAGTACATCATAATGGAGAAATGAATACCAAAACTATACTTGGATAACTGATCTACATAAGCTCAACTTATTTTGAAATTTTCTCCAAAGTCAATCTATGTAATTAAGTAGAGGCTTGCAGAAAATTTTCCAAAATAAGGTAAGCTTGAAACGATCACCCTACACACACACACACACACACACACATACAGACATATGCATTATATATGCATATATATATACATATCCATATATCTATATCTATATATCTAGAAGTATATCACATATATGTGTATACATACAAAATTAAATTATATATTTAGACTTTCTATACTATATGTATTAGCTGCAATAAAATTATTAATTTTAAAATGTACTGTTGGAAAAGAGTGAAAACAAATTTTTCCACCTTGTTGTCAGCAAGCCCATAGCCTACCGACACCCAGTAGCATCATCTTTATTGTCTAAGTCGTTGGGTAAGAAGGGGATAGTGCCTTAGAGTGAGGAAGAGGATATATATATATATATATATATATATATATATATATATATATATGCATATATATATATATGCAATATATATATGCAATATATATATGCATATATATATATATATATATATATATATATATATATATATATATATATATATGATAACAGCTCGAGCAGTAAACCTAAAAAAGGAGGACTTGTGGCATTCGCATTCTCTCCAAAATAAATGGGTGGATTTTCCTCCTAATCCTGAAACCCCATACCTCTCCCAAATTCTCCCCCTACAATATCTCATGACAGTCAGATCGTGAACACAGAACTATTGCTGTTTCTGACACATACATGTGTCTCCTTGTTCAGACCTATCATCACAAAATGACAGGTTCCAGATGCTTTCTAATGTTTACTTTGGGGGAAATCTTTTAAAATAAATGCCAGGACAAACTTGTATTTCTCTCCCACTGTTCTGTTATTTTTATTGGCTTCTCAAAACCTTCTATCTTCATGTCAACTGACTTGACAAGATGAGATGAAACTTAGTAGTATCTCAGAGTATTAGAAGATATTTATTTGGGGGCAAATTTATGAAAATTCTGTTTCAGGAACAATGATTTATACACATATAATTGCTAACACAAACACCACTCAATACAGTAAGTTATATAGAAATATACTTGTGGTTTTCCAGTTTATTAGAATGCAAAAATGCAATTATTCAAGGTGTCTAAAATGTTATGAGTACTGTGATTAAAATACTAGAATCTACTCTTACTATAAATGAAGAACTTTTGGAAGTTGATCTTTAGGTACATCTCAAGTCAATCACAATGTTGTTCCTCATTTTTGAGGCTCAATTCTAGTTGATTTCAATTCCTACTTTTTTCATGCAATTATTCTTGCTCTGTGGCAGATTTTATTAAACCATAATAGTTTGACTTTCTCATTAATTAGATGGAGAGCCTGACAATAATGCATTTTACTTTTTATCTCTTAATGATGATTAAGATAAGCTATGCTTTGTTCCAGTAATTTCTGTACAGTACCAAGAAAGGACTGCACAAAACTAGGTTACTGAGTGGTAACACTGGGATCCAATGAGTTTCCTGTTAAAAGAAAATGTACCTTTAAACCTGAAAGAGTATAAAATGACTTGGACTTATTATTTATTTACATATAGATGGGGGTCACAGATACAGAATATTCATCCCAAGAAAGCTTTTCTTATATAGCTATTAGTTGGCTTATATGTGACAATAAAAACCATCCTACAAAAATAAAAGTCCTTCACCTCAGGCATTTCATGATTTGACTGAAGGTTATTTGCTTCCAGGGTAAGAAATATCATTATATATACTAAGAACATTGCTAATTTTATTTTAATTGAAACATAGTTGACATACAATATTATGTTAGTTTCAGGTGTACTACATAGTGATTTGATATTTGCATACTTTATGAAAGGATCACCACAATGAGTCTAGTAACCATCTGCCCCCATACAAAGTTATTGCAATTTTTTTTTTTTTTTTTTGCAGTACGTGGGCCTCTCACTGCCGTGGCCTCTCCCGTTGCAGAGCACAGGCTCTGGACGTGCAGGATCAGTGGCCACAGCTCATGGGCCTAGCTGTTCCGTGGCATGTGGTATCTTCCCGGACCGGGGCACGAACCCATGTCCCCTGCATCAGCAGGTGGACTCTCAACCACTGCGCCACCAGGGAAGCCCTATTGCAATCTTATTGACCACATTCCTTATACTGTATATTACATCCTTGTGACTTATTATATAACTGGAGATTTATACCTCTTAATCCCCTTCCTCTATTTTGCCAACCCCCCACTCCCCTCCCTTCTGTCAATCACTTGTTTGTTCTCTGTATCTATGAGTGTGTTTTTCTTTTGTTTTGCTTGTTTTGTTTTTTAGATTCCACATATAAGGGAGATCAAGCAATATTTGTCTTTCTTTGTCTTATTTCACTCAGCAAAATACTCTCTAGGTCAATCCGTGTTGTTGCAAATGACAAGATTTCATTTTTTTATGGCTGAATAATATTCCATTGTATATATGCACCACATCTTCTTTATCCATTCATATATCGATGAACATGTTGGTTGCCTACATATCTGAGCTATTCTAAATAATGTTGCATTGCTAATCTTGTCATGATTTTATTACTGATGAACATAACATTGGCTTTTGGTAGCAGCATCCAAGGGCAATTTCTTGATGACTTTGTAGTCCTCTAATATTTCACCTATTTACAGTGGTTTTGTCTACTCCTTGCATCTTTCATTTCATACCACTGGCCCTTTATTTCCACTCCTTACCAACTAAGATGTGGTTAGATTTTAATTTAAGCACAATAGACAGCAATTTCACTAAGGGTATGAAACTGTCTTGCTTCCCTTGGATTAGTTTTGGCCATGCCCAGAGGGCAATCTCCAACTTTATGGAATACTTCTTGCAATTCCTTAGCCATCCCTTATTCTCATACTTGTTCTCACTCTGTTACACACACACACACATACACAGTTACTGAAGCCTGCGTGCCTAGAGCCCATGCTCTGTAACAAGAGAAGCCACCACAGTGAGCAGCCCGCAAACGGCAATGAAGAGTAGCCCCTGCTCACTGCAACTAGAGAAAGCCCGTGCACAACAATGAAGACCCAACAGAGCCGTAAATAAAGAAGTAAAGAAAAGAATGACTCTAGACTATCATGGTCCGTTAGAATATTCTGCATGAATGGAAATGTTTTATGTATTTGCTCTTCAGTAGAGTAGTTACAAACTATGTGTGGCTATTTAAGCACATGAAATACAGTTAGAGTGACTGGTGAAATTCTCAGTTTAATTCATTTAAATTTAAACAGCCACATGTGGCTAATATTTATTGTATTGGACATTGTACCTTTAGACAAAAAGGTAATTTCTGCCCTATAGCTAGCAATGCTGAATTTCAAGTAAATGTATCTTAACATGCCATGTTGAGAATATTTCTGTCTCACCTAAGTCATCAATAACTAAAATGTAAAGTTTAACAAACTTAGAATGGTTCAAACACTTTAGAAATAACTCACCTACTGGCTGTTTAAGAGTTTTTTTCTTTTGAAATAAAGACATGCATATTTAAGTTACCAGCGAGATCTACTTATATGTTAATTATCTGATATCAGCATCCCTTCATGTAGTTAAATTATACATGTTTGATTTTTAATTAAAACGAGAACATCCATTAAAAAACAATTTAAAAAATCCTCCCAAGTTCTCTTTTGTTTGTTTTTACATTTTATAAGCACACTGCTTTTGAAACTCTATGTGAGTGATTAATTCAGGATAACCTAAACCTCTGCAAGTCCTTTACATGGGGACTTTATTGTGTAAAAACAATTTCTGATTTAGGGATATGCAAAATGAATTGTGTATTTAAAATGCTAAACCCCATTATTCTGATTTGTCTCCTGCAGAATGTCCAAAAAAAAAGGTCTTTAAAGAGCAGGATGTAATTAACATTCAGTTTTATGTGCTTTAATTATGAGCTAATATCTGATTGAATAGGTAACACTTCTACCTGTGGTTTCCATCCAGGGAGGTATTAGGATCATAGAATCTTAGAGCTGGCAAATCTTGTTCAATTTTTTTTTTCATTTTGTAGATTGGAAATATTAGTCACAGGGTAAAATGACCTTGTGAAAGTTACAGTTACATAGCAGAGACTGAGATGCAGACTATTTGATTTTTAAGCACTGGTGGGTAACTAGTGTCTTTAAAAATTTTATCATTTCTTTTGAAAGGTGTCTATGTAACATATCTGCAGTCCATGACACAGGAATGCCCCACATCTATTTGATCACAGCAGAAAGGAGAGAAGACTAACCTTTGCTGCATACCTGCTCTGGCCTGGGCATCATGCCAGTGTTCCCATGCACTGTTACTTCCTGGGATCCTCATATCAACCTTTTAGGAGGCAGGTAAGAAAAGAAGGGCTCTCAGTGGTTAAGGAAGTTCATTCCTTCTTAAAAAACTGGTGAGGGCCCAATAGGGGGCAAGGAAAGGCAAGATTCAAGTCTACATTGTTCTAATCATGAAGTCTATGCCTTTCCTTCCATACTATCCTGATTCTTCTTAGAAACTCATTTATTTTGTAATCTTGTGTGATTCAGAATAGCAGAAAAGGGTAAGACAACATTACCTTTTGGGAAATATGTTTGGAAAACATTTGTCATCAAATACACAAAATTTTATTTGTTTCTTTTAAGGCTTTCTACTTCTTCCCCCTATTAAAATTTAAGTGTTTTGACACTAAATTAGTTTCATTTAGATTTCTTAAATAGTCATATTATCAAACAAATTCAAATGATATTATTTTTCACTCTTTGCTTTAAATTCAAGTAAATATTATCATGGTGCCAAATAACTTGGTTGATTGAGCTGTGTACCTGCCAAATAATGTTTCTGGTGTTATATGTAGATTTTAGAAAAATTGAATTTAGTTTTAGTGAAATTATGTATCAGGGAAAAACATGGTATTTAAATAATTTGACATTCTGATTCTTTTTTTGGTGAACATAAAAAGAATGACTAGAAGCAATCAATGGTCATGAAATAGACATACAATAGATTAAGGATTGCAAATTTGTTTCTGTATTTTTCTGGATAACAAATCACATAAAAATGAGTCAGTGGTCAAGAGTGCCATTTCTGAATTGAGAACGATGTGCCTTGAATTCTCACTCCATCACTTACTTGAATTGTAACTGTGGGTGTACTAAATCTCAGACTACTCACCTGTGAAATGGTGGCATTATTTGAACTCACCTCATATTAATATAAGCTTAGTACTTACCATGGAAACTGTCACATAGTACTTGCCATCACTATTGTTGCATTTACTGTGAAATTATTAGTTACATCTAAAATGTGATGGGTTAAGGCAGTTTTTTATTATATTAAATAGCTGCCCAAATCATATATATATATATAATAGAAGGGTATATATTAGAATTATTTTGTAAGTTCCAAAGTCATAGGTCTTCATACATAATCTTTTATTTACTGAATGCATGCAAACTAACTAGACAAAATATTACCTTTCCTGAAACATACTTAAATAATATTGACATATTTCTTTAAACTTAAGGTGCTTGTTCTAGGACAGATTGAGGAATAACCTCTATTTCCCAGCAAATCATATACTAAAATTACAAAATAATTCATAGAAAAATCTACAACATATAGTCAAACTTATTCAGAAAGTTTCAATTTTAAAAGTATAAGGAAACATGCCCCTTAATTTCAGATCTACTTTTGAAAATTCTTTTATTTTTGTCACTAAGTGAAAATCCTAAGGGGGGAAAACGATCACATACGCATGTTACTGCTAAAAACACAAATGAAATTACCTACTCTTGAGGGTCATTATCTTCCTTATTCTACACACAGTAGCCTCCAAAAAATGATATCTCCCACTGTTGCTACCTTACTGGCATGTCAGAACTGTGCTAAGTGAGTTCCCCAGTAAGGGGGATGCTCCGACTTAGCAAAAAGCTCTCACTTATCCATATAAATTTTTTAAAAGGTGAGTTTCAAATTAGAATTTTTTTTTTAATTACTTGTTTTTAATAACCTCTGCTGGTCCATAATTTTGGATTTTTTAATTGAAGAATAGTTGATTTACAATGTTGTGTTAGTTTCTGGTGTGCAACAAATTACATATATACATACATACATACATATATATATATATATATATATATAATTTTAACTCTTTCTTCCTCACATGCATTAGATGGACTAATGAGTTGAGGTAACGAGATGGTCCTACCAAAGCATAAAAACCTAAAGAGATTGTGCCAGGGGTCATGGTGTTTGACAAGTGCTAGTTTACCTGAATAGAAGGACACAAAACATTTCATTTAAAAATTTCTGTCCTTGAGAACCAAGTTTCTCCTCAGGCACTGTAGCAAATACCTTAACGTCATGTGTTTATGTTGGGAAATTTATATTTATAGAGCATATGTAGACTTTTAAAAAGCTCAACATAATTAAGAATATAGATATATGAAGCACATTCTAATTTTAAATGACATATCAGAATAGGAGACAACTGAAATGGCAGATTTAAAAAAATAATCCAGATAGGTTTTTGTACATAGAACTGTCTCTCTTGAGACAAGCAAGTTAGTCACTTCAGAAATATTTGAAGAGCCAATATTTATTGAGTCTGATTTTATCGTTAAGTGCAAAGATTGACTAATTCATCTCAATGGGATAAAGGCTGTGCATGTGTGTGTGTGTGTGTGTGTGTGTGTGTGTGTGTGTGTGAGCGAGAGCAAGAGTGAGATGACAGAGAAAACAGGGAGGAGGGGGGGAGAAATATGTTGTGTGTGTGCTGTCCAGTATGCTACAGAGTTGGCGTATTTAACAGATGTGTGTATGCATGGATACAGAGCCTTATTGGACAGATTAGAAAAAGGGAATTTGATTGGAGGTTCTGTCCATACTTGGCAATACAAATCAGTTTATTCATTGATTTCATTGGCTAGGTTTTAAGAGTTTTATAGTGACAGATGCTATTTATTCACTTAAACCTACTAGACGCTTTGGTATTAAACATGAGCAATCTGCAGTGGAGACTAGATCCCTGCTTTCCCTGGTTCTGATGGTCTCTGAATCCTTTTTCACTCTTCTTGTACACAAGTTCTTACTGCAATGTGGAGACATAGCACTCAGCAAGGAACAATGGTGAAAAATCAACTACATAGTAAGTTAAAAAGTTATTCCTTATTTTAAGTAACAACTCTTGAAGTCAGCGTAAAACACAATTCGAAAAGTATTTCTTGTCATATTTGGTTTTGCTTGGCTTGTTTTTTGTTTCTGTTTGTTCTCAAATGATTGGTTCACTTCCATATTGAGACAAAGATAAGTAAGCTTATTTTAATCAGTCTGATAAGCCACCTACTAGTAGCAGTGGCTATTCAAGATGCTAATAATGAAGGAAACATTCCTAATATTTGATATGGGTGAGGTCTACCAAGAGTTTCAGAGTATATCAATTTAGCATGATAAAAATTCTTGTAAGCAGGCAGAGGAGTTGCTCTATCTCTATTTCACTGTTTATGAAACCGAGGCTCCCAGCTATAAAAAAAAATTGATCGCCTAAGGTCTCTAAGTTTCAAGTGGCATATCTGGAACTGTACTCTAAGTCCAGTATTCTTTTAACTATTCCACATTAACTAGAGACCAGTAATGAAAATATACTATGTTTCTTACTCCCTTCTTCTCTCTCTCCCCCTTCCTTTATTCCTCTTCCTTTCTTTCCATCTTCTTAAAGGACATAACTAGCTTTCTTTCTTGCTTGCTTGCTTTATTCCTTCCTTCCTTCCTTTCTTTCCTTCCTTGCTTCCTTTCTTTCACCTCACACTGTGCAGCCTGTGGGATCCTAGTTTCCTGACCAGGGATCAAATCCAGGCCCTCTACAGTGAAATTGCAAACTCCCAACCTCTGGACCACCAAGGAATTCCCTAGCATCATATATTCATGATTTAGTTTACTCATTTATTCAACATTCATTATGTGTCAGGTAGTATGAAAGGTGGTCAAGTAAAATGCTGAAGAAAACACAAATCTAAGCTGTGTCCAAAACAATGAATAGAAACTCTTAGAAGTAAAGTGAGGGAGGGGTAGGAAGGAGTCATCATCTAGGACAATGAGCTCAGTCACAGTTTGATGCCACCTGTAAGGTAATGGAAAATAGACATTGGTATTGTCCCTGGGTCCTGGCACAGAGCTCCTGAAATCTTTGTAATTTACTGGGTGATAGGACTGTCTTTTGTTCTAATGAGGCAACTCTGGGGAGGCTCCTGGGTGGCTCTTGGAGAAGGGCTGGTTACTGGAAAGACCAAGCCATGATTAGAAGCTTGGTATTTTTTTGCCCCATCCCCTACTGTTTTGAGAAGGGAGAAGGGCTGAAAATGGTGATAATGATCAATCACACCATCCTCGTGAAGACTCCGTAAAAATCTCCAAAACATAAGGTTCCAAGAACTTCCTGGTTGGTGGACATGTGGAGGCACTAGGAAGAATGACACGTCCGAACAGGGTATGAAAGCTCCTCACCCCTTCCTACATACCTTTCCCTTGCCCTATGCATCTCTTCCATCTGTGTGTTCATCTATATCTTTTATCATATCCTTTTATAATAAACTGATAAGCATAAGTAAATGTTTCCCTGAATTCTGTGAGCTACACTAGCAAAATAATCAAACCCAAGGATGGTGTCTTTGGAACCTACAATCTATAGCTGGTTGGTCAGAAGGCCAGGAGACTAGTGTCTGAAGTGGGGATGGAGCAATCTCATGGGACTAAACCCTTAGCTTGTGGAATCTGATGCTATCTCTAGGTAGATAGTGCCAGAATTGAATTAAATAGTGGGAAACCCAGCTGGTGTCACAGAAAGTTTCTTGGTGTGAAGAAAAACCTCCACATATTTGGTGACCAGAAGTGAGGTGTTTTGTGTGAGTAGCAAAGGAGACTCACAGGGAAGAAACACACAGAAGGAGAAAAACTGAGTCTTTCCCATTACATCACCCCCAATACATGACAGGCTATCGGGTGTTCATGTTCTCTCAGCTAGAGTGTGGGGAATTATACAAACCTGGAGGACATAATTTATCTTTGCTGCAGCATATAAGAAATGGAAATGTGTCATGTTTCTGAGCAGTGTCTATTCTATCCTTGGTAATAAAAACAAAACAAAAATAAAAGAGATGAGAAATGGAAATGTGTCATGTTTCTGAGCAGTGTCTATTCTATCCTTGGTAATAAAAACAAAACAAAAATAAAAGAGATGAGAACCACAGTTCTAGACAGAGGAGAAATGTGTGTTTAAAAGGTTGGGTTGTCTTAAATTTTCCCTTTGGCAGCCAACAGAGGTGAAGCACTTATGTATCACCAAGGTTCTCTTGAACGTCTACTTCAATGTTTATACAAGTGAAGTGGAAATGACCTTTGAGAAATCACCCAGGACCTATCCTGACTTCAGTAAGCACTATTCTTAAACTCTTTCAGCAATTTGACAGTCAATTCTATTTTTTAACCACATCTAAGGAAAGGGATTGTCTAAAATCCAATAGTAGCCTTTTCCACTTGTAGTACAAAGAATTTCTTGCAACCTCTTTATTACTATCTTTAATCGTCTAACTTCACCTACACTCTGATTTCTTTCCTTTTACTCTCAGTGTGAATAGAGAACAGAAGATCAATCACTTTCTCTAGAAGCTCCAATTGGAACCATCATAGTTAGGTTAATATTCTGTGTCAATTTTGCAATATGGAAAGGACTTGCATATAAGCATTTGTTTTGATATTCTGTATACAGGTGAAGTGTGAAATATACAAAAGAAATGAAATATATCCGGTAAATAAATAAATTTACCAAAGTAACTAAATAGATCCTATGATTGCATGAAAATTTGGAAACACTGGTCTTTCCAAAAAGGTAGGGACATTGCAAGCATTGGTTTTTAGGTCATACAAAAGATAGGTGTGCTTGTTACATTCATGGACCCATCAATGTATTCATTCATTTACTGAGCATTATATGCTCATTCAACCAAAGCATACTGAGTGTATGTATGAGCTAGAAAATGTACTATGTGTTAGTGATACAAAAGATGGATAAACCATGAATATACTTTCAAAAGTTCACGGTCAATTGGGAGACTTTGATTTAAATAAATTTCTGTTGTATAAACCACAGTCTGGTATTTTGTGATGGCAGTCAGAGATGAGAAACCAGTTTCTTAAGGTAAAACAATTCCATTAAGTGACTTAGAGCATGTTCTTCATGGTAAATGGTAACATATATGAGGCCCTTGCTGGATTTCAGATTATGCATTTAGTACTTTATGAGTATAATCTCATCTAGTGCGCAGGACAGTCTGAAGAAATAGGTACTTCTGTGACACAATGTGCAATGAGAAGCCCGCATGCTGCAACGAAGAGTAGCCCCTGTTCCCCACAACTAGAGAAAGCCCGCGTGCAGAAAAAAAGACCCAACGCAGCCAAAAATAAATAAATAAATAAATAAATAAATGTCTTAAAATAAATAAATAAAAGGGCCAATTATATAAACCCAACACAAAAATTTAAAACATACATCTCAATATAGTCTTGCTAGTGATTAAAAAAAATACATCCATGAACATGAAAGCTTGAAATGTAATAAGGGCCAAAATGAGTTAGTGGTGACTGGCATAAAAATCTGGCAGGGCATTCTATTTACAATATGTAGTAAAACTGTCACACATTGAATTTATAAAAGCATTTGTCTTAGAAAAATAAAACTATTTGTCAAGGACAAGTTAACAACCTCTACAGTTCATTTGAATATATGGACAAAGAGATAGGTTGACTAACAGAGCATTCTGAGAAGTGTACTGGGAAATGTATAGGATGCTGTGACAATGGAAACATCACTCAAAAATATTCTATGCTATAAATTAAGAGAAGAAAGACTTTCTACATTATCTGAAATACAATCAATATTGTTAACAATCAACCCAAAGAATATGCACACAAAGAAAAAAATTGCATTCGTATGTTCCATTTTGGGAAACAATTAAAAATATTTCAATTTTAGTATCAGAGGAACATGGAGCTTTTTTAAATACCTAATTGAATGTACAGCTATTTCCTAAAAATGGTAATAGGAACATACATATCGATAACTACCTTAAACATGAATGGATTAAATGCTCCAACGAAAAGACACAGGCTTCCTGAATGGATACGAAAACAAGACCCATATATATGCTATCTACAAGAGACCCACTTCAGACCTAGGGACACATACAGACTAGAAGTGAGGGGATGGAAAAAGATATTCCATGCAAATGGAAATCAAAAGAAAGCTGGAGTAGCAATACTCATATCAGATAAAATAGACTTTAAAATAAAGAATGTTATAAGAGACAAGGAATGACACATAATGATCAAGGGATCAATCCAAGAAGAAGATATAACAATTATAAATATACATGCACCCAACATAAGGAGCACCTCAATACATAAGGTAACTGCTAACAGCTATAAAAGAGGAAATCAACAGTAAAACAATAATAGTGGGGAACTTTAACACCTCACTTACACGGATGGACAGATCATCCAAACAGAAAATTAATAAGGAAACACAAGTTTTAAATGACACAATAGACCAGATAGATTTAATTGATATTTATAGGACACCGTATCCAAAACCAGCAGATTACACTTTCTTCTCAAGTGCATACAGAACATTCTCCACGATAGATCACATCTTGGGTCACAAATCAAGCCTCAGTAAATTTAAGAAAATTGAAATCATATCAAGCATCTTTTCTGACCACGATGTTATGAGATTAGAAAGCAATTACAGGAAAAAAAAACATACAAAACACAAACACATGAAGGTTAAACAATCTGTTACTAAATAAGCAAGAGGTCACTGAAGAAATCAACAAGGAAATCAAAAAATATCTAGAGACAAATGACAATGAAAACACAATGATGCAAAACCTATGGGATGCCACAAAGGAATTCTAAGACAGAAATTTAGAGTAATACAATCCTACCTCAAGAAACAACAAACATCTCAAATAAACAACCTAAACTTACACCTAAAGGACCTAAGGAAAGAAGAACAAACAAAACCCAGAGTTAGTAGAAGGAAAGAAATCATAAAATCAAAGCAGAAATAAATGAAATAGAAACAAAGAAGACAATAGCAAAGATCAATAAAACTAAAAGCTGGTTCTTTGAGAAGATAAACAACAGTGATAAACCATTAGCCAGATGCATCAAGAAAATGAGGGAGAGGACTCAAATCAATAAAATTTAAAATGAAAAAGGAGAACTTACAACAAACACCGCAGAAATACAAAGCATCCTAAGAGACTACTACAAGCAACTCTATGCCAATAAAATGGACAACCTGGAAGAAATGGACAAATTCTTAGAAAGGTATAACCTTCCAAGACTGAACCAAGAAGAAACAGAAAATATGAACAGACCAGTCACAAGTAATGAAATTGAAACTGTGATTAAAAATCTTCTGACAAACAAAGGTCCAGGACCTAATGGCTTCACAGGTGAATTCTATCAAATATTTAGAGAAGAGCTAACACCCATCCTTCTCAAACTCTTCCAAAAAATTGCAGAGGAAGGAACACTCCCAAACTCATTCTATGAGGCCAGTATCACCCTGATACCAAAACCAGACAAAGATATGACAAAAAAAGAAAATTACAGACCAATATCACTAATGAATATAGATGCAAAAATCCTCAACAAAATACTAGAAAACAGAATCCAAGAACACATTAAAAGGATCATACACCATGATCAAGTGGTATTTATCCCAGGGATGCAAGGATTCTTCAATATACTCATCAATCAATGTGATACACCATATTAACAAACTGAAGAATAAAAACCATATGATCATCTCAATAGATGCAGAAAAAGCTTTTGACAAAATTCAACACCCCTTTATGATAAAAGCTCTCTAGAAAGTGGGCATACAGGGAACCTACCTCAACATAATAAAGGCCATATATGACAAACCCACAGCAAACATCATTCTCAATGGTGAAAAACTGAAACCATTTCCACTAAGATCAGGAAGAAGACAAGGATGTCCACTCTCACCACTATTATTCAACATAGTTTTGGAAGCCCTAGCCATGGCAATCACAGAAGAAAAAGAAATAAAGGGAAACAAAATTGGAAAAAAAGAAGTAAAGCTCACTGTTTGCAGATGACATGATACTATACATAAAGAATCCTCAAGATGCTACCAGAAAACTACTACAGCTAACCAATGAATTTGGTAAAGTTGCAGGATACAAAATTAATGCACAGAAATCTCTTGCATTCCTATACACTAATGATGAAAAATCTGAAAGAAAAATTAAGGAAACACTCCCATTTACCATTGCAAAAATAAGAATAAAATACCTAGGAATAAACCTACCTAGGGAGACAAAAGACCTGTATGCAGAAAACTATAAGACACTGCTGAAAGAAATTAAAGATGATACAAACAGATGGAGAGATATACCATGTTCTTGGATTGGAAGAATCAATACTGTGAAAATGACTATACTACCCAAAGCAATTTACAGGTTCAATGCAATCCCTATCAAACTACCATTGGCATTTTTCACAGAACTAGAACAAAAAGTTTCACAATTTGTATGGAAACACAAAAGACCTGAAATAACCAAAGCAGTCTTTTTTTGTTTGTTTGTTTGTTTTGTTTTGTAACTTTACTTCTTTATTGATCATCTATATTTTAGATGCTGTTATCATACTTGCCCTTATGTCTTATTTTATTTTATTCATTTTTTATACAGCAGGTCCTTACTAGTCATCAATTTTATACACATCAGTGTATACATGTCAATCGCAATCTCCCAATTCATCACACCACCACACCCACCACCCCGCTTCTTTCCCCCCTTGGTGTCCATACATTTGTTCTCTACATCTGTGTCTCAACTTCTGCCCTGCAAACAGGTTCATCTGTACCATTTTTCTAGGTTCCAAATATATGCGTTAATATACGATATTTGTTTTTCTCTTTCTGCCTTACTTCAGTCTGTATGACAGTCTCCAGCTCCATCCACGTCTCAACAAATGACCCAATTTCATTCCTTTTTATGGCTGAGTAATATTCCATTGTATATGTGTACCACAACTTCTTTATCCATTCGTCTGTCGATGGGCATTTAGGTTGCTTCCATGACCTGGCTACTGTAAATAGTGCTGCAATGAACACTGGGGTGCATGTGTCTTTTTGAATTATGGTTTTCTCTGGGTATGTGCCCAGTACTGGAATTGCTGCATCACGTGGTAATTCTATTTTTAGTTTTTTAAGGAACTTCCATGCTGTTCTCCATAGTGGCTGTATCAATTTACATTCCCACCAACAGTGCAAGTGGGTTCCCTTTTCTCCACACCCTGTCCAGCATTTGTTGTTTGTAGATTTTCTGATGATGTCCAATCTAACTGTTGTGTGGTGATACCTCATTGTAGTTTTGATTTGCATTTCTCTAATAATTAGTGATGTTGAGCAGCTTTTCATGTGCTTCTTGGCCATCTGTATGTCTTCTTTTGAGAACTGTCTATTTAGGTCTTCTGCCCATTTTTGGACTGTTTTTTTTTTTTTTTTTTAATATTGAGCTGCATGAGCTGTTTTGGAGATTAATCCTTTGTCCTTGATTCATTTGCAAATATTTTCTCCCATTCTGACAGTTGTCTTTTTGTCTTGTTTATGATTTCCTTTCCTGTGCAAAAGCTTTGAAATTTCATTAGGTCCCATTTTTTTTTTATTTTTGTTTTTATTTCCATTACTCTAGGAGGTGGATCAAAAAAATCTTGCCGTGATTTATGTCAAAGAGTGTTCTTCCTATGTTTTCCTCTAAGAGTTTTATAGTGTCCAGTCTTACATTTAGGTCTCTAATCCATTTTGAGTTTATTTTTGTGTATGGTGTTAGGGAGTGTTCTAATTTCATTCTTTTACATGTAGCGCCAAAGCGGTCTTCAGGGAAAAAAATGGAGCTGGAGGAATCAGACTCCCTGACCTCAGACAGTATCACAAAGCTACAGTAATCAAGACAATATGGTTGTGGCACAAAAACAGAAATATAGATCAATGGAATAGGATAGAAAGCCCAGAGATAAACCCATGCACCTATGGTGAACTAATCTATGACAAAGGAGGCAAGGGTATATAATGGAGAAAAGACAGTCTCTTCAATAAGTGGTGCTGGGAAAACTGGACAGCTACATGTAAAAGAATGAAATTAGAACACCAGTTTGCAAGGCAGAAATAGAGACACAGATGTAGAGAACAAGCATATGGACACCAAGGGTGGAAAGTGGGTCGGGGGGTTAAATGTATTGGGAGATTGGGATTTACATATGTACACTAATATGTATAAACTGGATAACTAATAAGAACCTGCTGTATAAAAAAAAAATTTTTTTAAAGAATGTATTGAATTCTTTTATGCAAAGAGCACTTCATTTGGTACTGCCTGGTTCAAATTCTAAATCTGATACTCCTTTGCTGGGAAAATGAGAGAACAGTGTCTCCATTTTCTCTTCTGTACAATGGGACTCATAATAGTATTTACTTCACAGGAACACTGTGAAACTTAAATTAGATGTTAAATGTACAACACTTTGCAGGTGCTCAAAATATGGAAAGTATACAATAAATAGTAGCTGTTGCTATTATCATCATAGTCATTAAAGTTAATGAATATCCCAGGCCTTTAATAACTTAAGTATATTTGAAGCAAGGGATGAATATATATATATATATAAAATAAAATATTCCACAGTACAACAGAAATAAATGTTTTATCACAAGCTGATATTTAAGGGTTTATAGACATGAAGTAGATCAATTAGGGAAAGTTGAGGAAATCTAAATGAAGATGATGTGTTTTGTACTAGATCCTTTAAGAGAACATTGTCTTTTACTGATAGAATGTTGGTAATGAGGACCAATTGAAGGGCGTGGTTCAAGCAAAGGCCCCAGAGCAGATAAAACACTTGGTGACTTGTTTGTCTTAAGACCTCACCTTGAGTGAGAAACGAGGCTGTGTAGCATCAGCAGGAGAATTCACAGATAAGTTCACAACTGCTTGAAAGAAAATACAGCATTTTTGAAAATAATTTATTTTCTTTAAATAGAATACTTGCCTTGTATTTCATCCCAAGACTGTATTTGCTCCCCTAGAATAAAGAATTTTATGGGTGGAACTTGCATGGGAAATAAATTATACAGAAAAGACACTAAAGTGTCATTCTGCAGGGCAAGTAATGTAAGAACAAATGCAGTCAACATTCTAGGTTTTTAAGCTAGAGATCAGAGCTATCATGAAAAGGAAGAGCCACTGAAATCATTCTTGAGACACTGAGAAGGGTAGAGAAAGGACTAGAAAGAGACAGGAACATTAAAATCTATTCCAGGTCTGGCCATACCTTGCCCTGTAACAACATGCCAGTAACACACTATCTTTAGGTTTCAGTTTTCACCTCTGCAAATGAAGAAAATATTTGAATAATATATCTTTCGCTGTGAGTTTATTACTATTTTATCTAGTTTTGAGTGACAAGTGAACATAGCAGAAGAGAGCTTGGAACTAAAAGTCTAACTGCACCAATCTCATGGGAGAGGGACTTCAAAAGTCATAATTTTAATTCCTGTCTTATTTTAAAAATCAAGGGATTGCCAACTAAAGTATGTCACTTTCCATCTGCCTCTACAAGGATGAAGTCACTAGCCACTGCAGTCACTGATCTTCAATACACCCTAAAAGTAGTTCAGGGTAGAGATCAGGAATGTGGCACTCTGTGCTCTTGGAAAAACTGTCAAAACAAGCCTTCAGATAGTTAGATATTTTCAGGAGAAAATTTTATGAGCCCAATTTCTTGTATCTTCTCATACCTAGAAAAGCACTAAAAATGTTACAGAGACATCTGCCCCTTGTGACTAGCAGAAACCTTCTTGTAGGTAGCAGCAACATTCTATGAAGATGCGTGCTTGATTGCACATACCTCCTTTACAAAATCATATGTTTACTGACCCCCACACTTACCTCTTTGGAGCAGTTTCTCAGAGCTATCTGAGAGGACATCTCCCAAGCTATAGTCCTCACTAAGTCCCAAATAAAACTGAACTCACAACTCTCACATTGTGCTTGTGTGTTTTAGTTGACAGGATACACATTTTAACTGATTCATGTTAAGTTCTGTAGACAAGGACTATAAAGTTAGAACTAGAATTGTGGGGCAAAGTACACAGATAAAAAGCCACAAAAGATTTATATTGTGTTACAGGAGGATAGAAGACCAGCAGGACAAAACAAGTGGAGAGATAATACATAAAGATTTTAAAGCTACCATTATGTAATACTAATTTGGAATTATGACTGTTGCTAATATTTCAGTTCTTTCTAATCTACAAAGTACTTTATTATATATTATCCCATTTCATTATCACAACAAGCCTGTAAAAGCAAAACTTATCAAATGAAATTTTTCATTCCTTGCTCAAATTCATGAAACCTAGATCTTTGGAATTCCAATCTGGTAGCCCTACTTAAAGGTAATCAGCAACCACTGTAGGCTGAAATGTCATGCTGTGATTGAACAGTACTTGTTGATGATTTTTGCAGCAATGTCAAGTTTGCATAGAAAGGGGAGAAGAAGGAAGCTTACTGCTGCAATTATGTAGTAACCAAGAGATCAGTGCTTAAAGAGGGCTGGGAATGTGGAACTGCACGGATGACTGAAAAACACTGTTCAAGAAGTTCCTTGGGTCCTGGTGCATGTGACCCAGGGTATGTTGAATTTGGCCTGTAGAGATATAGCTTGTGCAATGTGGCTGCTGCTGTTTTGATGTTAACTTTGAATTAGTTGCCAACACCGAACAGCCAAGAGATTTTGCATAAAAGTTTGAATTTCGAACTTCTTAAATTTTTAGGAGGTCTGGCACCAATTTGAGGAAGTATGCAGTAGCTATGTTCTCTCGAGTATAATAGCTCCCTAGTTTGTCCAAAGCTCTGATTTCTCCCTCTTGTTCCTTTCTTTTTCTTTTTTTTTTTTTTTTTTTTTTTTTTTTTTTTTTAAACATTTTTATTATAAAAGTAATACAAATAGAGAAAAACTAAAATACTGAAGAAAGACAAAGTCATCCATTTCCTGCCCTGCCATCCTATTATAACCAGTTAGTAATTTATTTTGTCATCTTTTTATTATATACTTGGTGTGTTATTTATAGCCATAGTCATACACATTCATATACTTTTGTATCTTGCTTTTTGTTACTAAATATTTTCTCATGTTTTTCAGTAATTACTAATTTTTAATGGGTACATAACACACGATTCATTAGCTATATATGTTCATTAACTATCTCCCCAGACCAGTGGTTGGCAAACTATGGCCCTGTGTTTGTAAATAAGCTTTACTGGAATACAGCCATATCCATTCATTTAGATACTGTCTATGGTTATTTTTGTCCTACAAACAGCAGAGCTGAGAAGTTGTGAGAAAGACTATATGACCTGAAAAGCCTAAAATATTTCCTTTCTGACCCTTTCCAGAAAAATTTTGCTGACCCTTGCCTTAAACTTTTAAGTCATTTATAATTTGTATTATTATATGGCCCAAAATGTCACTTGAAACATCTTTGTGCATATAATTGTTTATACTTTAGGCAACTTAATTGGGCGGTATTAACCAAAGTAGAAAAACTGGGTTTACTTAAGAAAGATGTTTTTAAGGTTAACACTGTCCCCTACTATTTCTCTTGTAATATTCTAGCTATGATACAGTACAGGTGGTGGTAATAAGAACGGAAGAAAAAGACCCAGTACTCTTGTAGGTAGCAATTCTCTGGTCCCTATTAATCTAGACATGTAATTTTACACCCTGGATGAGCATATTTCTAGTTTTGATTTAAAGTCAACCAAAGAGGGAAGTGACAGTAATTACAACATGAAAAAACCAATTGAAAGAATACTTTCTATTGGGGATGAAAAAGCAGACTAAAGTAAACTCTCCAGGTGTCAAGGTGTACCTGAAATGCCATTCCAGGCTAGCTGTAGTGACCAAAAGGCACTGAGAGGGTTGAGTAAGGGAAAGAGGTGGCAGTCTCAACAATGTCCCTTCTGAACACACCCTAGGCATAAACTTGTATACAACTATAATTAAACTGTCTCCAGATGAGAAAGTTCTAGAGCAACTACCCTATATTTTTGAATAAGATAAATTCTTCTATCTGGGAAAGTTTTATTCTTCAAAAAGAAAACTTATGGAATGGGACCAGCTAAGTCAACCCTGACTATCTCTGAGATAAAAGATGAATCAGGCTGATGGGTCTCAATCCAATCTTGTGTGAATAAAGCAAGCATCGGGAAGTATAGGTGTCATCTTCTAAGGGAAATATTCTGAGGATCTGGCAGCATAAATCCATCAGTAAGCTTGTAATAGACTATTGTGGAGTCAGACTCCACTATGGCCAAAGTAAAAGACATTGGCAAATCTGGATCACCTTGCAATTTTCGAGATGCCTTCAAGATCTCCCTTATCCTGTTATGGCTGAGGGAAGCACTGACGGGTGTAGGTACCACAGTCTGTAACCCTTCTCCTTCTATCTCAGTACCAAGAAGGCAGATGAGCTGGAGATCTGGTAATCCCACACAGTTTACTTCATGCCAACTTTTACTCTCCATGAGGTCCAGGTAAACCAAGAATGCTATATAAACTTGGGTGGCATCTCCTACATCTAATTCCATCATTTCTAAATACTTAGGGTGCGTGCCCATCCAGGCGTCCTCGGGGGCCCATGAGGGGGCGCCGCCGCCGCGGTCGCCGCTCGAGCGCACATCGCTGCAGCCCGCGGTCGGCTGGGACTCGCCGCTCTCCTCCATGCCCTGCTGTCTCTTTTTCTTTTTTTAAAGCCATTTTATAGAGCCTCTAGTTAATGGTACTGAAGTGTATACTTAAAATTTACTGAGGGTATATCTTAAAACTTCTTATTAAAATTAACAATAAATAAAGAGGGCAGGAGGAAACTTTTGGAGATGATGGACATGTTTACAACATAGACTGTGGTGATGGTTTATGACAGGGGTCCCCAATCCCAGGACTGGTCCATGGCCTGTTAGGAACCGGGCCACACAGCAGGAGGTGAGTGGTGGGTGAGCGAGCGAAACTTCATCTGTATTTACAGCTTCTCCCCATCACTTGCATTACCACCTGAGCTCCGCCTCCTGTCAGATCAGCAGTGGCATTAGATTCTCATAACCCTACTGTGAACTGCACATGCGAGGGATCTAGGTTGCATGCTCCTTATGAGAATCTAATGCCTAATGATCTGAGTTGGAGCTGAGGCTGTGATGCTAGCACTGGGGAGCGGCTGCAAATACAGATTATCATTAGCAGAGAGGTTTGACTGCACAGAGACCATAACAAATCAATTGCTTGCAGACTCATATCAAAACCCTATCAGTGAGAGGCAAGTGAAAACAAGCTAAGGGCTCCCACTGATTCTGCATTATGGTGAGTTGTATAAATATTTCATTATATATTACAATGTAATAATAATAGAAATGAAGCACACAACAAATGTAATGCACTTGAATCATCCCAAAAACATCCTCTCAACCCCGGTCTGTGCAAAAACTTTCTTCCACGAAACTGGTCCCTGGTGCAAAAAAGGTTAGGGACTGCAGGTTTATGACATAGACTTATCTCCAGACTCATCAAGTTGTATACATTAAATGTTCAGCTTTTTGTATGTCAATCCCACCTATGTTTCTCAAAGTTGATCTTCTTCATACATTGCTGTTACCTTTCTGATGCCTGGGGACTTCTGAGTTTGCAAGACTTGGTTTAAGGGCCTGAGGTTCTTGAAGACCATAGTGAGTTTTTTACCCTTTGTTCAAAAATATTACATGTGGGAGATTAGAAAAGCTCCCATCCAGCCTTAGAGGCAACCCCAAGTATATAAACAGGACAAGAAAAGGTTATAAAATAGAAAGTAAAGGGGCAGTCACAAAAATAAAAACTCAGTGTTCTCCTACCAAAACCAGACATTCAACTATGTCAAAGTCAGTAAAAACAATCTTTTCCATTTTATGCCATTTGCTATTTTGCTTGTCCAGAAAAACAAGATATCTCTTCTTTAAAAAAGTAGAAAGTTCACTGAAATTCAGTAAGTTTTCATATGTCATCAACATTTTGGCATTATCTCAGAGTAAGTCACTAATTCAATGAATTGAAGGGAGAAGAAAAGCAAAGCTAGTTAAATTTTATTCAAGTCATCAAATGTTCATATTCTTTCACAAAGACTAAATTATAACATTTAATATATGTTAAGTGTTGTGATCTTAACTCTTAAATATAGTAGTTCCATTCACTGTAGTATAAAACATAATAAAATGCATCTATGAGTAGTAAACACAAAGGAATCCCATTTGCCACAGGTCTGATGATTAAAAGGAGATGAAGATTCCCCTCCCACATGAGAGGCTTCTAAATGTGACAACAGGTTTGTGCTGCATAAAAAGCCAGCTGAATAAAATTAATTTCTAAAATTATAGTTAGATTTCAAAGAGTCATGTTATACATTTCCTCCAATAATAGTAGTTAAAATGGATCCAAAAGAAAACTACCTTTCCTATAAAATATTGTCATACCTTCTCCCTTAACAATTCTGTAATGGTCTTTTCTCAACTACTACCTATCATATCTATATAATATAAACTAAACAGTATACCAAAGACTGAATTATTCAATAGAATATATCAAGTTAACCATACACCAAAAATATATTCTAATACATACAACCAACTGAAAAAAATATACACATAATACTTTTTTCTATTATGAGATGAGAGCTTATTTAATATAAAGACAAACAGAACAATTAAAATATTTTTAGGTTCATTTTAATTTTATATTGTTTCATGTTAAAATATTTTTGCTACTTTAATTTTATTTTTATTAATTTTATTGGAATATAAATGCTTTACAATGTTGTATTAGTTTCTACTGTACAGCAAAGTGAATCAGCTATATGTATACATATATCTCCTCTTTTTGGGATTGCCTTCCCATTTAGATCACCACAGAGAATTAAGTAGAGTTCTCTGAGCTACACAGTAGGTTCTCATTAGTTACCTATTTTATACATAGTATCAATACTGTATATTTGTCAATCCCAAACTCCCAATTCATCCCACCACCCCCCAACTTTTTCCCCTTGTATCCATACGTTTGTTCTCTACGTCTGTGCCTCTATTTCTGCTTTGCAAACAAGATCATCTGTACCATTTTTCTAGATTCCACACATATGCATTAATATACGATATTTGTTTTTCTCTTTCTGACTTACTTCACTCTGTATGACAGTCTCTAGGTGCATCCATGTCTCTACAAATGACCCAATTTCATTCTTTTTTATGGCTGAGTAATAGTCCACTGTATATATTTAGTACATCTTCTTTATCCATTCCTCTGTTGATGGGCATTTAGGTTGCTTCCATGTCCTGGCTATTGTAAATAGTGCTGCAATGAACACTGGGGTGCATGTGTCATTTTGAATTATGGTTTTCTCTGGGTATATGCCCAGTAGTGGGATTACTGGGTCATATGGTGGTTCAATTTTTTTAGATTTTTAAGGAAACTCCATACTGTTCTCCATAGTGGCTGTATCAGTTTACATTCCCACCAACAGTGCAAGAGGGTTCCCTTTTCTCCACACCCTCTCCAGCATTTATTGCCTGTAGATTTTTAAATAAGAAATGCAAATCAAAACTACAATGAGGTATTACCTCATACTGGTGAGAATGGCCATCATTAAAAAATCTACTTTAATTTTAAACTAGGTACAATTAATTAAATTTTAAATTATATTTAATCCTTTTATATATTAAAGTTAACTTGTTGCATATGATCATGAGGCAGGTTATACAACAAAATAATATAACAATATAATAAATCCAATTTTGAAACTCACTTCAAATTATATAAGCAAGTATAGTTTAGGAAAAACCATATGTGGTGTGATCTGATAAAAAACAGAAATTTGCACCACTCTTAAAATTGTATAAGAAATTTATATTTGTTCCTGAAAAATATCTCAGAGCTTTACAGGTAAAGAAGATCAAGGAAAGGTACTCTAGAGTCTTTTGCACCACTTCAAACAGAATAGCACTCTATTCTATGTCAGAATTCATAGGAAGCTTTTATTTGCAAAGTTAAAAAAAGCACTGTGTTAAAAGAGAAGTTTGAGCACAACTAAGCTGGGATCTAAAGTCCTTTTGTTGTTGATAAGAAATTCAGATTGAAAGTTGAATTAAATATCAAGATTATAGAATTATTTAACTGTTCATTTCCTGATCCCATTTCAGTATTTTTCTAGTATAATGCATTGCAAAATTAGTCTCAATGCCCTAGATCTTTTTTCTGTATTCACTTTCACCTTTTCCTTATATCCTATCATAAGAAAAATTATGAAAAAAATACGAGATGAAAAAAAAAATGCTAGAGGTTCTTTCTAGTGGATTCTTCAGGTTTACCTCTGCCTTTCACTGTTTTTAAACTATTTTGTAACTGTAAATTGTAAGTATTAGCAGAAATGAAAGCTGTACCTAGTGGATATATGGTTGATTATTGTTCTTTGAATATTTACTAGTTTTGCATATATCTGTAAATTCATTTCAGCATTCTTCTGTGGTCCTTTGAAACCGCCTTTGAACTAGTTATGCCTTCTTACTGGCTCCTTCATCAATTAATGAATTAAATAAAAGCTTTGGTATGTGTCTGTTTTATATTTGCATGAGGCATGATTTTACTTTTAAAATAAGTATTTTTTGATGCCATTTATTCTTTAGTCCATTCCATTCAGCTTCTACTATCACCTCTCAACTGAAATTGTTCTTGAAACATTTCTAATTTTCTCCTATTAATCAAAGCAAAGGCCTCTTCTTAGTCTTTCTCCAATTTGACCTCTGTGGATTTTAGTACTCTCATCTCAGGATCATTATAGAGACTCTTTCCTCTTTTGACTTCCAGAATGTCATTCTTTACTATTTTCTGTTCTACTTCCATGATCACCACCTCTCATGCCAAACAGCATCAGTGCTATGTAATTTGTAGAAACTGGAGTTTACGTTCACTTTTTGGCTTTATTAAACTTGCTGTATATATTCTCTCCTCCCCCAAGGCATGCGCATCTAATTCGCCTGCACTGGCGTTCCACAGGTACTTATCCCTGGCCTTCATCTGTACTTCCATCACCCTTTCCTGCAGAGTGATTCTATGGTTTTGACTAAATACAGAAAACTGCCAAATACGTTTTCTAGTTCTGAACATTTTTAGAGACCTAGAATAATTTTATTATTTATTTCCTTCATTAAAGATCCCTGTTGCCCACCATTTTATACCAGATTGTCAAGAACTGTGAAAGGTCTAGATTTTACTCTGCTTGTAAGCTATTAAGTTAAGGTGACATTGACTCACAGATGCTGACAACAGACACAAGACTCCTCGGTCAGAAAAAAAGGACTTTTACTACTTATGGTTTAGCAGGCAGCATGAGCTTCCTATTCGTGTGGGTTCTCCTCGTTTCCTAAGTCCCATGGGGCTGGAAATGGGGATGTGTGCCCAGGTTGGTGCACATAGTGGGTTTGTATCACAGCTAAGGAAGCCCAAGCTTAGGAAACCCCAATCTTTTTAAAAAATTATTTTCCATTATGGTTTATTACAGGATAGTGGATATAGTCCCCTGTGCTATGCAACAGGATCTTGTTGTTTATCTATCCTATATATAATAGTTTGCATCTGCTAGTCCCAAACTCCCAATCCAAACTTCTCCCACCTCCCTCCCCCTTGGCAATCACAAGTCTGCCAATCTTTTATAAGATACTGAAAGCAAACCTGCCCAACATTTGTCTCAGAGAGAGACATTAACTTTATTATATTGAGCAGTAAACAAATCTGCCCTCTGCTCAGCAGAGAGACACCACTGCTAACTTCCAAGGCTGTTCACTATGTGGGAAACACAGTCCAGAACAAAAGCCATCAGTGCAGAAGATGTGCAGAAGCATGAGACCCCTATGCAGAACTGACTCTCAAACAAATAAAATCAAAATCCTTGCATAAGTATCTGTGAGCTTTCAGAAACTGGTATTCATCTTATTTCTTTAGCACTGTGTCTGCCTCAGAGCACACAATGAATAAACTTTACAGTTCACACACAAGGAACTAAGTGTATGGAATTAAATAAATGATTAATGACAATCACATTGATGAAGAGGTGGATATTAGAATTAATTCATTATAGTTTCTGACCCATGTTATTTTAGTTGGATTTTATGACACTCTCTACCTGAAAAAAAGAAAAATTTCAAAAAGGAAAATACCAACCTCCCCAGAAAACAAAAAACAATGAGATTAGAATACCCTGCCTAAGAATACAGTAATAATAACCATTCAACTTTTACAAAAATAGTGTTCAATCTTAGTTGACAGATGGGTAAATGTGCCTGAAAGGATAGTTCCAGCTCCCTTAACCATATGCTGATCAAAAGGAAAGAAGAGAAGTTGATAAAATGTGATGACCCTCCACAAAAAGCTAAAGAAACCATAGGTCACCACTTAAAATTCCAAGCTTGCATTATACCTTACATTCAATTAAAGTCAAGGATTTATTAGCAGTAAAAGGTAATGGAGAAAGAAATCAAAGTAGGTCATCCAGATTAAGTAGACCCATTTAGAAAAATAAAAATAAAAAAAAAAATTTAGAGACTGTAATGTATTGAGAAATATCTATGGTGAGGAAGACAATAAACAAACAGCAGAGCTAGAGTAGGCTACAAATTTTAGAAAAAAATATCTGAAAATGTTTTTAAAAAGGAGATGAAGCAACGGTCAATGAGCAAAGCAAAATTAATACAATAACAATAGAACCATGAAAAAAGGTATTTTTCAAATAACATTATGAATAACCACAGATCACTATATTTCACATTTGTAATTTTTAATGAAATATTTTCCTTAGTTAAAGCAACTTTTATAACATATTACAAGTTAGTTGAAAGCTTAAACAATTTTTGGTAGAGTAAATTTCACATTGAAATTGATAAAAATATAAAAATATAAGGTTACTTTGCTTTTAAAACTGAAACTTCCAGGGCCTCCCTGGTGGCGCAGTGGTTGAGAGTCCGCCTGCTGACGCAGGGGATACGGGTTCGTGCCCCGGTCTGGGAGGATCCCATATGCCGCGGAGCGGCTGGGCCCGTGAGCCATGGCCACTGAGCCTGTGCGTCCGGAGCCTGTGCTCCGCAACGGGAGAGGCCACAACAGTGAGAGGCCCGCGTACAGCAAAAAAAAACAAAAAAAAAAAAACAAAAAAAAAAAACAAAAAAAACTGAAACTTCCTTAAAATAGTTACCTTTTAATATAAAGTTGGATAAAAATATATTGTTTTTTGAGGATTAGTGATAATAAAAAATAAAGAAGAACCTAAAATAAGTATTAATGTTAACATATCAAATATGCAGTTTAAAGAATATTAAAATTGATCCAAGTCAAAATCATACTAATATCTCACAAAGATACTTACATAAATTTTAAGAAGTTTTACATTGAAGAAAAAAGTCTTTCATTTGAGTAAGAACCTTAAGAAAAAAGAATAAGAAACAACTTTTGTAAAGCTGTATGTTAAGATAAAGAAAAATGAAAGAGTACAATTTTGAGTCTCTCTCATCCAACAGATCAACAGATAATGAGAAAAATATAGAATATGTTCTTTAGCATGAGGGTCAGTAAAATATTTCAAGAGTTGAGATTTGAGGAAACATTTTAGTTTGCTTTCCAATGGCACAGACATTCATATAAAATAAAACAGTTCTTTCAAACACGTTTTTCTCTCTCTCGCACACCCCAGAAGCCTTTGTTTTACAAGATCTACTATAGACTCATTTTCCTGCTGTTGATCTGAACCTAAATGTCAATAACATGGGAAAGTGATTAATTCTATTATTCCAGGATGTTGCTTTTAATTGCATGAGGAGTTACTATACAACAGATGTCTTTAAACAGCTGACTAATTGGGAAAAAGCGTTAAATAGTATTCTCTACAATTTTTAATTGAACACTTGAATTTAAATCTATAAACCTTTCCCCACTATTATAATACATTTTTAAGCCCACATGCATCTTAGGTCTTTAAAAATTCAATTTTTTTGATATTGCAAAATAGTAGCTATAGAGAAATGTTTAGAATTCAGAAATTCACAATCAATGCTTAGAACTCCTCAATTTTGGAACCTGGTCCCTGAGAATTCAGTTTTGTGGGAGGAACTCATCTTAAGAGGGTCTTGGGTGGAGAAGACAGCAAATGTCATCCTCACAGGTAATTTCACTATGGACTAATGGGTGATTCAGTGAGAATACTAAGGAAATATTTTATGCCATTTTCTGACCTTTGTGAGTTTTCAGGGACTGTACTTTCATTCTTTCCCAGACAGGGTTGGAACCCTAAAATATTAGGCCTATTAGTAGCAGATAATCTTAAGCATTCTCTCATCTGCAAACACTACTAACTTTTTCTGATGACTGTAAACTATATCACCAGGTCAAAAGTCTTACTTTAGCTCTATGCCCATTTATTACTTACCTACCCAGTGAATGGTTCCCACAGGCACCAAAAACTTTCCTCAAATCTTTCTTCTCCTTGTCTTTTTTCATCCCAGTGAATGACATCGTCACCATTTGTCCCATGTGTCAGTCTAAAATTTTTCATCTCTGCTGTACCTACAGCTCATCAATTACCAAGTCCTGCCTGTTCTTTTCATCAAAATCTTCAGTGAGACAATTGCAGATTCACAGGCAGTTGGAAGAAATAATACAGAGAGATCCTGTGAACACTTTACCCAGTTGCTCCCAATGTAACAATCTACAAAATTATAGTATAATATCACAACCAGAATATTGAGTAGCTTTGATACAATCCATGAATCTTATTCATGTTTCCTCAGTTTTATTTGTTCTGCTTGTGTGTATGTGTGTGTGTGTGTATTTAGGTCTATACAATTTTATCACATGGGTTTGAATATTTCCCATCACAGTAAGGATATTGAATAGTTACATCATCACAAGGATCCTGCCAGCCTTTTTTTTTTAATTCTCGATTTCTCTTCTTTATACTCTCCTCTCCAAATTCTCACCTCCTGTGTTGAAATAGCCTCCTTGCAGACATCTCTGACCCTAGACTTCCAGTCCCTCCAATTGTATCATTTACAATACATTTATAAATTGCAAATCTGATTATGTCACTCCTCTAGGCAACTATCAGGGAAGCTGATTCCCTAGCTCTCTGACTTACTCTGAATTTACATACTGGAAAAATTCAGCACATTACTAAAATAAAAATCTGAGCAAAAAGTTACTGGCATAGCTTATTAGTCATATGAAGAAGAAATCAAATATTTTTTTGCTGCCCATCCTCTTAATACATTATTCAGTGACAATTAAGACTCTTAATTGTGGATTTGGTGGTCCCCATAGTCACTCAACTATAACATTTAATAAGAAATTGATAGAAACTACATGTCTACTTTATTTTTACATTTATAAACATTAAGGCAAATGACTTATCAGCTCTTGCTTTTCAGATTCATATCACTCTAGCCACAGCCTGGTAACTGAGGTAAAAAAAAAAAAAAAAAAAAAAAAAAAACAGAGATAGATCTGAGAAAGTAAAATTATTGTACTGAAGATGAATTTTTTGGAAATACTGTTATAATTACCAATTTATTTTACAGGCAGATATAGATCGCTATTAATGATTTATATATTGACTACCATAGCATATCACATCACTTTTGAGAGTAGGCTGTTTTGTTATTGATCACTGGTATTATGGTTTCTAGAAATCTGTTGACTCCTCCCCATTTTTCTCCTCTGAAGTGTTCTCCTGAGAGTCAAGCATGTAATTTACTAGAAATTTATCCAAACTATTTCCTACCCAAAGTGAATTTTGTGGCATTTTACACTGAGAGAGATTACAAAATTATTAGAATGGATAAGCCATCCCACCTTCATTTTTCTACATGTAAATTAAAATAGATATCATACAATACTGAGGCTTATGTCTGTTAGTACTTAACCTGTTTCTGTAACAAGGGCAACAAAGACTTGTCGGAATCTTTTCTTTCTCCTCTTATTGGCTATAAGGTATGGCAACTAGTTTTTTTTATCTTAGATATTATACATTACATTGTTTTTAGCAACATTTTGTGCATGAACATAGCTACAATTCTTATAAATTTCTAATTAAAACACCCGTGTTTGGTAAAGACTGATCTCTTTAAAATACTGTAATTAGTCTTACATGTTAACTTAGTGAGGCTATAGTACCCAAGTACTTAATCAAACATTGATTTAAGTGTTTCTGTGAAGCTATTTAGTAGATGTGGTTAGCATTTACAATCAGCTGACTGCAAGTAAAGCAGATCACCCTCCATAATGTGGGTGAGTCTCATTCAATCATTTGACAGCCTTAAGAACAAGAACAGATTTCCTGCAGAAGAAGGAATTATACCTCAAGAATACAACATCAACTTTTTCTTGAGTTTCCAGCCTTCAGGTCTACCCTACAGATTTCAAACTTGCCAGCCCCCTTAATCCTGTGAATGAATTCCTTAAAATAAATCTCTCCTCTCACTAGATAGATATTGATATAGATATACTGATACCTCCTATTGGTTGTATTTTTCTAGAGAATCTTGACTGATACAACTAACACATTTATTAGTGATACAAATATTATTGATTGATGAAACATGTATATTGACACCATATTAAAACCACCTTAATCATTTAAATGGACAGTGGTGATGATCTCCCTAGATCCATTCATCCTTTTTTCATCAAGTAACATCCAATAGTTTGGGTCATAAGCTGGAAATGAAGCCACCTTTTGTTCCAGAGTTAGGCTTAGGTTAGTCAAAATCAATCTACATAATGCCGGTATGCCCAGCACCATGCATATTTACTACATGAAAAGTGATGGAGACAGGTTATCTCAATTTGACATGTCTATTTTCCAATGATTCATTTTCATATTGAAACACAGCCTATATCTTATGGTTTCCTCATTTGCTTACTTCAAGTTTCTGCTCAGTTTGGTGACATTTCATCACCTTATATAGAAGCACCATAAGCTCCAGTCTTCAGGCTTTCTCAATCACCATAATTTGCTTCTCATTATCAATACCTTCCCATTGTTTTATAATTGTTCTTTTTCTGTCTTCCATACAAAACATTATCTTCATGATGTTCACTATAATTTCACCAGAGTCTATATAATGGTCCCTGCCATACAGATAACTCCCAGTAAACATTTGCTTAATGAATGAAGAACTGCAACTAGAAACATTATTAAAGCATCACATTATAAACTCATCAAGTTTTTAAAGCATCCACTGAAGATTTTATTCTAGCTTCAAACTAACTCAATCATCTTAACTGAATGTTTCTTATCCACATCTTTGACTGTTTCTTTGACGGTTTCTTTTAATTTCTTCTTCTTTTGCAGTTCTTACACAAAACAGTTACATAAGTGACTCCAAAAGAGGTTGCTCATGACTTCTTTCCTATAGTTGATGCTATAAATAAGTTTTGCTTTGGAAGTATTTACATGAAAAATATGACACATTGCTAGAGAATTTACAAGTATGATCTGGTACAGAAATTGACCATTTTACCACCAAACCAAGTGTTATAAAATGAAAGTTGTGAAATCACACCATCTGGGTATAGCTGTAGATTTATATTAATTTCATCCAGGGCATGAATGTGCTTTCTTTTTCCCCTTCTTGCCTAGATCTACAGCTGTTCACTGGCAAAGGAAGCTACCTCATCTCTTGCCTGGCACCTGCCTCTTCCATTTCATGTCTCGTTCATGCCCTCCCTCAACTATCTGGAGGTAGATTTTTTTTAATGTCACTTTGGAAATTATGAGCACTATACCAGTTAATAACTCTTTTGGTCTGATGACAAATTTGGTTATCTATCTTCAGTTATGAGAATACAATTATAGATGGTGTTTAGACCCCAGGAACTTAATCAAAATGCTGTGGGAGGTAGAACAGGTGCCACTGATAAGAGCTCTTTTTTTCAGTCATCATATCGTGTTCAGCTACAATCAGCCAGGAAAGAATATGTTCTAAAGGCTGAAGCTGCAGTTGGATAGAAGTGTAAGTATCCAACTACATTTATTGTTTCTTCAATTTGAAAAAGCTCTGATAATCCAAGTGAATTATTGGAATAAAAATTTATGTTTGTTTTTTACCCTTTGGAGTAAAGGTTTGAAAATAACATACATTATGGTGTTTTGAAATATCACAGACTTTGACCCATGGGATATGATTAAATTATGAAAATAATATCAAAACTCATTGGAGAAAATGGGGAGAAGTTAAAAAGTAAACTTTTTAAACCTTTCTCTGCTTTTAGTAACAACTATCAAAGTAACTTACAACTATCAAAGTATTGTTTCAAGGGCATTTCCAGATTTGTTACCTTGTTTTATTCTCAGAGCATGCAGCTATCATTCATTTCACCCATGAGTAATCTAAAGTACAGGGGCATTACTTGCCCAAGGCCAGACTCTTTATAAACAGCAGAGTTAGAATATGTCACACTGCTTCCATGGTGAATGTTGTGGAAATATGGCAAATACAACTTCTTCTATAGGCAAAACTAGTTACTAACTCCTGAAATGTCCCTGAAAATATGACATATTTGAAATTTTCAATCACAATATGATTTTTGGTCTACAATGAAAAAGAATCAAGTTTATACAAATCTAATTTCAGTGTAAAATAAAGATGTAAAATGAGAAGACTATTCACAACTAGGTATTCTATTTGTTCCCCTCAAATTCACCAAGTAATCTTTGTAAGATATTACTTATGTCCTGATATGCAATTTCAAATATTTCTAGTAATAGATTTTTTTATTCACACATGATTTTGAAGGTAAAAACAAGTATAACTGTGTAATTTCTTAGTATTATATAATTCTGTTAATGTATAACACCATTTCTTTAAGTGAACTCCATTATTCATTGGTCCCAGGGGACCCTCCCCAATGGAAGAGTACCTTGGTTAAATACACATGGCAAATTTTCTTTGTGTCATCCCACTGTTGGAAACTCACAAGTACCTCAACACATTAAAGGATCCAAGATGCCTTTCAGAGAGGGGAGCAAGGAGTTAAATAACCTAATGTTATTTAACTCATTGTTTTCCAGTGTATTTGAAGATGGACTTTAGTGTAATATCCTGAAGCTCCCCTTAGAAGCAATAATCTTCAAACCATCCTTTGAGAAATAGTGGCCTAAATTAGAAAGCCTGTTTTATCAAATATCCTCTCTTTCTCATTCTACTTTCCTGTTAGTCAAATATATTTGGGGACGATTGTTTCCTTTTTGTCTCTACTGCAAAAGACAAAGTATAATAATTTTCTGCAGTATAGTATTATTTTTCTGTAGAACTGTGACCACCTTCACTAAATATGATGTGGTGACCAGCACTAATAATTGAAACCACCTGTGTCAACATGACTGTTGCTTATACCAGGAAATTTTTGCCTGAGAAAAGGTAAGACTGTAAAATAATAAATAACTTTATTCTTTGCTTTAGGCAATTCCTGCAGATTTATTTATCAAAGATAGCATTCTGCTCACCTGAGTAAACAGTTCAGTTATCACAAACAATTTAACTATTAAAATTCTCTCTTCAAAAACTTTGCTTTGCCCACCAATACTACACTGTTAGGTCATAAACTTTCCATTCCCAATCAGTTGCATACCTTGAAAAACTCACCTTAAACCACTTAAATCAAAACCTACAAACTGTGTAAATATCAGTTTTGACTTCCCACTTCTGAGGCACTGCTAGGACTCTATCACAATGGTGTTCTTTCTAACTGCAATAAGTTCTAATCATTTAACTTTGTTTTCTTAAAAAGGTGTCTGGTAATATTTTGGGAAGTTTAACAGAGCTTAAGTATAATTATTAATTAATTATAAAATAGGGAAAAGATATGCATATATAAATTACCAATTATTTCAAAGAATTTCCAGTTTTCATACCAATTTCAAATCCCTTTAGTCTCAAAAAGACCCAAATATATTTATATATTAAAAAACCAATCATTTTAGAAAACTTACATTTAGAAAATTGAAGACATATTTGTACTTGTCCCTGGGTGAGGTGAATTGCAGACACATGGTCCATGCTTTCATGGATCTTAGAGATTGGTGAAATGAAAGGCTTTCCAAAGGGCAACAAATAAATGCATGCACACATGATGACAAAAACTTTTCAATGCCATGAAAAGCAATCCAAAACAAAATAGGAAAAAGAATGACTGAAGATCCTGTTATATTGTGGGAGCCTGGGAAGAACTCCCTAAGGAAGTAAAATTTAAGATAAGATTTGAAGATTGGCTAACAGTCAGGTATGTCAAGACTGGAGGAAAGAGCATTAGAGCCAATGAATCAACATGTGTGGAGGTCCTGAGATTTGCAAACAATAACAACAACAACAACAAAAATCCCGGTTTTACTTAAGGAACCAAATATATACACAGATAGGACAGTTGCACAGTTGTGGGAGATGGACTGGAATAGCAGGAAATCTGGACAAAGGGTGGAGAATTCCAATAACAGTTGGGTGGAGAATAAACTTTATAAGGTGAAGAATGTATGTGGGGAGATCAATTAAGAGACTACTGGAATTGTCCTGGGAAGAAGACATGGTGGCTTTGATTGGAGCAGTGGCCATGAAGACAGAGTGAAGTGGAAGCTCTCACTCTCAATAGATTTTATTGTTAACACTAACAAAGTGTGGCAGTAAAACAGATACTCACATTTAAAAAGAGGAAGGGAAAAGAAGGATTCTGGGTTGTCTTGAGCCACTGGATGTCTAGCGATATATGGGAATATTTATATATATAATATTATATATATGTGTATATATATATCAAATAACTGACATGATAATGCATCAGAAATTGGAATTTGATGCACCTGATAACTTCTCTCTAATAATGTAAAATCACTTTCTTTTGACCATTCTTCAGGCAACCCTTGAGCATCACAGTCCTGTTCCAGGCCTGGTGATTTACATCTAAGATGGAATATAAGAATTTCCAACACCATCAAACTCATCCTATCTTCCTAACTGGAAAAGTTCAAATTACAGTAAAACAAAACTAGGAATTTGGCTGAGAAATCAATTCAACTCTAAAAAAGTTATATAGTTCAGCTCTCTAAAAAGAAATAGAGCTAATATAGGAGCCATTAGAACTTCTACATAGCAGTTAATTAAGATTGATTAGAGAAATAGATGCCCTAGTCTAGAGTTTAGCATCCCCCAAATTTTTACTCAAAATAAACCTTTTTTAATTGGTGGAAAATAATATGTACAGCGGGGAATAGAACTAGAATTTGTCAAAGCTTCTAGGGAATAATACTAAAGAAAACTCTCCCTAAATATAACTTTTTACTGGTGGAGTGCACAAACTCATTAACAAGTACAACGTGTCCATGCAAGAACTATAAACCAAAATGGAATAAACACGCATGAAACATTTAATACTGATTTTAAGTAAAATGCAGGAAACAAACTGGTAAGGGGGAAAAATGCTGAGTAACTAATTGGCCATGCCATGAAATTTATTTACTGATTAGTTTTCAAAACCTGCATTAACCTTTCTGTGATCCAGTTAACTTGTGACTTGTTGTCTTGCGTCTTCAAATTACAAGAAAGGATACAATTGAATTATACCCTGTGCCTTGCCTAGCACTTGAAAGGCACTGGAATCATTGTAAATTAAATGACAAGTAATTCAGTCAATATTTCATTTACTGCTTCACAGCTGTTGAAAGAGTTACTTTTGTGAGCTGATATACAGGAAATAGGAGCCAATTTCACCATTTCCTGAACATTTAAAAATTTGTTTTTCTGGTTTCAAAAAAAGTTTTCCACTAATAAAATATACATGCCACACAGTAGATTTTCTTGTTTTTTCAACTGGTCATTTCATGTTGTTGACATATATTTATACAATGCACAACACACATGGAAAATAAAAAGCATTTGCATGTACCTTTCATAAAATTAAGTTCCCTTCTTAATATGGGTATTAAAATCTCTTGAAACTATCCTACCTCTCCACTTCTTCTAGAAAGAGGGAAAACTTCCTAGAACATAATAATTTAGCATGTCTGATAGGATGCAGATGAATCAACAGTAGTAGCAGAGTCTTGAAGTATGACATCTGTGAGTTGTCAGGGGCAAGCATAATTCAGCAGAGCAAAATAAGTAGTTGGACTTCTTACTCTGATGGATGAGTAAAGAAAAGAGAATAATTTAGAAAATTCAATAAATTGGGCAGATGAAGGATTTAGCATGAATTCCTGAGACTTTTCAGTATAGAAAAAAATTTTCACTCCAAAATGATGCAAGAAGATTAGAACAGAATATTAAGATTAAAGCTTGATAGCCTGTCCCCCGGGGCCCCCAGTTCACTCGCCAGCCTGAGCCTGGAGGGCCTGGAGGACACCGGGGAGAAGGCCACAATCCGCCCTCTCACAGCACTGTCTGCAGCACTGTCCATGCTTTTACTGGGAGATGGACCATTGGTGGAGCAGGACTCACGCTAACAGTCTCGCACTAACGGTCTTGCGCTAACTGCTGCCCCGTCACACTCATAGCTGGGTTGAGCTGGGACACTAAGTGGAGTGGAGGACATCTCCAGGTGATATTTAAGATGGCCTCAACCTATGCCCTGGGGACTGGTGGGGGATTGCCTCCCCCACCCCCTGGCAGGCTGTGTGCCTCATCTGTGCATCTTTACCAGCAGGGCCATCTCTGAAGTCAGACTGATGTCAGAGCTGGCTATGAAAGTGGCCTCAGAACAGAGGGAGAAATATCCTGAGCCCAATCTGCAATACGTGCATCTTTGGAGATACTTAAGAGAGCGTGTAGCATTCGAGGGCATGCCACTTCTTTGGAAACTTCTAGGTCAGAGACTATAGCCCTTAGCCAAGGCATATGTTAGTTACTGCCTTGTTTAGTGAGACCTTTTGAAGAGGGCTGCCCGAGGTCACCTGCTGAAACTTCTCCCACCATGTGTAACCAGCACCTCATCTGCTCTGTCTTCTGGCCTGCTGGGTGGTGGTGGGGAGGGGAGAGAGAGGAGAGGAGAGGAGAGTCCGGTCCCTGCCTGGGACCCAGGGCAGCTTTGTCTGTAAAATGAGGATAATGCCTGACTCCTAGTGGCTTTGCGATGTCACAGAAGTCTCTCTTCCTGGGATACAGTAGTAGGATCAAAAAAAGAGATAGCTCTCATTATATTATCATATCCATTATGAGTATATAGTATGGAAATGGTTGCCAAGAGCAAGCACCAGGTCATGAAACAAAAGACCAAAGGGGGAAAAAAGGTATTGTTCTAGTAGATACAAAAATGAGTTATACAGCAGCAACTAACATAACAGTGTAAAGCAATTACACTCCAATAAAGATGTTAAAAAGATTAAAGCTTGGGGCTTCCCTGGTGGCGCAGTGGTTGAGAGTCCACCTGCCGATGCAGGGGACATGGGTTCGAGCCCCGATCCGGGAAGATCCCACATGCCGCAGAGCGGCTGGGCCCGTGAGCCATGGCCGCTGAGCCTGCACATCTGGAGCCTGTGCTCCGCAATGGGAGAGGCCATAACGGTGAGAGGCCCGCGTACCGCAAAAAAAAAAAAAACAAAAAACAAACAAACAAAAAAAAAACCCATAAGATTAAAGCTTGGTGGTTATAAAAAATAAGCCAAAATCATTTTTAAATGAATTAATTATTGTATGACTAAATGGAAACTCTTTTTCAATGAGATAAGTACTATATTTTAGGATCATTTTCCCAAGGAACTTTCACTGTGGGTAGGTTTCATCAACAGCTGAAGTTAATCATCTATCACAGTGCAGCAGTTACATTCATTCATTCACTCACTCAACAAATACATGAGGAATTTTTACAACATTCCAGGCTTGATGGGGCACATACAGGATACAAAAGTGACTGAAACAGATATTGGACCCTGACCTTGGGGTTTATGCTCTGATGAACCTTCACACTCAGTCAACGTATTTGAAGACTTATCAATGTTGATTTTTTCAGTATAGAAAATATTATGTAAGTTTTAGAATATGCACAGTGATATGATACATATTAAAAACATCCTAGTGATGGATTGTTTTTCAAGTTTACAAAAACAAATTTAAAATTAAGAGCTTCTCAAGAAGATGCTTTATCATGTGAGTGACAATATTTACATAGTATATTTAATTTCAATGGTGATTATCTAAAGAAATTTGAAACTATTCATAAATCAATTTTGTAGAAACAGAATCAACTTTGTTTAAGCAATTTTCAAAGGATATTAATCTCATACTTATCCAGATATAGAAGTCATATAATTCATTAAAGTTTCCCAAACTAATTAAATGATGTTGTCTGTTTTTATTCAACTTTAAAGTTATTTTTATAGCACTTTGCCATGAGAAGGGCCTTTATGTTATGTGTAGTCTAACTCACTCATTTTACTCATAATTCCAAAATGTGTCTACAATCATACTTTTAGCCTTAGTGCAATTTTCCAGCTTTCTGGTCTCCTGATGTCCAGTTCAATGCTTCTTCCAATATATTCTGCTGCTTCTCTGAATTAATTAACATATAAGCTAGACTGCTTAAACAAGAGTCCCCCCAAAATATGACTCAAGCAAAATAGACATTTGTGTTTCTTTTGTCTAAAAGTTTGGGGAATCCGGGCTAGTAATATAGCTACACAATTCTCAGGAAACTGGGTTTCTTTTATTTCACTCCTCTGCTGTCCTCATACATGGTTTCTAGCTTTTGGTCCCAGACAAGTATTTCAGCACAATGACCCTATCCATATTCCAGGCACCAGGGAGTGCATGGGAATGCTAGTGCAGGCTCCTTCCCTTTCATCAGAAACTCAGAAGCTGTACACAGCACCTCCGAGTGTCAGATCCTAGTAACATAATCACTCTGAGCTCCAACTAAAATTTCTCTTACCAAGAGAGAAAGAAGTGATGCTCAAGACAGCTAGCTAGTCTTTGTTACATCTTCTGAGCAAACTCTCAAGTTCTATTCCTGGCTTTACCTTTTACTAGCTGTGTCGACTTAATCTCTCTGTGCTTCAGCTGGTTTGTTTCTAAATTTTAAAAAATAACATTTATTTCACAGGTTTGTTATATGATTTCAATAAGATATGATATGTTAAATGCAGAGTAAATACATAATAATTACTAGCAACTATTTACTGTTATTATTATAAACTGATAGCAGAATCAGATTCCTCCCCAAGCCCCTACCCAAATTAAAAACAAGAAAAAGTCTTATCTTGTTGTCTAGCTCTCTAATAGACAATAACTTTGTGGGTAGGCACACAAAACGTTGGTCCCAGTTTCATTTTAATCAGTTACTAGTTTTGAGAGCTTTTTATCTACTTAGCAGGAAAAGATAATACTATTATCTTTGTTCTCTAAATAAATTTCCCCCAAGTAATCAAAAGAAGGCAGGTGTAATCTTAATAATTTGGCTGTAAGGAGGTAAACAACTGGTGAAACAGTAAACACCTCTTTTCTCACCCACAAAGCATCCTGCCTGCAAGTGCAGACTTCTGCTGATGACCCTTTGTGACTCTGACTCTCTGCTGAGCTTCTGCAGTTTTTAATTTTCCTAGACCCTTGGCGTAAGGCTCCAAGAGTAGGGATCTCCCTGACAAATTCTCAGAGTGATCCTGGCTGTTTCCCAAGCTTGGGATACGACTGTATTTTCTCTGTAGCTTATTTACATCATTTTGTAACTTTTCCCTGAAGTGATCATGAAAAATCTGTCCCCTTGTCTTCTATGTCCTTACACTTTACCACAACACAACAAAACGTCACCTAACCTCCTCTCCCTCCTCCTCCACCCTACATTCCCCTGCAGAGCTGAGGCAGGGCTGTGGGGCAGGGTGTACCTTCAACAGGACACCCAGCACCACAAGGCCTGACCTTGTTAACGAAGCTGAAAGCTCAAAGGAAAATGTAAGGGGCTAAAGGGGCCCAAAGGGGCCAAAAAGCATATGCTGAAGTTAATTTTGCAATCTGGCCCCAGAGGTCCAAGTGAAAAAGGTTAAGCAAGTGACTCAAGAGCTAATTGGAAATTAAGGGAATGAGAAACCCCCAGGAAGTGCTTTGTTTGTGAGGTGTTTTAGGGATCAGTTTTGATTGCAGATTTAAAGAGCCAGTAAAGGCCCAGAAGCAGTGGAATCTTCTCACATGACAACTTAAAATTCCATGTGTAAATATATGGTATCTTAGGTTGGGTTCCAAAGGAGCACAGCCTGAGATAGGAATTCTTGTTCCAGCACTTTCTTTGTCGGGGTGGGGGGCTCCCAAGAGAGGGGGCATAAAGGGCACGGAAGAGATGAGACAGAGGAACAGAAGCTAAGCAAAAGTATGGCCTTTGGCTGGAGACTAGCTTCTGCCTGATTCCACCAGGAAGCACTGGCACCTAAATTGTATCACAGAATTAGTCTCACGTGGAGGTAAGGAGGCCAGCATTTTGTATCTCACACTGCTAAGCTATGGCTGAGGCTGCTCCCCTCCGGAGCTGAGAGCGGTAAGCCTCCCAGTGCAGCCCATGGGCTTCCATCTGGCCAAGGGCAAGTGGGGACAGTTGTGAGTTTTTAGCAGCCAACACATGACACCTGAACACTGTCTTCGTTCAGGCTGCTGTAACAAAAGAAATTTATTTCTCATGGTTCTGGAGGCTGGGAAATCTAAGATCAAGGTGCCAGCATGGTCAAGTAGCTGATGAAGGTCCCCTTCCTGGTTTATAAACAGTCATCTTCTCATACCTTCACATGGCAGAATGAGAGCTAGCTCTCTTCCTGTTACAAAGACACTAATCCCATCACAGACACTCCACTTTCAGGACGTAACTACCTCCCATTAGCCTCACCTCTTAAGACCATCTTATTGGGGGTATGGGTTTCAACATATGGATTTTGAGGGGACACAAACATGTAGACCATAATACCCATAAGCAACGGGCCAAAACATGGCTATGAAGAACTGTTTCAGAAAGCACCTTCATAAAATGATTGCTATTTTAGGCAACAAGGAAATGTATTAACCAAGATCATTTTCTAACCACGTAATAAAGAAGGAAAAAGAAACGTCTCAAACTTTTCAGAGACATTTAGGAAAAAAGCTAATGATATTTCAGTGACTACTATGATAATATTGCAGAGAGGTAATCAGCACTTTTGTTGCTCTCTATTTAACATATTTTATTTATCCCTTAAATAGGATTCTAATCGCTTCCCACTGTGCTTCACATGTGAAGGTTTAATTATTCACAATTCTGCCATGAAAGCTGTCCTAATCCATTGGAGCCAATGATAAAACATTATAAAAGGAAAAGCCATTAAATTTTACAGCATCCAGGAAGTAATTTTTTCCTCTCTGAAACATGTAATTATTTTTTACCACTCTCATTCACACTGAACAAAATGAAATATATGTAAGAGACACAATTAGCAACAACCTGCAAATGAGCTTTTTTTTTTTATCACACACCATTTGTTTCAGGAATACATTTGAACGTTTTGTGCAAAAATATATCTTTCATCTTCTTCTGGGATTTGAAAGCTAAGGTGTTAAATGGGGTACTGTATTCACTTAGGAATGTAACTGAGCATGAACTTAAAGCAAAAGAATTCTCCAAGTCAAGAGCCTGAGCCAATGAAGCTTATTTTGTAAAATTTCTAAGATACAAGAATATGAGCTCCATGAGGGAATGGACTTAGTTCTGTTCTCTGCTGTATATTCTGCACTAGAACATTGCCTAGCACAGAGTAAACGATCAGCAAATATCTGTGCAATGAATGTGAATATGTTTATTAATGATTTTTGACATCTTTAGTTTGCACAGTTCTTATTCTTTCCTTGTTTATTTCTTTTTCCTTTTCATAGTTTTATTTATTCAGTGCCTTTAAAATTCTGAAAAGTCTATAGTGTGTGTGTCTGGATAACAAAGTAAATTTCTAGAAACACAATAGGCAATACCTATGAGTAGGGAATTGAAAATGCCATCATCCTAGAGAAACTCAGTACTAAGAGATGACCATAAATGAAATGTAAATTAGGTGCTATTGGTAGATTTCTTCCTTTAAAAATCCCATTAACCAAAGCTCCCTGAATGAGGAGAGATTTTGAAAGCTGCGGAAATATTTCCCAAATCCAGTCTCCATAAGGGCTAAGTTTTCATCACAAAAAAGAATTGCTGACATATTAAAATAGCTTTTCTAACCATATGATCATCTCAACAGATGCAGAAAAAGCTTTTGACAAAATTCAATACCCACTGACGATAAAAACCCTCCAGAAAGCAGGCATAGAGGGAAGTCACCTCAACATAATAAAGGCCATATATGACAAACCCACAGCCAACATCATTCTCAATGGTAAAAAACTGAAAGCATTTCCTCTAATATCAGGAACAAGACAATGTTGTCCACTCTCATCACTATTATTCAACATAGTTTTGCAAGTTTTAGCCACAGAAATCACAGAAGAAAAAGAAATAAAAGGAATCCAAATTGGTAAAGAAGAAGTAAAACTGCCACTGTTTGCAGATGACATGATTCTATACATAGACAATCCTAAACATGTTACCAGAAACTATTAGAGTTAATCAATGAATTTGGTACAGTAGCAGGATACAAAATTAATGCACAGAAATCTCTAATGATGAAAATTCTGAAAGAGAAATTAAGGAAACACTCCCATTTACCACTGCAACAAAAAGATGAAAATACCAAGGAATAAACCAACCTAAGGAGACAAAAGACATGTACGCAGAAAACTATAATACACTGATGAAAGAAATTAAAGATGATACAAACAGATGGAGAGATATACCATGTTCTTGGATTGGAAGAATCAACACTGTGAAAATGACTATACTACCCAAAGCAATCTACAGATTCAGTGCAATCCCTATCAAACTACCAGGGGCATTTTTCACAGAACTAGAACAAAAAATTTCACAATTTGTATGGAGACACAAAAGACCCCTAATAGTCAAAGCAATCTTGAGAAAGAAAAACAGAGCTGGAGGAATCAGGCTCCCTGACTTCAGACTATACTAGAAAGTTACAGTAATCAAGATAGTATGGTACTGACACAAAAACAGAAATATAGATCAATGGAACAGGATAGAATGTCCAGAGATAAACCCACACACATATGGTTACCTTATTTTAGATGAAGGAGTCAAGAATATATGACAAGAAAAGACAGCCTCTTCAATAAGTGGTGCTGGGAAAACTGGACAGCTACATGTAAAAGAATGAAATTAGAACACTCCCTAACACCATACACAAAAATAAACTCAAAATGGATTAAAGACCTAAATGTAAGGCCAGACACTATAAAACTCTTAGAGGAAAACACAGGCAGAACACTCTATGACATAAATCACAGCAAGATCCTTTTTTGACCCACCTCCTAGAGAAATGGAAATAAAACCAAAAATAAACAAATGGAACCTAATGAAACTTAAAAGCTTTTGCACATCAAAGGAAACCATAAACAAAACAAAAAGACAACCTTCAGAATGGGAGAAAATATTTGCAAATGAAGCAACTGACAAAGGATTAATCTCCAAAATTTACAAACAGCTCATGCAGCTCAATATCAAAAAAACAAACAACCCCATCCAAAAATGGGCAGAAGACCTAAAGAGACATTTCTCCAAAGAAGTTATACAGATTGCCAAAAAATACACGAAAGGATGCTCAACATCACTAATTATGAGAGAAATGAAATCAAAACTACAGTGAGGTATCGCCTCACACCAGTCAGAATGGCCATCATCAAAACATCTACAGACAATAAATGCTGGAGAGGGTGTGGAGAAAAGGGAACACTCTTGCACTGTTGGTGGGAATGTAAATTGATACAGCCACTATGGAGAACAGTATGGGGGTTCCTTAAGAAACTAAAAATAGAGCTACCATACCACCCAGCGATCCCACTGCTGGGCATATACCCTGAGAAAACCATAATTCAAAAAGAGTCATGTACCACAATGTTCATTGAAGCTCTATTTACAATAGCCAAGACATGGAAGCAACCTAAGTGTCCATCGACAGATGAATGGATAAAGAAGATGTGGCACATATAAACAATGAAATATTACTCAGCCATAAAAGGAAATGAAATTGAGTTATTTGTAGTGAGGTGGATGGACCTAGAGACTGTCATACAGAGTGAAGTAATTCAGAAAGAGAAAAACAAATACCATATGCTAACACATATATATGGAATCTAAAAAAAAAAAAAGTTCTGAAGAACCTAGGGCCAAGAGAGGAATAAAGACACAGATGTGGAGAATGGACTTGAGGACACAGGGAGAGGGAAGGGTAAGCTGAGATGAAGTGAGAGAATGGCACTACCAAATGTAAAATAGATAGCTAGTGGGAAGCAGCCACATAGCACAGGAAGATCAGCTCGGTGCTTTGTGACCAGCTAGAGGGGTGGAATAGGGAGGGTGGGAGGGAGACACAAGAGGGAGGAGATATGGGGATATATGTATATGTATAGCTGATTCACTTTGTTATAAAGCAGAAACTAACACACTATTATAAAGCAATTATACTCCAATGAAGGTGTTTAAAAAAATAGCTTTTCTTATCTTGTAAAGAGGAAATATCTTTGCCATTTAAGTCATGACATTTTGCAGTTATGTAGACTCCATCAATGAGATCCCAAAACACTAATGTTTATGGTCATAGTAATTTTGGATAATTCTAGAGCTGAAATTCCATATGTTGGCTAACTATTAACACTTCTTATGTACATAAAGCTGGTTTAGGTGAAGTGTATAAAAAAAAGAGCAAGACATCTCCTCTGTCCTCAAAGAGTTTACTCTTTCCCAATGCATGTAATAGTAATTTTGGATAATTCTAGAGCTGAACTTCCATATGTTGGCTAACTATTAACACTTCTTATGTACATAAAGCTGGTTTAGGTGAAGTGTATAAAAAAAAGAGCAAGGCATCTCCTCTGTCCTCAAAGAGTTTACTCTTTCCCAATGCATGCTCTTTCTACTCAACTGCAACCAGTTGGCATCTATCATGGTTTGGTTTTCCTTTCATACCAATCATAGCACACCTAGGTTATTCTAGATGTCTCCAACATACTCTTCAGTATTTCTTTCTATTTCAATCTTAAATATCACTGTCAAATTATGTACTCAATACAATATTTCATCATGAAAATCCCCAGTGAAACAAATTTAAAGCCTTCCCAGGACATCTTAACCTAGCACTCCCTTTGAAACTATAGTTTCAGACTAACAGTCCAGTCTTGTCTTTATTACTCCCCTACAGAAACAAAGTGGTTCTGTCTAGAATGGGCTGTGTGCTCTGACTGATCGCACCGTGACCCTACTTAACCCTCCCTCTTTACAACTGCTATTCTCACTCTGAGCCATGTCCTCCTTCAGCCTATTTCAGTTCAGATTTCCCTCAAAGCCCTGTCCATACCTCTCATCATCAGGATGCCTTCTCTGACAATGTCACGAAGCTGTTATCTAGCTTTCTTAAGAATCTGCAGCATTTCCTATAGAGACCATGCAGTTGTCACTTTTCTTTTCTTTTCTTTTTTTTTTTTTTGAATAAGGGTAGGGTCTTTGATTTTATTTTATTTTTGAATTTTATTTTATTTATTTTTTTATACAGCAGGTTCTTATTAGGTATCCATTTTATACATATTAGTGTATACATGTCAATCCTAATCTCCCAATTCATCCCACAGTTGACACTTTTCATAAGAAACAGGTAGCCCCTTATTTGAGGCTGAGGTCACTATAGACATGAACTTTATATAAACCATTTGTTAATAAGAGGCTGCAGTTAAGTTCCAAAGTTCAAGTTTTGTTATGAAAATTAATTTAATTTGCATTGATCAGATAGAGATCATGACTCTTCCCAAGAAGTTCCTATGAATTGGTTAGCATGCTCCCATTAAGTACTCAAATGAAACCACAGATTATGTACCATTGAGTATTGCAGATATAACCATGTCAAGAGAATTTTGATGTTGGCCTCAGCACCTGTCCATCTCTACACAATACAGTCATTCTTGCCAAATAATCACTTGGTCTAGGCTTATACTCAAATAGATTAATCAAGATGACTTCTTTTTTAAAAAAAGTGTGTGTGTGTATGTGCGCACACACCTTTGAATATACATTATATAGGTACATATATACATATATACAGATACATATGCAAGTATTTATACACATTGTACACAGCAGATACATATATACATGTATATCATATAGAGTCCTGCCAGATAATCTTGACTTTTTTCTGTTAAATGAAATTACTTGGGAGTATCCACTGGAATCAGAACATTGTTATGGTTCACATGTTGATACTGCAGTATTAATTGTTGCCTCACTTCAAAAAACCCCACCACATCTATTCAATTTCTTCATATGTATAGCTACTATTTCACTTAAGCCATTATTCATAGATTAAAATAGTGTTTTTCAAAATTTAATGAGCATCAGAATTCCCTGGAGGTTTTGTTTACACCATAGATTAATGTGAGTCTGGGGGAGGAGGTTGGGCTGAAACTTTGCATTTCTCACAAGTTCTCAGGTGATGCTGAAGCTACTAATCTTTGAACAACATTTTGTAGACATCCTGGAATACACTACTATATAAGATTCCTAACTGGTCTCCCTGCTTTCATTTTTTTTGTTGTTTTTTTACTCTTCTCTAGTCTCCTTTCTAAAAGCAGAAAGTGAGATCTTTTGAAAACATTAATCAGATTATTTTATTCCATTACTTGAAACATTTCTTTGGCTTTACACTTCAATGAGAATAATATCCAAACTCCTTAAGATGGTCCAAAAGGCACTATCTGGTGCTTCTCAGATCTTTCTGTCACAGTACACACAGAAGATGATAATATCTGTATGGCATCCTAGAGTAAAAGAAAGGGGTTCCCTGAGATCAAAGGAAACCAGACTCCAAGTCTCCAGCTGGCCCAGGTTGCCGCAGGCCACACAAGGGCTGATAGGATGCATGCCAGGTATGCCTTTAATGTCATCTCAGCCCCAAAATTTGGGAGGAATTCACTGACTCAGAACATGTATAAATCATCCCAAGCACTGTATTGGTAATACATGAACTCTGGCCCTGCTTCGCTCTCTAATATCATCACTTTATTTCACATTTATATCTTGCAGGCACACTGTCTTTTTTTCTGGGTCTGTTTCTTTCTCTATCTTGTTGGTACAGGCTTAGTCATACATCAGTAATCTTATCTCTTTCATTTATTACTGTATCCTCCTAAAATCATGCTGGCCTGAAAAAGATGCTCAATAGTTATATATTAATTGGCCAATACATTTATTTATTTATTGGCCATTTATTTATTAATCCAGCCAATACATTTGAGATGCTTCTTTAAGTCACTACTAGAATATAATAGTCTACACGTAATGGTAAGGAAGCATAAGGAATGATGTTTATCTTCCTATACACCATGTCAAATGTCCTATTCATCCAAGATTCATATCAAATTATTTAGATATACTGTGTTGTAGGGAATCCTTATATTAGTTAAAAATGAAGGATTTTGTTGATTAGTCTAGTGCCAATATGGAATAACACCACAGAAAGGTGTTTGAAAGTGAAAGAGATTTATGATATTAATAGGACTAAGAAGAGGGAAGCATGGTCACTATGCAAGGGGTCATATATGGAAGAAGCACCCAAGGATTTGGCTCAACCAAGCAGGTGCAGAGCTGAAAGGGTGTGAGATGTTGAGACACCAGGAAAATATGAAGTTTTAAAAATTAACAACACGTGTATCTTCAAAGGGAGGGATGCTAAGATATAACTTGTTTGGGATTTGTTCTGTAGAAATTCAATTTCTATTGAATGATTTTAAATGTGATGTTTACATAAAACACATAAAGGAAAAAACAAAACGGGTGACAATTGCAGCTTGGTTCATTGATAGGTTCCAGTGACTGAACTCTAGGTAACATAGATGCTCTTTTTTTTTTTTTTTTTTTTTTTTTTTTTTTTGCGGTACGCGGGCCTCTCCCATTGCGGAGCACAGGCTCCGGACACGCAGGCTCAGCGGCCATGGCTCACGGGCCCAGCCGCTCTGCGGCATGTGGGATCTTCCCGGACAGGGGCACGAACCCGCGTCCCCTGCATCGGCAGGCGGACTCGCAACCACTGCGCCACCAGGGAAGCCTAGATGCTCTTTTATAAGTTCAGTATCAAAGTAACTTTAAAACCAAAATGTATGGATATTTTAGTTTTATACTGTTTACGTGTGGGAGGTTTAATTCATTTGCTTCACAGAGGCACAACTAATGGCTCCTGTAATTAAGGAGATTAATTAAATTTCACTATCATTCATCTACTTAAAGACTTAAAGTGCTATAAATGTTACTGCTTTCTAATTATTAATTATATAAACCTTAGAAGAACAATAGTGTGTTCAGTTTCAAATGACTTAAGTGTTATTCTATTAACAAATGCATGTGACAACTAAGAAATTAGACTTTGGTAATTTAACTTTCATATAATGTACCTGGAGGAAAAATACATTATGAACATTATGGGTATATTTTCTCTATCAAATCTTACATTATTTAGTCATTTGCTATTTCTTACTGACTTATTTATCTATGCAAATAGTTAATAACATGTATAAATGAGGAAATTTTTACTCTTGTATTTTTCTCTTTTAAAAAAATTTGATCTCTAATTTTTAACAGTTTTAAGAAGCAAATATATGATTCCATCTTCCTACACCAATATTAACAAATATAAAATCTACCACTGTCTTACAGTGTTGTCATTTGCAAGGTTTTTGAGGTTATCAAGAAACAGAAGGATTGCTAACAGATTACTTGCACCCAGATATTCCCATTTTGGAAAAGCTCTCCAGTTGACTCTCATGTACAGCCAGAGTTGAGAACCAGTGATCGAGGTGGTCAGTGGAGTAGCATTTGGCCCAGTGCTCTGGCAATTGACAGAGGGGAGGCAGCCTTTTGCTGGTCACACTCCCTCCTTCCAAAGGCATCCCCATCCCCGGTCACTGATTGTGTTTAGAATAGAATAGCAAAGTACCGCACCACTATTCAAACCTTGCCAATTACTTTTGCAAGAACCTCTGAGATTCTGCTCTTTGAGGGTATCATCTACCTTGCTAAAATATAACCTTTATACATAACAGTGTGTAGGAATAGACCCACAAAATTTATTTCATTTTGCAAGTTAGATATACATGTTTATAGAAAAAGGTGAGATTATATGAGAAAATTCAAGATGAGGACAAAATTTGACATAATTATATATACCATTAAAACAGACTTTTTTTTTTTTTTTTTTTTTTTTTTTTTGCGGTACGCGGGCCTCTCACTGCTGTGGCCTCTCCCATTGTGGAGCACAAGCTCCAGATGCGCAGGCTCAGCAGCCATGGCTCACAGGCCCAGCCGCTCCGTGGCATGTGGGGTCTTCCCGGACCGGGGCACGAACCCATGTCCCCTGCATCGGCAGGTGGACTCTCAAGCACTGTGCCACCAGGGAAGCCCCAAAGCAGACATTTTTAAATGTAGAAGTGTATGTAGGATTAATTATTACAATGTATACTTTCAGTTCTTTTACATTCTGAAACATTTTATCCATACTAACTATAAGTAAATATATACCTAGAAAAAAGATTAAATATGGGCAAAGAAATAAAATTAAATAATCTCTCCAGTTTCAGTCATAATTAATAGTGAACCCCAATTAACTAGAACAAAAAACATAATGAGAATCTGAATTATTTGAATTGGTTATTAACATTAATCAAATAGGGCAGACAATTAGCTGTAATAGGTTGATTTCCTTAATGTCAACTGACATAGTATGAAATGTCCAATCCATTCATCATTCTTCATACAAGTTCTTATAACTAAAATGTGACTCCTTCCCTGCTCTCTTTATTCTCCCCTTTCATCTTCCACTTTTTTAATCCTCCATGTCAAGTCCATGAAAAACTTTTACTGGCTATTCAGTTTATACAGATCTTGTCCCTCCAAACTGTTCCAACATTTCACCACACCATTCTTTTTTAACACCTACAATGCAATTAATAGCCCTAAAGTACAAGCAGCAACAACCATAATAATGAATTATATAAAATAGCTCATACATGATTTGATGTTAAGAAACGCAATGTTAATTTTTTGAATTTTCTCTATAAACAAATGTGACAAGTTATAAACACATAAAGCATTACAAGTTCAAATGCTCCAAATTTAGAAAGATATCCTGAGGGTTGCTTTAAATTTTCATATGTCTCTTTGACTTTTTTTGTATGTTTGTTCAATACTAACTTTGAATGGACTACCAAAATCTGTGTTAGTTTCCTAAGGCTGCCATAACAAATTACCACAAGCTGGGTGGATTAAAACAACAGAAGTTTATTCTCTCACAGGTGTAGAGGCTAGGAGTCTGAAATCATAGTGTTAGCAGGGCCATACAACTTCTTAGGGAAGAATGCTCCCTTGTGTTTTCTAGCTTCTGGTGGTCATTGGCAATCTGGAACATCTCTTGGTTTGCATCACCCTCAACCTCAGCCTCCAATGTCTTCTTCCCTGTGTGTCCTCCACTTTCTCTCATAAAGACACAGATCACTGGATTAGGGTCCATCCTAACTAATCCTGTATGATCTCTTTTAAACTTGATTACATCTACAAAGACCTCATTTCCAAATAGGGTCACATTCTAGGTACTGGGAGTTAAGACTTGATCATAAATTTGGGGAGCATAATTCTATTCACCTACCCTCTGCCCCCCAAATCCATGTCCTTTCCACATGCAAAATGGTTTCATGACATCATGACATCCCCAAAAGTCTTAACCCATTCCAGTATCAACTCTAAGTCCAAACTCTAATCTAAATCACCTAAGTCAGGTATGAGTGAGACTCTGATTATGACCCAACTGGGAAAAAAATTCCTCTCCATCTATGGACCTGTGAAATTGGAAACAAGTTATATGCTTCTAAAATATAATGGTGAAACATGCATTGGATAGATATTACCATTCTGGAAAGAAAAACTGGAAGGAAAAAAAGGGGGTCACTTATCCCAAGTAAGTTCAAAACTCAGCAGGGCAAATTCTATTAGGTTTCCTGGCCTGAGAATTCTCCGTGGTTCGATGCTCCTACTTCTCAACTCTCTATAGTGACACTGATTTTGAATATACCTTTAAACAAAGTCATTTCAGACTTACATTTAGATCAATCTTTAATGTAAATAATACCCATATTCATATATACTGTCATGAAATGTTAAGCTATAATAGTATACATCCTTTTACATCAGTATCTTCTGTAATGTATAGATTCCTGGTAAAACTAGCAAACAAAATATAAAATTGAATAAGCAGCCATAACAACAGCAATATGCATAGTAAAAAATTAAATAATAGTTAAAGGAGTTGTGTATCTGTAAAATGGAATAATATGCATCCTGTAAAATAAATATCATTGAACGATATGAGACAATGATCTATAAAATACATTTAGATAAGATAAAGCAGTAATCAAAGCACCTATGCATTAAGTTATAGTGCTTATCCCTGGGTTGTGAGAGTACAGGTATTTTAGATTTTCTCTATTCAGATTTTTATATTTTGAAAATTTGAACACAAATATGTATTTTATATAGGAAGAGATAACTGTGGATAGCCTCTTAATAGCATTTGCCAGCCCATTCATTCTCCTTGTTTGCCTACTGCTATAGAGACTATAAAAGCCTTAGATTCAGTTCCAGTTGTCCAGCCTCTTGCATCTAGACTTTGCCAGTGTGAACAAGCTATCTCAATGTGAGATAAGGAAAAATACAATAAGCCATTCTGTGAAATAGCACCTTCCTGATAAAAAAGAGAGGACAGAAAGGCTCTTGTGCTGCCTGAGTAACCCTACTTGCTGCCTTGCATGTACCTGTATGAAGCATGACTCCTGAGGCAACAGATTCTGACATTAAGGAGCTGCTGAGACACCCCTGGAAGTGTCTGTTTCAGAGCTGTATACCTCCAGACACACCTTCAATTATTAGAGCAACAATACATATTTTTTTAAATACGATTAAAAATAGAAGAGCTATAATAGCAACAGAGTTCAAAGGTCACTGACATTGAAGATTCAAACTCTTCTAATATACTGACTTCTTCATGTAGGAAGTTAAAACACTTAATAACATAGACCCAATGAGTAATACCTGAAAAGTTGCTACCTGCTGTTGTTTATGACAATAGAAAATAATTCACGAGATAATAGAACATTTCTAGAACATTTTTACATCTAGGTGATTTCACTAATTCATCTTAGTTATTCTGGTAATAAATAATCACTGAGCCATTAAGTCAGATGCTAGGGAATTGAAAACTGTCTTTAGAATTCTTAAGTTACTTTTATATTAAAAAAATAAATAACTACTCACCTAGCACAATTGTGAAATTTTAAGATTATATTCCTCTAGCATTAGGAACAATTCAGCTTTCATCATAAAGTTTTTAGTACATTTTTCTCTAATGATATCATTTCAATTTCTGCTTAGTCAATATATATCTATTTGAGCACCTATGAGGTACCAAACGTTTCACATATTGCTATGATACATAAATGTACTCATAAGAAAATGGGCAAGAATCCCTGCTCTTAAAGAATTTATACTCTAGAAGATAAATTGAAAATACAATTTATATTTTTAGTTAAATAATTGTCAATGTAATCTGTGGTATGAAGACGCATGGTTTGAGAGCTTTCAGGAGGGCTTACCCTAGTTTAGAGGGTCAAGATAGACAAATGTCTGTAGGTAGTAGCACTCAAAAATATTGTGTCAACCAAAGACTAAAGGTTAGAACTAAAAATGAGTGTGTTTGTATGAATAAAGAAATAGTAGTAGGATGGACAAGAAAATTCTCAGCAAAGAGAAAAGTTATGGATGGGGAAAGGACCAATGTAGTTGGTGCACCATAAAGGAGATAAACACATGAAGAGACCTGAGGATGGGTAGACAGAAAAGAGTCAAGATAATTTGGGAATTTCTAAGCAATGGGAAGCTTCCAAAGATTATTAACTATGAATGTAATATGATCAGATATTTTCATTTGACTTATCAGTCTGATATATTCCCTGTGGAGAGCAAAATTAAGAAAGTCAAACACATAGTAGGAGAACGTTTAATATCCCGTAATCCCTTGGCATTATAATGGTGGCTTGCACGATCGGTATAACAGAAAAAAGTGAAGATAAGGAAATGATTAGATATATCTGATTCAATGGAGAAAGTAAATATGAGGGACATTTAAAAAGTGACTCAGCTTTCTGGATTAAGAAAATGGATGGACTGAGGGGACGTTTACAGCTAAATAAGAAGGCTCCCAAAATAACAAAGGTGGGTGAGAAAGACAATGCACTGAACACTGAATGAATAAGTCTGAGGTAACTGTTTGCCATCCAAGTATAGGTATCAGGTGCTTAATTTGACATATAGGATTGGATATGAGAGAAGAGGTGTGGATGTCAGCGGTTTAAGGTATTAATTTAGGTCATTGGTGTAAGTAAATAAACAGAGAATGCAACTTAAAAGATAGTAAGACTTGACATCAAACAACTAGGAATACCAAAAAATTGGCAAGAAGAGGTAGGTAAGGTATAAAAGACCTTGAAGCAAAATGGCCAGAGACATAGAGAGGTAACTTTTGCTGTTGTTGTTTAAAAAGAGTGTATGTTTACAAAGCAGAGAGTGTTTTGTTCCTATCTAAATACTTTTGGTAATGTGCTGAAGATAAAAATCAGGTTGAAATAAGTTGAAGGATAACTGGGTATAATAGTGAAGAGTTCTCCAGAGAAACAATCGATAGAATATATATAAATGTATGTACATATATACAACTGTAAACATACATATAGAGGGATTTATGAGGGACTGGCTCATGCAATTATGGAAGCTGAGAAGTCCCATGATCTGTTGTCTGTAAGCTGGAGACTCAGGGAAAACCACGGGTGGAAATCCAGTCTGAACCTAAAGGCCTGAGAACCAGGAGAGGCAATGGTATAAATCCTGATCTGAGTCTGAAGGCCCAAGAATAAGGAGCGCCAGTGTACAAGGGCAGGAAAACATGAATTTCCAAGCTCAAGAAGAGAGCAAATTTTCCCTTCCTCTGCCTTTTTGTTCTATTCAAGCTTTCAACAGACTAGATGATGCCCACCTACACTGGTGAGGGTGATTTTCTTTCTTCAGTCTACAGATTCAAATGCAAATCATTTCCATATACACCTTCACAGATATACCCAGAAATAATGTTTTACCAACTATCTGGGCATCCCTGAGCCCAGTCAATCTGACACACCACAGTGTTAAACATCACAGTGGGAGAATGAGAAAATGAAGTGCGTGAATTTAACAACTTAGTAAAAGTTTACCTTTGAATTGGAGAAGAGAGATAAAAGACATAATCAGGAAAATGTAGAGTTGATGTGTGGATTGTTTTATTTATTTATTTATTTATTTATTTATTTTTTGTATGTGTGTGGTAAAAGTCACATAATATAAAACATACTATTTTAACCATATTTAACTGTATAGTTCGGTGGCAGTAGGTACATTCACATTGTTGTGCAACTCTCACCATCATCCATCCCCCGAATTTTTCACCTTCCTAAACTGAAACTCTGTCCCCTTTAAACACTAACTCTCCATTCCCCCTCCTCACCTCCCCACCCACTGGCCCCTGGCATCTACCAATGTACTCTCTGACTGTATATATTTGAGTACTCTAGGTACCTCGTATAAGTGGAATCAAACAGTATTTGTCTGCACCTAATGTGTATTGGAATGCATTTTTAAGGTTAACAATATATGTCCTGCAAACAGGTTGTACTTTCTTTTTTTTTCCCCCTGTGCTATACAGTAGGCCTTCACCAGCCATCTACTTCATACACAGTAGTGTACATACGTCAATCCCAATCTCCCAATCCATCCCACCACCACCCCACTTCCCCCTTGATTGTTTTATTTTTAAATAGGAGATAATAGAGCATATGTACAGGTTGATGGGAAGGATCCAGTAGATATTATATTTTAGTGGATTCCCCATTGGGTTGCAAGTTACCTGAGGGCAGCTGTACCTCTTCTGCACTGTATCAACAATTAGAATAACACCCAGAGATGAATTTTGAATGAATGCATGAAATCGTAAAAGAATGAACAAATGAATCCAATGGAGAGTGTCAAGTTAAAGTCACTGGAGAGAGATTAGTATCAATGGCACAAGATTTTGAAGAAGTCTTGGAAAGGATAGAGGACAGTTATTTCTTCAGAAAGACAGTGAAGAAGATAAATTAATAGAGACACAAGTAGGTTAGCCAATTCAGTAGATGGTGGCTGAGCCTAGAGCCATCTATTTTCCCTGTGAAATAAAAGGCTGGGCTATATACTGATAGTGGTAGGGGAGGAGGGAGTGAAAAGCTTTAAAGAGTTATAGAAAAGCCGGAAAAGAGAACTCACAAGAGGAAAGTAGTAAGATTGACAGGCAGTATTGGAGAGGCCTGGTGGAAATCTATGATCATGAAATATGTAAGAAGACTTAAATAACCTTGATATATTGTTAACAGCATCCACAATTAAAATGGAGTTACTGTTTACGTGATCTGTGTGTGACCTCTGAATAAGAAACAATTCAGATACAACCATTGTTTCTGATATGTGACCATTGTTTATATTCGTAATCCATGCATTGTTTGCAACTTTGCATCAAGCTTGCCCTCATTCAAATAATTAGATTTAACCACATCGTCCTTTCCAGGTTGAACATTTCAAAGGTCTTATTCATATAAATAACTACAGGTCCAAATATATTTCTGCTATTGCAGCAGCAGCTGCAGAATGCATCAAACTAGTTGATCTGCACTGAGCTTGCCTCCAGGAAATTAAATTTCTAGAATCTGGAATAGGCCAAAATGCACACAAAACATCCTTAGCTATGGTTTTCTCACCCTCTTATTCTCAAGTCTACTAGTCTTTAGGAGCCACGTATACTGGGGATGCCTAAAAATCTAATAAGTATGACAAAATTCTTAAGAACTTTTCTACCTTAAAAATCAAAAGAAAAATTTAAAACTTTAAAAAGCTCTGTTTTTCTTAGAGATGCTTCTGCTCTGTACCTGTAACTGATCACTTCCTACTAAAGCTCAGACCACAATCTGGTTGACTGATGCTTGGTACCACCAGGATAGATGTTGGATAAAATATTTATGATGCGAGCAGTTTACATTGAACAAGTTAGTGCTTAAATCTATATATTTATTTTGTTAATGAAGAGTCACTTTTTAAAAAATCTTGCATAGAGAATAGCTAAGGACAAATTAAAATTGTCAAGTACTTTTACTGAGTCAATAAATTTCAGAATTTTTCATAAAGGTCATACTGGCTTTTATTTAATCTGCTTTACTACTTGTTGCTGCTTAAATACATGATATTACATATTTGTTTACACATTACATCAATAATAAGCTTTAATCTGTTACTAAATACCAAACCCTTATACAAAAGTTGCTTCCTCCTTGTTTCTTAGACCTGAAATCAGATTGCTTGAACATGTAAGCACACAAATGTATGTTGAATTAAACTGAAAAATAAAGTCACTAATGGCTCTTGGTCAGCCACTGCATTAGAGGTGAAGGATGTAGAGATAAATAAACACCTTCCCAAACCCCAATCTTATAACAGGCACAGGCAAGAGATAGTAAATGAAACTATAGATGGATGGGCAATTGCAGAAGAGGGGTCAAGGAAGTCATCAAAGAAGAAATAAAATCTGAACTGGTTTCTATAGAACAAAGAGCTATTTACCTATCAAGCAAGAGACAGTGGGCATTACAGACAAAGTGAACAGTGTTTGCCAAACCGCAGAAGGGTGACAGGTCAGGGGACACACAAAGAAAGATTCACAGGATTGTATTTATGGTACATAAAGTAGGAGAAGGAAAGTGGAGGTGGTCATCAAAGAAAGTGAAGTGTAAATCGGGCATGGTTATACATGGCCTTTATGTATATCACTGAGAAGTTGTGCTGCATTAAGTTACCTAAATTCTCAATAGATGGGGGAGGGTGTGTATTTGTGTCTTAGGACTGTCATAACAAAAAAACACCAACTGGGTAACCTCAAACAACAGAAATTTACCGACTCAGATCTCTGAAGGCTAGAAGTCTGAAATCAGGATAACGGCAGGGTTAAATTCTGAATGCAGTAGCTAATAACACAGAAAAGGGTGAGATCACAAAGAAAATTCGTAAAATAAGTGAAAGGAAGAGGGCCATGGAAAGAACATTCACAGCTACACAGAGGAATACAGAGGAGGAGAATTGGGACAAAGAGACATAAAGCATCCTAAGTGGGGAGAAGGTGATATGGGCTAACACATATGAAGCAAAACGGAGGACAAGTGAGACAAGCGGAGACATTCATTTGACAGTTAATGGATCACTCTTGGTCTTTATGGCCTCAAGCACACCTTTATTGTAGCGAATTTAGAAGGGGAAGCTGTGTCAAGGAAAGATATATTAAAAATGAAAAATACAAGACAATGTATATTTATAGGAAGAGAGAGCCTTTGAGGCTATGGGACAATGCTAAGGAGACACGAAGTGCCCTGCACTCTATCAGGAAGAATGGCCCCTTTTTTAGTGATTGGAGAGGAAGATGCAAGAATGTGTGGAAACCAAGATAAATTAGAGGTTGGCAGAAGAGTGAGAAGCTGGAAGAGCTGACAGCTGAAAACGTCCTTGTTTGTTTTTTAGGAAAATGTTCCATCATCTGCCAGAGAAAGGTGTGGCAGCTGCGGGCAGCAACTCATAGGGTCTCCTTGCACACCTGCCATCCAGCCATGAGGTTAGTTAAGGCTGGAGCCTCCTGAGATGCTGGGACAGAAATGGGATATGTATAACTTAGCACACAGAGGTACCAGTGCTGTGGGATATTTCCTCTTCCTTTCAGGGCATTAGTTACGTTAATTTTTGTAAACTAAAGTTATCATAGAAATACCTTCGGTGAATACTCTGGCTTTTGTTCCTCTTTAAGTATAATTTCAGACATAAAAGAACCTTCTAGAAACCTGTAATACTTATTTCTTTCATAATGTAAAGTTAGGATATAAACAAAACATAACTGCCAATCCTGATGTGAATGTAGAGAAAATGAATGGCTTTTAAAAAGATAGCATTTGTCAGACTTCCAGGTAAGATGGCGGAAGAGTAAGACGCGGAGATCACCTTCCTCCCCACGGATACACCAGAAATACAGCTACACGTGGAACAACTCCTACAGAACACCTACTGAACGCTGGCAGAAGACCCCAGACCTCCCAAAAGGCAAGAAACTCCCCACATACCTGGGTAGGGCAAAGCGGAGAGATCCCCAAACAGAGGATCGGTGCCGAGCGGCACTCACCAGCCCGAGAGGCTTATCTGCTCACCCGCCGGGGCGCGCAGCGCTGGAAGCTGAGGCTCGGGCTTCGGTCAGAGCGCAGGGAGAGGACTGGGGCTGGCGGCGAGAACTCAGCCTGAAGGGGGCTAATGTGCCACAGCTAGCCGGGAGGGAGTCCGGGAAAACTCTGGAGCTGCCGAAGAGGCAAGAGACTTTTTCTTCCCTCTTGGTTTCCTGGTGCGCGAGGAGAGGGGATTAAGAGCGCTGCTTAAAGGGGCTCCACAGACGGGCGCGAGTCGCGACTGAAAGCGCGGAGCCCAGTGACAGGCGTGGGACGCTGGGGCTGCTGCTGCTGCCGCCGCCAAGAAGCCTGTGTGCGAGCGCAGGTCACTGTCCACACCGCCCTTCCGGGAGCCTGTGCAGCCCGCCACTGCCGGGGTCCCGGGATCCAGGGGCGGCTTCCCTGGGAGAACGCACGGCGCGCCTCGGGCTGGTGCAACGTCACGCCGACCTCTGCCGCTGCAGGCTCGCCCCGCACTCCGTGCCCCTCCCTCCCGCCCGGCCTGAGTGAGCCAGAGTCCCCGAAGAGGCTGCTCCTTTAACCCTGTCCTGTCTGAGCGAAGAACAGACGCCCTCTGGCGACCTACACGCAGAGGCGGGGCCAAATCCAAAGCTGAGACCCAGGAGCTGTGAGAACAAAGAAGAGAAAGGGAAACCTCTCCCAGCAGCCTCAGAAACAGTGGATTAAAGCTCCACAATCAACTTGATGTACCCTGCATCTGTGGAATACATGAATAGACAACAAATCATCCCAAATTGAGGAGCCAGGAGTCAGTGCTGTGCCTCTGAGGTGGGAGAGCCAACTTCAGGACACTGGTCCACAAGAGACCTCCCAGCTCCACATAATATCAAACGGCGAAAATCTTCCAGAGATCTCCATCTCAACACCAGCACCCAGCTTCACTCAACGACCAGCAAGCTACAGTGCTGGACACCCTATGCCAAACAACTAGCAAGACAGGAACACAACGCCACCCATTAGCAGAGAGGTGGCCTAAAATCATAAAAAGTCCACAGACACCTCAAAACACACCACCAGACGTGGACCTGCCCACCAGAAAGACAAGATCCAGCCTCATCCACCAGAACACAGGCACTAGTCCCCTCCGCCAGGAAGCCTACACAACCCACTAAACCAACCTTAGCCACTGGGGACAGACACCAAAAACAACGGGAACTACGAACCTGCAGCCTGCAAAAAGGAGACCCCAAACACAGTAACATAAGCAAAATGAGAAGACAGAAAAACACACAGCAGGAGAAGGAGCAAGATAAAAACCCACCAGATCTAACAAATGAAGAGGTAATAGGCAGTCTACCTGAAAAAGAATTCAGAATAATGATGGTAAAGATGATCCAAGATTCTATTTCCCAGATCCAAAATCTTGGAAATAGAATAGACAAAATGCAAGAAACAGTTAACAAGGACCTAGAAGAACTAAAGATGAATCAAGCAACGATTAAAAACACAATACATGAAATAAAAAATACTCTAGATGGGATCAATAGCAGAATAACTGAGGCAGAAGAACGGATAAGTGAGGTGGAAGATAAAATAGTGGAAATAACTGCTGCAGAGCAAAATAAAGAAAAAAGAATGAAAAGAACAGAGGACAGTCTCAGAGACCTCTGGGACAACATTAAACGCACCAACATTCGAATTATAGGGGTTCCAGAAGAAGAAGAGAAAAAGAAAGGGACTGAGAAAATATTTGAAGAGATTATAGTTGAAAACTTCCCTAATATGGGAAAGGAAATAGTTAATCAAGTCCAGGAGGCACAGAGAGTCCCATACAGAATAATTCCAAGGAGAAATACGCCAAGACACATATTAATCAAACTGTCAAAAACACAAAGAAATCATATTAAAAGCAGCAAGGCAAAAACAACAAATAACACACAAGGGAATCCCCATCAGGATAACAGCTGATCTCTCAGCAGAAACTCTACAAGCCAGAAGGGAGTGGCAGGACATAATTAAAGTGATGAAGGAGAAAAACCTGCAACCAAGATTACTCTACCCAGCAAGGATCTCTTTCAGATTTGATGGAGAAATTAAAATGTTTACAGACAAGCAAAAGCTGAGAGAGTTCAGCACCACCAAACCAGCTTTACAACAAATGCTAAAGGAACTTCTCTAGGCAAGAAACACAACAGAAGGAAAAGACCTACAATAACGAACCCAAAACAATTAAGAAAATGGGAATAGGAACATACATATCGATAATTACCTTAAATGTAAATGGACTAAATGCTCCCACCAAAAGATACAGATTGGCTGAATGGATACAAAAACAAGACCCATATATATGCTGTCTACAAGAGACCCACTTCAGACCTAGAGACACATACAGACTGAAAGTAAGGGGATGGAAAAAGATATTCCATGCAAATGGAAACCAAAAGAAAGCTGGAGTAGCAATTCTCATATCAGACAAAATAGACTTTAAAATAAAGACTACTAGAAGAGACAAAGAAGGACACTACATAATGATCAAGGGATCGATCCAAGAAGAAGATATAACAATTGTAAATATTTATGCACCCAACATAGGAGCACCTCAATACATAAGGCAAATACTAACAGCCATAAAAGGAGAAATCGACAGTACCACACTCATAGTAGGGGACTTTAACACCCCACTTTCACCAATGGACAGATCATCCAAAATGAAAATAAATTAGGAAACACAAGCTTTAAATGATACATTAAACAAGATGGACTTAATTGATATTTATAGGACATTCCATCCAGAAACAACGGAATACATATTTTTCTCAAGTGCTCATGGAACATTCTCCAGGATAGATCATATCTTGGGTCACAAATCAAGCCTTGGTAAATTTAAGAAAATTGAAATTGTATTAAGTATCTTTTCCGACCACAATGCTATGAGACTAGATATCAATTACAGGAAAAGAGCTGTAAAAAATACAAACACATGGAGGCTAAACAATACACTACTTAATAACAAAGTGATCACTGAAGAAATCAAAGGGGAAATTAAAAAATACCTAGAAACAAATGACAATGGAGACACGACAACCCAAAACCTATGGGATACAGCAAAAGCAGTTCTAAGAGGGAAGTTTATAGCAATAAAATCCCACCTTAAGAAACAGGAAACATCTCGAATAAACAACCTAACCTTGTAACTAAAGCAATTAGAGAAAGAAGAACAAAAACATCCCAAAGTTAGCAGAAGGAAAGAAATCATAAAAATCAGATCAGAAATAAATGAAAAAGAAATGAAGGAAACGATAGCAAAGATCAATAAAACTAAAAGCTGGTTCTGTGAGAAGATAAACAAAATTGCTAAACCATTAGCCAGACTCATCAAGGAAAAAAGGGAGAAGACTCAAATCAATAGAATTAGAAATGAAAAAGGAGAAGTAACAACTGACACTGCAGAAATACAAAAGATCATGAGAGATTACTACAAGCAACTCTATGCCAATAAAATGGACAACCTGGAAGAAATGGACAAATTCTTAGAAAAGCACAACCTGCCAAGACTGAATCAGGAAGAAATAGAAAATATGAACAGACCAATCACAAGCACTGAAATTGAAACTGTGATAAAAAATCTTCCAAAAAACAAAAGCCCAGGACCAGATGCCTTCACAGACGAATTCTATCAAGCATTTAGAGAAGAGCTAACACCTATCCTTCTCAAACTCTTCCAAAATATAGCAGAGGGAGGAACACTCCCAAACTCATTCTACGAGGCCACCATCACCTTGATACCAAAACCAGACAAGGATGTCACAAAGAAAGAAAACTATAGGCCAATATCACTGATGAACATAGATGCAAAAATCCTCAACAAAATACTAGCAAACAGAATCCAACAGCACATTAAAAGGATCATACACCATGATCAAGTGGGGTTTATTCCAGGAATGCAAGGATTCTTCAATATACGCAAATCAATCAATGTCATACACCATATTAACAAATTGAAGGAGAAAAACCATATGATCATCTCAATAGATGCAGAGAAAGCTTTCGACAAAATTCAACACCCATTTATGATAAAAACCCTGCAGAAAGTAGGCATAGAGGGAACTTTCCTCAACATAATAAAGGCCATATATGACAAACCCACAGCCAGCATCGTCCTCAGTGGTGAAAAACTGAAACCATTTCCACTAAGATCAGGAACAAGACAAGGTTGCCCACTCTCACCACTCTTATTCAACCTAGTTTTGGAAGTTTTAGCCACAGCAATCAGAGAAGAAAAGGAAATAAAAGGAATCCAAATTGGAAAAGAAGAAGTAAAGCTGTCACTGTTTGCAGATGACATGATACTATACATAGAGAATCCTAAAGATGCTACCAGAAAACTACTAGAGTTAATCAATGAATTTGGTAAAGTTGCAGGATACAAAATTAATGCACAGAAATCTCTGGCATTCCTATATACTAATGATGAAAAATCTGAAAGTGAAATCAAGGAAACACTCCCATTTACCATTGCAACAAAAATAATAAAATATCTAGGAATAAACCTACCTAAGGAGACAAAAGACCTGTATGCAGAAAATTATAAGACACTGATGAAAGAAATTAAAGATGATACAAATAGATGGAGAGATGTACCATGTTCTTGGATTGGAAGAATCAACATTGTGAAAATGACTCTACTACCCAAAGCAATCTACAGATTCAATGCAATCCCTATCAAACTACCACTGGCATTTTTCACAGAACTAGAGCAAAAAATTTCACAATTTGTATGGAAACACAAAAGACCCCGAATAGCTAAAGCAATCTTGAGAACGAAAAATGGAGCTGTAGGAATCAGGCTCCCTGACTTCAGACTATACTACAAAGCTAAATAATCAAGACAGTATGGTACTGGCACAAAAACAGAAAGATAGATCAATGGAACAGGGTAGAAAGCCCAGAGATAAACCCACGGACATATGGTCACCTTATCTTTGATAAAGGAGGCAGGAATGTAGAGTGGAGAAAGGACAGTCTCTTCAATAAGTGGTGCTGGGAAAACTGGATAGGGACGTGTAAAAGTATGAGATTAGATCACTCCCTAACACCATACACAAAAATAAGCTCAAAATGGATTAAAGACCTAAATGTAAGGCCAGACACTATCAAACTCTTAGAGGAAAACATAGGCAGAACACTCTATGACATAAATCACAGCAAGATTCTTTTTGACCCACCTCCTAGAGAAATGGAAATAAAGACAAAAATAAACACATGGGACCTAATGAAACTTCAAAGCTTTTGCACAGCAAAGGAAACCATAAACAAGACCAAAAGACAACCCTCAGAATGGGAGAAAATATTTGCAAATGAAGCAACTGACAAAGGATTAATCTCCAAAATTTATAAGCAGCTCATGCAGCTCAATAACAAAAAAACAAACAACCCAATCCAAAAATGGGCAGAAGACCTAAATAGACATTTCTCCACAGAAGATATACAGACTGCCAACAAACACATGAAAGGATGCTCAACATCTTTACTCATTAGAGAAATGCAAATCAAAACTACAATGAGATATCATCTCACACCAGTCAGAATGGCCATCATCAAAAAATCTAGAAACAATAAATGCTGGAGAGGGTGTGGAAAAAAGGGAACACTCTTGCACTGCTGGTGGGAATGTGAATTGGTACAGCCACTATGGAGAACGGTATGGAGGTTCCTTAAAAAACTAAAAATAGAACTACCATATGACCCAGCAATCCCACTACTGGGCATATACCCTGAGAAAACCATAATTCAAAAAGAGACATGTACCAAATGTTCATAGCAGCCCTATTTACAATAGCCCGGAGATGGAAACAACCTAAGTGTCCATCATCGGATGAATGGATAAAGAAGATGTGGCTCATATATACAATGGAATATTACTCAGCCATAAAAAGAAATGAAATTGAGCTATTTGTAATGAGGTGGATGGACCTAGAGTCTGTCATACAGAGTGAAGTAAGTCAGAAAGAGAAAGACAAATACTGTATGCTAACACATATATATGGAATTTAAGAAAAAAAATGTCATGAAGAGCATAGGGGTAAGACAGGAATAAAGACACAGACCTACTAGAGAATGGACTTGAGGATATGGGGAGGGGGAAGGGTAAGTTGTGACAAAGTGAAAGAGCGGCATGGACATATATACACTACCAAACGTAAGGTAGATAGCTAGTGGGAAGCAGCCGCATAGCACAGGGAGATCAGCTCGGTGCTTTGTGACCACCTGGAGGGGTGGGATAGGGAGGGTGGGAGGGAGACGCAAAAGGGAGGGGATATGGAAACATATGTATATGTATAACTGATTAAATTTGTTATAAAGCAAAAAAAAAAAAAAAGAAACCATTAAAGATAGTGAAGAAATCTAAAAAAAAAACAAAACAAAACACACACACACACACACACACACACAAAGATAGCATTTGTACCTGTATTTCATTTTAGCCTACATGATTCCTATTAATAATTCTATTTAAAATTCTGTTTTATGATATATAAATCATTTATGTAATCCTTTCATTTGATTCACATTAAGAGTAATTGATTAGGGGCTTCCCTGGTAGCGCAGTGGTGGAGAGTCCGCCTGCCAATGCAGGGCACACGGGTTCATTCCCCGGTCCGGGAGGATCCCACATGCTGCGGAGCGGCTGGGCCCGTGAGCCATGGCCGCTGAGCCTGCGGGTCCAGAGCCTGTGCTCCACAACGGGAGAGGCCACAACAGTGAGAGGCCCGCGTACCGCAAAAAGAGTAATTGATTAAATGGAAGAAAGTTAATTAAATGTTTTGCTATTTATGTGACCCACAAAACCATTTATTTTGCATTTAAAATTATAATATATACTTATGCAAAATCAACTGAGGCTTTTAGTCATTTTAGTTTGAAGAAAAAAGATTTAGAATATTTAGACTATTTAAAAATCACCAGGTATTTTCTAATTTTTAAAAAACATGTTCAACATTCATTTACAGATATTGTGAGTTATTTAATTCAGCATTAAAATCTAGAAATTCTCAAAGTTTCCTAATAGTTAGTAAACTGGTTCAGACTGGAGTCTTTAGAGTTTCTAAGACACTGATATAATTTACTTAAAATAAAATATTGCAAGAAATGGAAGAGACAAATAAAATTCTGGTTTGTAAAGCCAATATAAGAATATGAGAATAAACATCTGATCTTTCATGAATATGAAATATTTTATTTTCTTAAAATTCAACAGTAAATGTATTTAGTTTATAATTTTCTTCAAACATCATGGATTGTCTTCCCAGGCAAATGTCTGTAATGTATTATTTCCAAGTTATTATAAATCTCTTTAGAAAAATGAAGATAATAGTGCCCAGGATTTAATGATCTATGCAGAGAAATGCCTCCAGCTCCAGGGTGACCCTGGAGGAAGACATGGCACTATCCCTGGGTAGTCTATTTATGGAACCATTCTTGGTGTCACGACCCCTAAAAAACTGATGCTGTCATAACCCATTTGCTGTCTTATATGTGTTTCAGCAACTGTATATAAATTGGATCTTTATAAATTATTATAAATGAAACAGGTAATATTATGAGGAATCCTTTGATAAGACAGATAAAGTCATTCACAAATAATCACCTGATATTTCACATTTTCTCTACATCCACATTTCCCCCCAAATTTGGATATATTTAAGAATTTGAGCTCAACTATAGGTCCTTTTTACCATGGCAAGATTGCTATGTAAATAGTCCTGATGTTATGCAAGATTCTTAGTCAATACTTTAAATAAATACAAAGTATTCTTTAGAAGCAAAAAATTTCCTACTTTTTTTGTATGGAGTATATTAACTATAGTATCAAAAGGATAGATCATATCTTTAAAGAAAATCTAAAAACCATCTAGGCTAGGGCTTGGAGGTAAAAATGTAAGCCTGGCATCAAAAAAGTTATTCTGTATGTATTCAAAAGAATTGTTAGAGCAGTGCTTCTCAAATATTCATGTGCAGAAGAATCACCTGGGGATGTATTAAAGTGAAGGTCTGGGGTGGGGCCTGAGATTCTAAAGTCTAACAAGCTCTAAAATAGAACTGATTCTGCAGATCACATATTTTGCAGCAAAGTAGGAGAGATTCCTTTTATCCTTGGACTACATACATGCAGACCTTGAAAATAATAATCTTATTTCCACAATTATTCAAGAAAAAAATGCACTTTTAAAAACTGAAAGATCAGGAATAATATCAAAAATTGGGCCAATTCTGATCGATATATAAGAAAAAAATCTATCCTTAAAAATAGAGTTTCTTATTAGCTACTGTGAGATTTAATTGAGGTGCACAGAATGTACAAAGCAGACTCATAATCAAAATGAAGCCCAGATACTTTTTCAGAAAAGACAGACATTTTTGTTTTCTTAGAAAACATGGGTCATAATTATTTTTTAAAGTAATAACAATTATCCTGGACCTTTGCTCTCATATTCAGTACTCTTCAGATTAATGGCACCGCAACAAGGAAAACGGAGTCAAGGACAGGCGGCCAGTGGTGGGTTGGCAGATTCAAAGCCTCAACATTCCTCAAAGGTCTCTGATTTCCTTTGCATTCACCGAACATACTTCCAGGAAGAGGAACGGATTACCATATTTTATGAAATCCAATCTCTAAACCATTCCCAATTCATTCTAGTGAAGTAGTAAACTAAATTACTGAACACCAAATTTAGAAGAAAATAGCAATGCTGGTGAGTACTGACGCCCAGGTCTCCTCCATCTCTCACTGACTGTGGAGTCGGGTGAAGATGCACAGATGTTTAGCCTTGAGATGGATAGTAATGCCTTCTGGACTTTCACGGGATTTCAGTGCTGTGAGTAGATTTATTTTTATAGGTGTTGTAGTAGATCACCTTCTCATTTAACTTTACGAAATGTAGGCAAGCAATGGAACTTAATGTTATAGGAACAGGTCATTAAATTGATTTTTAAGCTCAGATTGCTTTTCAAAGTTATCAAAGCTTAGGTCAAGTGGTTTATTCACCCTGAGAGAGAAGAATACGACTCAATAAAAGTAAGTAAAGAGCAAAGGAGGCACAAGAAGACGGCAGAATCGAAAGTAGTCTTCTATTAGAGATAATTAAAGGGGCATCCTTTCCTTTGTCTAGGCTGAAGAGGGACTCAGATAATAAACTGATTTGAAAGAGTGAAGGGAGATACGGTCATTGATTTTTTTTAAAAGCTGGCTCAAAATTTGCATATAATTTTTACAATTGTAAGATACCTTAGAGAATATTTGGTCTTCTTCACTGAATTTTCAGATAAGAAAAAGGTATTTAGAAATATATGACAATTACTACCTCAACATCCTCATTCCTTCACTACCACCCTCAAGACACAGCAGCTCACAGTGCACCACACACACACACACACACACACACACACACATCACAGGACCCAGTAAAATTATGTGCTGTTAAATTTATTTCATTATTTATTTAAAAGTAACACATTACACGTAAAGAATTTCCACCATCCCTAAATAATTCCAAATATATCTTTAATATTAATGATAATTATTTGCCCCATCTGATGCTAAAAAATATTTCAGACCCATTTTACAAGGAGAAATGATTAATATTTTGATAGGCTTCATTGAATTTCTTAGCAGTGAGTTATTTTACCGTTAAGGAATCTCACAGTTTGCTGAATTTGCTTTAAAAAGCTTTCATGCTTAGGATGAGTTATTTATTTAGGGGTTTACATTTAAAGTGTTATTTTGGATAATAATTCAAATTGTTGTTTTGGACAAATGTACTGTAACTCTACATTTAGACAATTCCAAACACATTTTCAAGGTTTAGAAGAAATGTCTAATTTGCACTTGACCCATATTTGCCATAGTCATAGAATTTTGAAATTGCAAAAAAAAAAAAATCTTAGAGTTTATGCATTTTGCAGATGCATAGTTTTTGGTGTTTGAAGTTATGAGATTGAAAAAAAATATGATGTTCTGAGACTGTATTTCAAACAATAAGTCTAACCTCAGATGTAAGAGATAATGAGCAGGGAAGGGGGGGTAAATAGTTGGGGCACAGAGGATTTGGGGGCCAGTGAAAGTACTCTATATGATGCCATAATGATGGACACATGTCAGTATACATTTGTCCAAACCCTCAGAATGTGCAATGCCAAGAGTGAATCCTAATGTAAACTATGGACTTTGAGTTTTTATTTTCTTCTTTTTTAAATTTTTATTGAAATCTAGTTGATTTACAATGTTCTGTTAGTTTCAGGTGTACAGTAAAGTGATTCAGTTATACATATATTAATGTATAAATATATACATTCTTTTTTATATTCTCTTCCATTATAGGTTATTACAGGATATTAAGTATAGTTCCCTGTGCTATACAGTAGGTCCTTGTTGGTTATCTATTTTATATATGGTAGTGTGTGTAGGTTAATCCCAAACTCCTAATTTCTCCCTTCCACCTTTGGTAACCATAAGTTTGTCTTCCATGTCTGTGAGTCTTAATTTTGTAAATAAGTTCATTTGTATCTTGTTTTTAGATTCCCCATATAAGCGATATCATATGATACTTGTCTTTCTCTGTCTGGCTTACTTCACGTAGTATGATAATCTCTAGGTCTATCCATGTTGCTGCAAATGGCATTATTTCATTCTTTTTTGTGGTCAAGTAATATTCCATTGTGTGTGTGTGTGTGTGTGTGTATACACACACACACACACACACACACCATATCTTCATTATCCATTCATCTGTTGATGGACATTTAGGTTGCTTCCATGTCTTGTCTATTGTAAATACTGCTGCTATGAAAACTGAGGTTCATGTATCTTTTTGAATTATGTTTTTCTCCACATATACACCCAGGAATGGGATTGCAGGATGATATGGAAGCTCTATTGGACTTTGGGTGATTATGATATATTAATGTACGTTCATCAGTCATAAAATATGTACCACTCTCGTGGGGGATGTTGATAATGGAGGAGGCTATGTATGTGTGGGAGCAGGGGGTATACAGGAAATCTACCTTCCTCGTCATTGTGCTGTAAACATAACACTCCTCTAAAAAAACTGCTTTAAAGAAATGAGCAGGAAAGAAAATCATTTAATTCAATCTATCAGGAAACTGATATCTTAGAAAAAGTTAATATTTATTTTTAGCAATGGGCCATAACATAAGATATTGTCTACTTTTTCTTTGAAATACATTAAAATTTTTAGAGGTAATTGAAAATTTGACTTAAATTTAACAGTTTCTTGTCTTTGTGGAATGCTCACTCCCAATTATCTGTATTATGGAACCTTAATGAGTAGCTGTTGAATATAAGACACTCAATTTCTCATTAATCACTTAAATTAAATGACTTGGAAACATTTATCATAGCTATATAAATGGATATATTAAGAAGTATGGCTGCTTTCTGCTAAATGGAAATGAGAATGTTTACAAAATAGAATAGAGTCTATTCTTTTAATATTATTTTAATCTTTTTAGGAGTAAGTGTATTATTGACTCTAAAAAAAGATTGCCAGATGTTAATATTTTGACATTCCTGGTCAGGGAAGAGGGAAACAAGACTGCATTAATTATCAGCCTAGTGTTTAAGTCAAATCAGTAAAAATGCCAGGATGATTGAAGTATTTGTACTGATGATTGAGGAGTGTGATTAGAATGAGGAAGGGGAAGTAGCTGAGCCAGTGAGATAAGAACAGGAATGTACTAGATGGGTGAGCTTCAGGATTTGAAGATGAAGAGAATTTAACCCATAGGAAAGTTATGACTTTACATTCCAAGACTGGTTTTCTACTTTTATGACCGTTGCTTTTCCACATTTCTGCTCAGCACTGCAATGAAGGCAAAATGCAAGCAAAGCATTGTTTTATAAATTAATGAATATCTTAGTGCTTTATTTAAACACAGCATATGAAGGTTAATCAACATTGACAACTTTCTTCAGACTACAGAATGCAGTATCTTTTTGAAAATTATTTCATGTAGTTTTTCTATTGAATTATTTTCAGTTTTCTTTTAATGATATGATTCAGAAACAAACACTAAAGATATAGTGTAATACTGGTAAAATAGTTATTACTTTTTTAAAACTATCTCCCATACTCTTCTTCTAATTATCTTAACCCTACTTCATTAAAAACTCAGTTTAAGATTATATTAGATCAATTCTTCTAAATTTGTTTCCTTTCTTCTCTTACTCCCAATTTACTTTAAGATTACTGTAAGGATACCATAGCCAACCCAAAGTCTCTCTTAAGAAAACTTTGGACTCCATATTCACTGAAATTCTACCCATTTCTTCCACATTCCCCCTTATGGTAGATAAAAAATGACCACAAATTCTTTAGAAAGATCTCCTTCTATTGAGTTGTGAATCGGTGTCCATCTTGTGACTTGATTTTGACCTATAGAACTGTAGTGGAAGAGACACTGTTTAACCTATAAAGATTGGCCTTGAGAGTTCTGTGGCATTCACCTTCACCACTCAGGAAGTTCCCTCTTGGAAGCCAAATACCATCTAAGAAGTTTGACTACCCTAAGAATACCATGACCTAGTCACATGGGGGAAGGGAGGCTCCTTCAGGAGTGCCAAGGTACCCTGACATGTGAAACCCAAGGAGATGACATTGAAGAATGCAGGGATGTTTCAGCCTAAAGGCTATAGATTATAGAGTACCCTCTATATAGAGTAACAAAAGCAGGCACTGAAAGGACAAGGGAAAAACTTAGGAAGCAAAACCCTGACTTTATTGATGGATCAGAGTTAATTACAAAGTAAATGAATTCTACTAAACTTATAATTTACCCAGGTTTAGTCCTGATCTTCTCTCCTAATAAATGACACCACTTGGTTTACATCTACTTTTTTCTAGTATTTAGAGGAAAATGTATATAGTCCAAAATGAAGACCAAACAATCTAATTGCTAAAAGAAAAAAAATGGAGGCTTTAGTTTTTGCTTAAGAACTAGAACTTAAGTTTAAATACAGTCAACCCTTGGTATTTGTGGGGGATTTCTTCCAGCCCCACCCCCCAACAAAATCTGAGAATACTCAAGTCTCATATAAATGGTGCAGTACAATCGGCCTCTTTGCATCCATAAATGCAGACATCGTGGATAGGGGGTGCTGACTGAATACATTTTAATTCAGTTTTCAGATTCCTATTTTAACCTCTAATAATGCCCTATTGTGTCTTCTTAGTCACTGTCCTCTTTTTTATGAACAAATAGAAATTCTAATATTAAAACAAACTCTTTACAATTATATTTGCATATATCTACTCATCTGTCTTCTCCATAAAACTGTAAACTCTTCAAGAAGAGTCATATCCTATTTATTTGTGTGTTTTTATTAACTAGTAAAATGCTGAACACAAAATTAAATGTGTGATTAATTATGGTTGAATGAAAGAATTAAAGGATCCTGTATAATTCATATATTGTAATTATGCTGTTAGAGAGGCTAGCTGGTTAACTTATAAGTGGAACTGAAATAAATTCAATAGGTATTATTAAAAAATATATATTCGGAAATTCCCTGGCAGTCCAGTGGTTGGAACTTGGCACTGAGAACTGGGATCCTGCATGCCACGTGATGTGGTCAAAAAAAAATACATACACACACACACACACACACACACACATTATATTCTTCATGATTATTCTAGGTGATTTGCAGAAACATGAAATACTGAATTTATTCCTGGAAATCTATTTTTAAATTAATCATAAATCTATCAGGTATGAAGTTTCTTATTAATGGACCTTAATTGTAGTTAATTCACTTGCTTTACATTAAAAGAAAAATATTTAAAGCAATTCATTATCTTTTATCAGCCAGACAAAATCCTGAATGCAGTTAATCTGCAACCACCATGATATCCCTTAAGTATATCAAGTAAAAGGTAACAGTAATCTTGAATTCACATAAACAGCTAACTAACACATCATTTATACACTACTGAAAGACTTAAATTATGGAATAAATCTTAAATTATGGAATGAAATAGTATGTAATACATTTACTCACTTCAGGAAAAATATTTTTGAAATACTCCTGAAAGTCTCTATGGTATATGAGTTTAGACATACAGCTTCTATAGATAAGCACTTAATTATTCTCCATAATTATTATTCATTTACAGCACTCAAAAGCATTGATTCTAAAGGATTTCTAAAATGAAACTTTTTCCCAATCATTTGTTCACCAAATTATTTTTAATTTTGACAACGTGTCTGTTTCCTATGTGTCATCTCTAAAAGTTGTAATTTTAACCTTAAAATAGGCCACATCTCTAAAAGGAAAGTTTCTCTTTGTCATAAAATACCATCATCTACGGCTTCCTTGGTAGCACAGTGGTTGGGGGTCTGCCTGCCCGTGCAGGGGACATGGGTTTGAGCCCTGGTCCAGGAAGGTCCCACATGCCGTGGAGCAACTAAGCCCGTACACCACAACTGCTGAGCCTGCGCTCTAGAGCCCGTGAGCCACAACTACTGAGCCCACGAGCCACAACTACTGAAGCCCGTGTGCCTGGAGCCCGTGCTTTGCAGTAAGAGAAGCCACCGCAATGAATAGCCCACGCACCGCAACGAAGAGTAGCCCACGCTCGCTGCAACTAAAGAAAGCCTGTGCGCAGCAATGAAGACCCAACGCACACAAAAATAAAATAAATAAATAAATGACCCTCCAAGCTTCATTTTAAAAAAAAAGAAGTACCATCATCTAGTATCTGAAATTCTTTCATGAATATTTCCATGCTTACTTTAGCCGAACAAGATTTTTTATTTACAATCAAACACCCTCTAAGAGTAAAACAATGGTTAGCTATTAACCCCCATGTACTTAATTGAGTGAAATCTTCTAAGTCAGCACTTGTGAACTCATGGAATTCTTGCCAAAGGAATGGCAACTTTTATTTATTTATTTATTTTTTAATTTTATTTTTAATTTTTTGCTTTATAACAAATTTAATCAGTTATACATATACATATGTTCCCATATCCCCTCCCTTTTGCGTTTCCCTCCCACCCTCCCTATCCCACCCCTCCAGGCGGTCACAAAGCACCGAGCTGATCTCCCTGTGCTATGCGGCTGCTTCCCACTAGCTATCTACCTTACGTTTGGTAGTGTATATATGTCCATGCCGCTCTTTCACTTTGTCACAGCTTACCCTTCCCCCTCCCCATATCCTCAAGTCCATTCTCTAGTAGGTCTGTGTCTGTATTCCTGTCTTACCCCTATGTTCTTCATGACATTTTTTTCTTAAATTCCATATATATGTGTCAGCATACAGTATTTGTCTTTCTCTTTCTGACTTACTTCACTCTGTATGACAGACTCTAGGTCCATCCACCTCATTACAAATAGCTCAATTTCATTTCTTTTTATGGCTGAGTAATATTCCATTGTATATATGTGCCACATCTTCTTTACCCATTCATCCGATGATGGACACTTAGGTTGTTTCCATCTCTGGGCTATTGTAAATAGGGCTGCTATGAACATTTTTGTACATGTCTCTTTTTGAATTATGGTTTTCTCAGGGTATATGCCCAGTAGTGGGATTGCTGGGTCATATGGTAGTTCTATTTTTAGTTTTTTAAGGAACCTCCATACCGTTCTCCATAGTGGCTGTACCAATTCACATTCCCACCAGCAGTGCAAGAGTGTTCCTTTTTTTCCACACCCTCTCCAGCATTTATTGTTTGTAGATTTTTTGATGATGGCCATTCTGACTGGTGTGAGATGATATCTCATTGTAGTTTTGATTTGCATTTCTCTAATGAGTAAAGATGTTGAGCATCCTTTCATGTGTTTGTTGGCAGTCTGTATATCTTCTGTGGAGAAATGTCTATTTAGATCTTCTGCCCATTTTTGGATTGGGTTGTTTGTTTTTTTGTTATTGAGCTGCATGAGCTGCTTATAAATTTTGGAGATTAATCCTTTGTCAGTTGCTTCATTTGCAAATATTTTCTCCCATTCTGAGGGTTGTCTTTTGGTCTTGTTTATGGTTTCCTTTGCTGTGTAAAAGCTTTTAAGTTTCATTAGGTACCATGTGTTTATTTTTGTCTTTATTTCCATTTCTCTAGGAGGTGGGTCAAAAAGGGTCTTGCTCTGATTGATGTCATAGAGTGTTCTGCCTGTGTTTTCCTCTAAGAGTTTGATAGTGTCTGGCCTTACATTTAGGTCTTTAATCCATTTTGAGCTTATTTTTGTGTATGGTGTTAGGGAGTGATCTAATCTCATACTTTTACATGTCCCTATCCAGTTTTCCCAGCACCACTTATTGAAGAGACTGTCCTTTCTCCACTGTACATTCCTGCCTCCTTTATCAAAGATAAGGTGACCATATGTCCGTGGGTTTATCTCTGGGCTTTCTACCCTGTTCCATTGATCTATCTTTCTGTTTTTGTGCCAGTACCATACTGTCTTGATTACTGTAGCTTTGTAGTATAGTCTGAAGTCAGGGAGCCTGATTCCTCCAGCTCCATTTTTCGTTCTCAAGATTGCTTTGGCTATTTGGGGTCTTTTGTGTTTCCATGCAAATTGTGAAATTTTTTGCTCTAGTTCTGTGAAAAATGCCAGTGGTAGTTTGATAGGGATTGCATTGAATCTGTAGATTGCTTTGGGTAGTAGAGTCATTTTCACAATGTTGATTCTTCCAATCCAAGAACATGGTACATCTCTCCATCTATTTGTATCATCTTTAATTTCTTTCATCAGTGTCTTATAATTTTCTGCATACAGGTCTTTTGTCTCCTTAGGTAGGTTTATTCCTAGATATTTTATTCTTTTTGTTGCAATGGTAAATGGGAGTGTTTCCTTGATTTCACTTTCAGATTTTTCATCATTAGTATATAGGAATGCCAGAGATTTCTGTGCATTAATTTTGTATCCTGCAACTTTACCAAATTCATTGATTAACTCTAGTAGTTTTCTGGTAGCATCTTTAGGATTCTCTATGTATAGTATCATGTCATCTGCAAACAGTGACAGCATTACTTCTTCTTTTCCGATTTGGATTCCTTTTATTTCCTTTTCTTCTCTGATTGCTGTGGCTAAAACTTCCAAAACTAGGTTGAATAAGAGTGGTGAGAGTGGGCAACCTTGTCTTGTTCCTGATCTTAGTGGAAATGGTTTCAGTTTTTCACCATTGAGGACGATGCTGGCTGTGGGTTTGTCATGTATGGCCTTTATTATGTTGAGGAAAGTTCCCTCTATGCCTACTTTCTGCAGAGTTTTTATTATAAATGGGTGTTGAATTTTGTCGAAATCTTTCTCTGCATCTATTGAGATGATCATATGGTTTTTCTCCTTCAAATTGTTAATATGGTGTATGACATTGATTGATTTGCGTATATTGAAGAATCCTTGCATTCCTGGAATAAACACCACTTGATCATGGTGTATGATCCTTTTAATGTGCTGTTGGATTCTGTTTGCTAGTATTTTGTTGAGGATTTTTGCATCTATGTTCATCAGTGATATTGGCCTGTAGTTTTCTTTCTTTGTGACATCCTTGTCTGGTTTTGGTATCAAGGTGATGGTGCTCTCATAGAATGAGTTTGGGAGTGTTCCTCCCTCTGCTATATTTTGGAAGAGTTTGAGAAGGATAGGTGTTAGCTCTTCTCTAAATGCTTGATAGAATTCACCTGTGAAGCCATCTGGTCCTGGGCTTTTGTTTGTTGGAAGATTTTTTATCACAGTTTCAATTTCAGTGCTTGTGATTGGTCTGTTCATATTTTCTATTTCTTCCTGATTCAGTCTCGGCAGGTTGTGCATTTCTAAGAATTTGTCCATTTCTTCCAGGTTGTCCATTTTGTTGGCATAGAGTTGCTTGTAGTAATCTCTCATGATCTTTTGTATTTCTGCAGTGTCAGTTGTTACTTCTCCTTTTTCATTTCTAATTCTATTGATTTGAGTCTTCTCCCTTTTTTCTTGATGAGTCTGGCTAATGGTTTATCAATTTTGTTTATCTTCTCAAAGAACCAGCTTTTAGTTTTATTGATCTTAGCTATCGTTTCCTTCATTTCTTTTTCATTTATTTCTGATCTGATTTTTATGATTTCTTTCCTTCTGCTAACGTTGGGATGTTTTTGTTCTTCTTTCTCTAATTGCTTTAGGTGCAAGGTTAGGTTGTTTATTCGAGATGTTTCCTGTTTCTTAAGGTGGGATTGTATTGCTATAAACTTCCCTCTTAGAACTGCTTTTGCTGCATCCCATAGGTTTTGGGTCGTCGTGTCTCCATTGTCATTTGTTTCTAGGTATTTTTTAATTTCCCCTTTGATTTCTTCAGTGATCACTTTGTTATTAAGTAGTGTATTGTTTAGCCTCCATGTGTTTGTATTTTTTACAGCTCTTTTCCTGTAATTGATATCTAGTCTCATAGCATTGTGGTCAGAAAAGATACTTGATACAATTTCAATTTTCTTAAATTTACCAAGGCTTGATTTGTGACCCAAGATATGATCTATCCTGGAGAATGTTCCATGAGCACTTGAGAAAAATGTGTATTCTATTGTTTTTGGATGGAATGTCCTATAAATATCAATTAAGTCCATCTTGTTTAATGTATCATTTAAAGCTTGTGTTTCCTTATTTATTTTCATTTTGGATGATCTGTCCATTGGTGAAAGTGGGGTGTTAAAGTCCCCTACTATGAGTGTGTTACTGTCGATTTCTCCTTTTATGGCTGTTAGTATTTGCCTTATGTATTGAGGTGCTCCTATGTTGGGTGCATAAATATTTACAATTGTTATATCTTCTTCTTGGATCGATCCCTTGATCATTATGTAGTGTCCTTCTTTGTCTCTTCTAGTAGTCAGTCTTTATTTTAAAGTCTATTTTGTCTGATATGAGAATTGCTACTCCAGCTTTCTTTTGGTTTCCATTTGCATGGAATATCTTTTTCCATCCCCTTACTTTCAGTCTGTATGTGTCTCTAGGTCTGAAGTGGGTCTCTTGTAGACAGCATATATATGGGTCTTGTTTTTGTATCCATTCAGCCAATCTGTGTCTTTTGGTGGGAGCATTTAGTCCAGTTACATTTAAGGTAATTATCAATACGTATGTTCCTATTCCCATTTTCTTAATTGTTTTGGGTTCGTTATTGTAGGTCTTTTACTTCTGTTGTGTTTCTTGCCTAGAGAAGTTCCTTTAGCATTTGTTGTAAAGCTTGTTTGGTGGTGCTGAACTTTCTCAGCTTTTGCTTGTCTGTGAAGGTTTTAATTTCTCCATCAAATCTGAATGAGATCCTTGCTGGGTAGAGTAATCTTGGTTGCAGGTTTTTCTCCTTCATCACTTTAATTATGTCCTGCCACTCCCTTCTGTCTTGTAGAGTTTCTGCTGAGAGATCAGCTGTTATCCTGATGGGGATTCCCTTGTGTGTTATTTGTTGTTTTTGCCTTGCTGCTTTTAATATGATTTCTTTATGTTTAATTTTTGACAGTTTGATTAATATGTGTCTTGGCGTATTTCTCCTTGGAATTATTCTGTATGGGACTCTCTGTGCCTCCTGGACTTGATTAACTATTTCCTTTCCCATATTAGGGAAGTTTTCAACTATAATCTCTTCAAATATTTTCTCAGTCCCTTTCTTTTTCTCTTCTTCTTCTGGAACCCCTATAATTCGAATGTTGGTGCGTTTAATGTTGTCCCAGAGGTCTCTGAGACTGTCCTCTGTTCTTTTCATTCTTTTTTCTTTATTTTGCTCTGCAGCAGTTATTTCCACTATTTTATCTTCCACCTCACTTATCCGTTCTTCTGCCTCAGTTATTCTGCTATTGATCCCATCTAGAGTATTTTTTATTTCATGTATTGTGTTTTTAATCGTTGCTTGATTCATCTTTAGTTCTTCTAGGTCCTTGTTAACTGTTTCTTGCATTTTGTCTATTCTATTTCCAAGATTTTGGATCTGGGAAATAGAATCTTGGATCATCTTTACCATCATTATTCTGAATTCTTTTTCAGGTAGACTGCCTATTACCTCTTCATTTGTTAGATCTGGTGGGTTTTTATCTTGCTCCTTCTCCTGCTGTGTGTTTTTCTGTCTTCTCATTTTGCTTATGTTACTGTGTTTGGGGTCTCCTTTTTGCAGGCTGCAGGTTCGTAGTTCCCGTTGTTTTTGGTGTCTGTCCCCAGTGGCTAAGGTTGCTTTTGTGAGGTGTGTAGGCTTCCTGGTGGAGGGGACTAGTGCCTGTGTTCTGGTGGGTGAGGCTGGATCTTGTCTTTCTGGTGGGCAGGTCCACGTCTGGTGGTGTGTTTTGGGGTGTCTGTGGACTTTTTATGATTTTAGGCCACCTCTCTGCTAATGGGTGGTGTTGTGTTCCTGTCTTGCTAGTTGTTTGGCATAGGGTGTCCAGCACTGTAGCTTGCTGGTCGTTGAGTGAAGCTGGGTGCTGGTGTTGAGATGGAGATCTCTGGAAGATTTTCGCCGTTTGATATTATGTGGAGCTGGGAGGTCTCTTGTGGACCAGTGTCCTGAAGTTGGCTCTCCCACCTCAGAGGCACAGCACTGACTCCTGGCTCCTCAATTTGGGATGATTTGTTGTCTATTCATGTATTCCACAGATGCAGGGTACATCAAGTTGATTGTGGAGCTTTAATCCACTGTTTCTGAGGCTGCTGGGAGAGGTTTCCCTTTCTCTTCTTTGTTCTCACAGCTCCTGGGTCTCAGCTTTGGATTTGGCCCCGCCTCTGCGTGTAGGTCGCCAGAGGGCGTCTGTTCTTCGCTCAGACAGGACAGGGTTAAAGGAGCAGCCTCTTCGGGGACTCTGGCTCACTCAGGCCGGGCGGGAGGGAGGGGCACGGAGTGCGGGGCGAGCCTGCAGCGGCAGAGGTCGGCGTGACGTTGCACCAGCCCGAGGCATGCCGTGCGTTCTCCCAGGGAAGCCGCCCCTGGTCCCCGGGACCCCGGCAGTGGCGGGCTGCACAGGCTCCCGGAAGGGCGGTGTGGACAGTGACCTGCGCTCGCACACAGGCTTCTTGGCGGCGGCAGCAGCAGCCCCAGCGTCCCACGCCCATCACTGCGGTCCGTGCTTTCAGTCGTGACTCGCACCCGTCTGTGGAGCCCCTTTAAGCAGCGCTCTTAATCCCCTCTCCTCACGCACCAGGAAACCAAGAGGGAAGAAAAAGTCTCTTGCCTCTTCGGCAGCTCCAGAGTTTTCTCGGACTCCCTGCCGGCTAGCTGTGGCACATTAGCCCCCTTCAGGCGAGAAGCCGCCAGCCCCAGTCCTCTCCCTGCGCTCTGACCGAAGCCCGAGCCTCAGCTTCCAGCACCGCCCGCCCCGGCGAGCGAGCAGACAAGCCTCTCGGGCTGGTGAGTGCCGCTCGGCACCGATCCTCTGTGCGGGAATCTCTCCGCTTTGCCTTACCCAGGTATGTGGGGAGTTTCTTGCCTTTTGGGAGGTCTGGGATCTTCTGTCAGCGTTTAGTAGGTGTTCTGTAGGAGTTGTTCCACGTGTAGCTGTATTTCTGGTGTATCTGTGGGGAGAAAGGTGATCTCCGCGTCTTACTCTTCCGCCATCTTGCCCGAAAGTCTCAGGAATGGCAACTTTTATAGAAGACAATAAGTTTTAGAGGTATTTACGGCTCATGAGGTACCCTAGAGAAGGATAAAAATCGTTGGAGTCCCAGAGGAGTGCTGGAGTTTGACAAGAGTGTGTTTGTAGCTACCAAGCAAATAACTTTGGATGGAGACTTAGGAGATGCACTAAAGTGGACATCAGGATACTTAAATTATTTATTTTTTCTTTGCCACTTATTGCATGAGGCTGGGTAAAATACTTTAACCTCTCTAAGGTAATTTCCTCATCAGCAAGTGCCAAGAATACTAACTGAATGTGTTGAGTAAAGAATATGAATGTGCAAGCAAAAGCATAATAAAACTTAGAATTATACACAAATATTAAATATAATAACTGTAAAAATTTATCTAGCACTAACAATAAATAAATAAATAAGAACCCTGAATCCTAATGGGAAATTAATAAGTTTAGATAGCAATATGCATAATTAGGCATTTTATAAACACTTGATTATGATATTAATCATGCTATCTACAGAAAATAAAGCATAGTTTTATATTTGCCCTTCTTTTCCTGAAATTAAAAAAATAATAGATACTGAAACCTAGGTAGGAATTTTCAATCAAAACAGTATTTATATTTATTAACTGGATTTAAATATAGCACACAGAAGGAAGCTCTTAATCAGGCTAAAAATAAGCTTGCTATTGATTTGAGTCCCTAATTTTCTTACACTTAGTAATCAAAGGCACAATGTAACCTATTTTTAGGTTTTTTAAGCCAAGATGCCCTAAACCTTTTTGAAAATAATTTGTGCCTAGTAGACAAAATATCAACTATGACTCAATAATTTAAAAATACTGTGTGCATAGTACTGTTTTTCAGATGACTAGAGCCTCCATTGATTTTTGAGCTTTTCTTCATGAGTACTTCAGACATTGACAGCTTACTAACAATGCAATTCAGTTAGAAAAGGGTAAGGTATAAGATTCCTAGAAATCTGTGATGCTTTTTAATTTTGAAATTTATTTAACAAACATATACATAAAGTTTTTTTAAAAAGTTACTTATCTTGAAAACATCAAAATGAACACAAAAGAAATTCAGTATTACATAGTTGGCAGACATAAATATGGAGTAGCCCAATTTTACTGGCTTTGATTTGGTGGTGATTACCATATCCAAAATTTACGTAGAGTAAAAGGTAAAGTTTTTTGTTTATCACTGCTGTGGTGTGAAAATATCCATATCTTTCATTCTAATGGGCCATGCTATGACTCTACAATCTTATCTCCAATGCTACTGGCCTAGGCCAGTGTCCCATCAACTTGACCAACTACACTCTAGCCCCTAAGGACTCTTTCTGACTACAGTATTGAATCATCCAATCCATTCTTCTCTTGATTCATTTAAAAAAATCAAATTGGAACATGTCACCTCTTGAATGGCTCTATGTTGCTAGTGCCTAAGTTCTAAATTCTCCAATACAATCTTCACAATCTGTCATTAAGCTACTTTTTCCAGGATCATTACTAACTACTTTTCTACTTTTCTCCCTCATGTCCACATGTAGTTTAATCCACAGCTGCTATGAAGTTATTCACAGGAATGCCCTTGCACATTTCTATATTTATCATATGTTTGTGCAAGAATAATGTCCTATGCATAAAATGTTATTTGATCTCAACTCTCTTCAACTATAAACTCAGATAGCCCTTTTTATGAAGCGTCCTTGACTCACCTTCCTTAGGGGCTCTTCATATTCTGTATATACCAATATGATACTGAGATATATATAGATGTGTGTATACATATATATGCAATACATACTGTATAACTTTTATATATTATATATAAAAGTACTAATGTATTTTCTTCCTCAACTATCCTATACCACATGGAGAAGGTGTTTGACATTTGTACCAAGTTTATCCTGGTTGTCTCTATTAGTGCTTAAGGACATCTCACTACAAATGAGAATACTGTCCAAAGATATTTTCAAGAACTGTTAAAGTCAAAATTCTCATACAAGTATAAAATGAACACATGTCAAAGATCTTTTTAACTCATTAATTACTGGAAGACTCACTAAGATGTTACTACTGGCTCATAGAAGATTTCAAAGTACCATTTATATTTAGGTCCTTCAGCAGAGCAAAATGAATTTACAAATAGTTATACAATTGACGTTTTCCAGTTTGGGGACATCAACTGCCCTCCATTTGCATGTCTATGTACAAGGTCATCTGCATTGTTATCTAACAATTTAAAGTTGAAATAGTTCAAAGACAGTGAGTGCTGAGGATATTCTGGATGAGTACACAGGCATTCAATAATGTACTATTTTTCCATGCCCATTTTCAAACATTTCTCAATTTTTACTGAGAGTATTAATAAAAAATTTTTGAACAAAACTCATATTTTACAACAAAACATTCATTATTAAGAGAACAAGGTGCAAGAGTAAGGAAATTATGCTCTACCAGGTACCTAACATGGATACTGTTCACTGGGGGCATATAAGGGAATTGAGAAGCTTAAAATGATAAGTTACTCAAGAATAAATATTTATTTGGAAATATATATATATATTAATTTATTTTTAATTTATTTATTTATTTATTTTTTTGCGGTATGTGGGCCTCTCACTCTGCGGCCTCTCCCGTTGTGGAGCACAGGCTCTGGACACGCAGGCTCAGTGGCCATGGCTCATGAGCCCAGCCACTCCGCGGCATGTGGGATCTTCCCGGACCGGGGCACGAACCCGTGTCCCCTGCATCGGCAGGTGGACTCTCAACCACTGTGCCACCAGGGAAGCCCTGGAAAAATATTTTAGTGAATATATTTCTAATAGATGATGATTAATTCTAAAGCCAACACAAAGCAAACAATAGGTCATGTCTGTTCAAGTGGTGAATTTGTCCATGACTTTTATTCCAATCATGACCACTGGGAACTTTATTCATTTTTAGAACCTGACTCCAGTATCATCTTCTTAATAAAACCTAACCTGTTAAATGCAAGAGACATCATCCCTTCCTCCTTGGCAATCCACACTGTGCCTGCAGACACTTCTATGATAGCACAAATCCACACTTAATCCCCTTATGTATTGCTTATTTATTTCACCATTTTAGACACAAACTCCTTGAGGGTAGAATCTGTGTCTAATCCATCCTTGTTTTCCTGGTATCTCACACACTTGTCACATACATGATTTTTAAAAATGTTTTCTGAGTATCTGAATAAAAAGGAAGAATATTTTTAAAATGACACTCATCTTTAAACACATTAATGGAAGCCTTTTTTCCAGTTTTTGAATATTTAATACATTTATTTAGTACATCAAATTAACTTAAATAAAGCAATGAACCACAACAGAGAAAACACTAAAATTAATATAAGCTCATGAGCTATCTATACCTACTACCTCTTGTGTTTACAAGGACAACTAGGTCATGTTATGAATACATGCTTTTTTTAAGACAGTGTTAAACTACAAAGAATTTGTAAATAATTAGTGTTTAACAATAAGACTAAACTTGCAAACCATATTTAAAATTATAAACATATTATACTATATATGTTATATAAAATTATATATTGCATTATATATATATGTATATATATAATTGTAATAATACTAGGAGATAAAATATTTTCTGTATCAACTCTATATTAGCTACCTGTTCTCTTATATAACTATAAGGTTCCTTACAAAATAAAAAAGGCTTAAAGCCTTGTCTAATTTACTGTTCATTTTCTGCTCAAACTCTGCATTGGGTAGAGTTTGTGAACTAAAGTTAATTATTAAGGGAATTATTAGGACAAATTATCTTGCATATTAATAGCTCTAGTGGTTATATCCAGAATTTGTATTAAAGTAAGCTCTCAGGAAAGAAAAACAATGTACAGGGTTTGTTTTTTGTTTTTTTTTTTTTTATAAATGTTGGGATTCTGCTGCTCTGAGGGTGTGAATCTATACTGACTCTACAAATTAATATTGATGTTTAACAGGGTTGACTAACATTAATCATATGCTTAATATGTACAGCCATGGATAGAGGTGCTTTACATACATCTTGCTACAGTCTATTCTAACATCCTATGGGGAGGTCTAGAGACACCCTTTTCTAAATGAGAAAAGGAAGGTTCAGAGAGATCAAGCATATCTTCCAAGGTGAAACAGGCAGTGAATGCCTGACCAAGAAAAAGCTGAAGGCTGTGACTCCAATACTCTTGCTCAAGTAGCGAGAGAAGAAGGGGCTTAGAATCCCTGACACAAGGGGTTGACTACATGCCTCTTGGAGTCCAGAGCACATCATGAAGGAACTTTACTGCCTTTTCAGTCTTGCGTATTCAAATTTGAGAAACAGCTTGTGATAATTATACATTAATTACAGATGTAAATCTTCAAATCAGCCATATAATGCGACAAGAAACGGCAGACACCAAAAAATGCAGGAATGGATATTAATTAAATTTAAAAATAGACAAACGATAAGTTACTAAAATATTCAGAGAATAGATAGTAAATGGGGACAGTCATTATACAATAATGTAAAGCACTGATTTAACCAGTGAAAACTGCTCCTGTGTAACTTTGGGGTAGCCCTTGAAAAGGCTTCTGCGCTTTAGGAGGCTATAGGAGATGGTAGACTCTGTAAGGGTGGAAAACTGTGCACCTCTATCTGGAGAGGGAGGGCAGCAAAGTATCTGAACAATAACTGGGCTCCAAGGAGACATGGTGTCGAGCTCCCCCTTTCTTTCTTTGTTTTAACATCCCTGTTTCCAGGTTCAGCCCTGGTACATCAGGAGGAGTGGATGGGTAAAGAGTTGAAGAGTGTAAGTCTGACTCCTAGCCCATGGCTAGGAGGCTGTTAGATGCAATACTGGTTTGGCCAGGTACTGGGGTGCCTGTCCCTGTAATGCTTCATTTTTCAGTCCGTAAGCAGTCAGAAAACAGGTGACGTCTTCACATGAAGGGACATAATAGAACTTAATGAAGGAAGTGCCCCCAGAGCTGTGGACAGAGAACTATCAAGCTTTCAGAGATGGTATAATACTCCAAGTGTGATGGGGCAAAGAGTAGAGAGAGGCTACCTGAACCTGGGAAGAGCTTGTGTTAAGTTTAACTACACTTTTGGTAATAAAATTGTTAGGTGGGAAGAAGCTAGATAGTGAAAATCACAGCATCTACACAAAGCTAAATCGCTTCCACACAGATGGGCTGTAACCAACACAGTCATGTAGTAGTCTTTTCTCACCTCTGCCTCTCAGGTGCAATAGTATGACTGTGTCTTGACCTGGGAGGTGCCCCTGGGCTGCTCTACTTGAGCACTTGAACTTTCTCTTCTTGAAAAGTCTCATAGCGGCCTTTCCCCACCTCCATCCCAGCTTTGTTCTTTCTTATCAAAATCCACTCCTTCTATTTAAAAGGGCAAGAAGCAGCACTTTTGTTGAATACAAGAGCAGACAATAAGCGTGATAACTAAGTATGCCAGACACTGTGCTAAGAGTTTTATAAGACTCTATCTCATTTAATCCTCAATACAGTCCTAAGAATACAGGATCATCTCCATTTCACTAGTGGGTAAGGAAGTAAGGAGAGGGACTTCCCTGGTGGCAAAGTGGTTAAGACTCCGTGCTCCCAGTGGGGGGCCCGGGTTTGATCCCTGGTCAGGGAACTAGATCCACATGCATGCTGCAACTAAGAGTTTGCATGCCACAGCTAAGGAGCTGGCAAGCTGTAACTAAGGAGCCCACGAGCCACAACTGAACCCACTTGCCTCAACTAAGAAGCCCACATGCCGCAACTAAGAAGCCTGTGAGCCGCAATTAAAGAGCCCGCCTGCCGCAACTAAGACCTGTTGCAACCAAATAAATAAATAAATAAATAAATAAATAAATAAATAAAAAGGAGGTAAGGAGAGAGAGATTTTTTTTGTAACTAATTATACTAGCTGTCCAGGCTTTTATTAAAGCCTTTTAAACCTAATGGTGACTTAATATCAACAACATTTCCACATAAAGATTTTAAAAATCTTTTCACATTTTGCAAAATTGGCTAACTGACCCAATCAATTCCCAGCTAAACTGATCTATAGAATGTCTCTCTCTCTCTGTCTTTTGCAAAAAGCCTTAAAGAAAACAAACTCATAATAATACATACAGTTTTTATATAAGATCTTTCAGCCTTTTTTATATGTTCCTGCCCAAATGTGATGCTGTGGCACATAACTGGATACCTCTGGGATGAACTCAGATTGTGATATGTAACCAATAGTGGACAAAAATACCTGATTTATGGGATCCATAAAGATAACACTTTCCCAATTGGTTCACAGGAAGTTTACCTTGTAGCTCACTTACACACAAATAGGAGAGCAAACACTTTCCCTCTGGAATACCAAGGTGTTCTATTCTGAGAATGGCAGAATTCAATGCAGGTGGCTATTGAATTAGCTATTAACAGTTGATTAGGAGGATATATTTCAGAATGTACTATTTCTCTCCAGAACAAAGAAAAGGCAATTTTAAACAGAATCTCAGCTTCTAATATTTATGTCTGATTCCATCATACTATTTTGTGAAACAGAACTATAATTCAAACATGTAAGTTAATGGAGTTTGACAAGAAGGTACACATCACATTTTGCAAAAGAGCCTTGATTACTTCCAGTGTTTCCTCTTGGTAGTAAAACCCTGACAGCTTCCATTTCTCAAAAGAACATCTTTATTATTTTTTCCTCAATTCTAAGTATTAACTTTAAAATAGCTGCAAGTAAACGCTATTTCTCAACTGAAAAGGAAAAAAAGGCAGGTAAGAGGAATTTGTTACCCACTTTCTTCCAATCTTCTATCACTTAAGAAACTTAAAGTAACAAATGGGTGCAATTTAAAACTCTGAATACTTTAAAATGTTTAGTTATCACTTAGAGACTGTATCACTCAGTGTCCAGGCAGAAAACAGGTTGCATATGCTCAAATTGGGTAAATTGAGGAGGATTTAATAAAGGCACCGTTTACAAAAGTTCAGGTTGTGGTGTAGAAAAACTATAAAGAACAGTTCACTATGGAAGGGCACTTTACTATATCTAGAACTAAAGAGGCAAAAAAAGGGATCAGGTTACTGGAACCAAAATCTGTGATCTTTAGTTGAGGGAAGCAATCAGCCTAAGACAACCTCACAGCCAGGGAGTAGGGAAGTACCCTGGCTTCTCTTTCATACCTTTTTATGACACTTTGGTGGTATTTAAAGAGAAGCCCATTGATACAGTCCATATCAGTCAACTTCCCTGAGTACAAAGTAACTTAGAAAAGGTAGAGTGGAGGGGTAAATGGAGGGGTAAATGGAAGATATCTAGGAGAACACTCTTAGACAATCATTTAAATTATTTTTCTTTACTGACCTTTGGTCTTAAAGGACACACATCTGAATCAGGATTTGCAATTTCTAAGGGCTATTCTAGAATCAAGTTATATTTTAGGAGGGAATGACATGATCCAGCTTGTACTCATGAACCATGCATGGCTACCAGAGTTTTTCAACAACATCAGAAAGCTGGAAGCAGTGTCAGTTTGACAGTCCAAAGAATCCAAGGAAAATCAGAAAGCAGATCAACAGGTCATCTGATAGACTTCAGGCAGAATAACTGACCCAGGACATCAACTGATTCCAGAACGAATGGAAGCAATAGTAATGTACTATCTTGTTCACTGCTGGTTTACTCCATCATCGACACATTATTTCTTCTCTTGAGCATACTTGTATAGCAGCAATTCTGCAGAAATCAGCAGCACCCTTTCCATTCTAACAGCATGAAAAGGACTTTCAGTTGTATAACTGTCTCAATAATTATTCTTCAGTTTCACCACCAGTTATAAAATATAAGCATTTGTTTTCTGTAGACTCTTTGTATCTATGACACATTTAATAAATTCAACAAAAATTATTAAGTGATTACATGTGCGTGAAAATATTCTTCCTGCAGGGAATAAAACAGTGAAGTAAAGTCTTACCTACAGGTTTGACCAGTCAAAGTCTGAATCCCTTTTGCACTCATAATAATACCAGGCACACTCAGGGAAAATGTGCACTGTAGGTAAAAAGTATTATTAAAGAGTTGATTGAATAAATTCATATCATAATCATTGTTCAGAGTTTTATATTCATTTCATATATGTGGAAAGTTACAGTCCTTGCTTTTAAAGAATTTATATTTTTGCAGAAAATACACACAAGTCTAGGCATCATATTGCTCTCTACCCTTTCCTTTCTTTATTTATTGCCATTGTGTGAATTTATAGAACAAAAACATTCAAGTGAGATGGAACATCGTCAAGCGAAGCACAGTATTATGCATGTTTAAAGTACTGGTGAAGATGTACAGAATAGGAATGCAGATTTGCATTTTATTTTTATTTCAGGGGAGCAGAGATGAGCTGTGCTACACACAAATCTATTGAAGCAGTCACTGATGCATGAATTCTTCCCTATTTGTTCCACTTTCATCCACTGCAGTACCTGGAATCACATTCTTGTTTGGTATTTTATTAGAAGGAAAGGCGGTAGGCTGGTTTGAAGAGTAAAGTTCAGGGTTTCTTTAAATCCTTTTTTTTTTTTTTGACATTTCTTGCATTGCACCATGTCAAGTAAGCATGAACCACTGTGTACAGTATATTGAATTTTCTTCAGGTAGTTCAAAACAAATTAATTCTCTACCCACACGTCATTTAAAGTACTAATTCCCTGTGCAGCCCAGCAAACTTCAAGCTGTACCTGTTCAGCATTTAAAGTTAAGGCAGTGCACCATAAACACCTGTTAAAGTTTATAGCCATCTGCTTCATCAAGAAATCTAAATTCTAATAATATGAAATTAACAGATGGGAAAGAACTGTAACCTCAGCTCTGAAGAGGGGGAACTGCAAACTTTGAATTAACATAGTGCCATTTTGCTGGTAATTGTTTGCAATGGCCACAGGGACACAGTTCAACAATGATGGCCCATTAGCAACATACTTTGCTTTTGTTCAGGAATAGTTTGGATAGAGAGTATTTCTTAATGATTTCTAAAACTCCAAATTTAGGCGAATCTTCCTTCTCTCAATGAAGGAGCAAAATAATTAAGATATAACGAAATGTTGTTCAGCATATGACAGTCCTGAGGGTAATGAAAAGATAGCTTTGAGACTGAAAATGGCAATTTTTTTTTTTTTTTTTTTTTTAGCTGTACGCGGGCCTCTCACTGTTGTGGCCTCTCCCGTTGCGGAGCACAGGCTCCGGACGCGCAGGCTCAACAGTCATGGATCACGGGCCCAGCCGCTCCGCGGCATATGGGATCCTCCCGGACCGGGGCACGAACCTGCGCCCCCTGCACCGGCAGGCGGATTCTCAACCACTGCGCCACCAGGGAAGTCCGGCAATTTTTTAAATAAGAAGTTAAAGTTGGTTACAATACACTTGCATAAAATTAAGTAGAAAAATTGGAAATTGAGAGAAATAGCAAACTGTATGGATATTCAGGAACTAGTCCTTTTCATATTCACAAATAATTGAAAAGACTCTTGTTTCATGAAGGCTAATTCAGAAAAGAAAAAAATATATAGACGTCAGGGTTTTGTTTTGCTTTCCTTTGCTTTGCAAAATTAGCATCTTTATGTTGTTTTCTTTTTCTGATCATAAAAGTAACGCCTGCTCAATATAAATAATTCAAACCATACAGAGTACTCAAAGTGGAAATGAAAGGTAGCCATGATTTCATGCTCCACAAACCTGAGCAACAGACATCAATAAATCTCTTTTAGTTTTCCAAATAATGACTCGAGAACCCACAGGCTAGTTTCATAAGGAGTCTACTATCTACCTCGTGGGGCTGGCCCCAAGCTGTCCACAATTCATAGGAGCTAAGTAGCCCCAGTCATGACCACAGTATGAAGAGATAACCCAAGTGTTAGCCCAGTTTGGTGCTGTGGTGCCTTTTCCAACCTGCACTATCACTGTTGAAATCTGGCCCTTATTTTGCTTCCAAAGGGGACAGTCTACACTGTAAAGATGCTCAGCAGTGCACATCTCTGCTCAGTCCACTGTAGCCTTTGTTCATAGACCCTACCATGCTCCGGTCACTGAGGTTGTCCAACTTGTCCCCCATACCAGGTGTATCAGTCTTCTACTGCTGCCATGACAAATGTGGAAATGAAAGAAAGCCATCCACGTGAAAACAAGCAAAGGCTTTTTATTCAGAGCTTGCTGTGTGATAGAGTCAGCCACCACCACTTGAGTTTGGCAGAAACTTGAAGGTATGTGAGTATAGTCGGCCCTCCCTATCCATGGGTTCCGCATCTGCAGACTCAATCAACCTCAAATAAAAAACTCGGAGAGGAAAAAATTTCCAGAAATTCCAAAAGGTTTGCTTCTAACTGGCAACTATTTACATAGCATTTACATTGTATTTACAACTATCTACATAGAGTTTATATTGTATTAGGTATTATAAGCAATCTAGAGATGATTTAAATTATTTGGGACAATTCACATAGGTTATATGGAGATACTTACATCATTTTATATAGGGAAATGATCATCTGTGCATTTTGGTATCCACAGGGCTCCTGGAACCAATATGAGGGACAACTGTATAGATGCTTATAGTGAAAAAAAAGAGAAAGCTTAATGTGTGCCCTGATTGCAGGTTGCTGGCATGGGGAAGCTGGAAGAAGGCTAATTAGAAGCAAGGTATTCTATGTGTCTGGTTATGGAAACCAAATAGAGAAAGGATATTTGGCTTTCACTGATTGGCCTGAGGTTGATAAATGGGACAAAACTTAGAGAATGTGGCTGATCAAGTCCTGGTGCTTTGAGGTCCATTGCTACCGAGGTTGTGGTTTGACCTCCTGGACTGGTTGCTGCAGAGGTTGTGGGTCAGATTTCTATTTTTATATGTGATCTGGCTGTTGTCCATTTGTACATTCAGTGTCTCACAAATTTACCATAAACTCAGCAGATTGAAAAATACGTGGCTGGGACTTCCCTGGTGGTGCAGTGGTTAAGAATCCACCCGCCAATGCAGGGGACACGGGTTTGAGCCCTGGTCCGGGAAGATCCCACATGCCACGGAGCAACTAAGCCCATAAGCCACAAATACTGAGCCTGTGCTCTAGAGCCCATGCGCCACAACTACTGAGGCCACGCGCCACAACTACTGAAGCCCGCGCACTTAGAGCCCGTGCTCCACCACAAGAGAGACCACCGCAATGAGAAGCCCGCGCACCACAATGAAGAGTAGCCCCCGCTTGCCGCTACTAGAGAAAGCCCGTGCGCAGCAACAAGACCCAACGTAGCCAAAAAAAAAAAAAAAAAGAAAACAAACGCATGTTTGTTATGTCACAGTTTTATAGGTCAGAAGTCTTATAAAGTTTATAAGGTCAGAAGTCTTATAAAGGTCTCAGGGGGCTAAGATCAAGCTGTCAGCAAAAGATGTTCCACTTGGAGGCTCTACTGACAACTCCACTTGCTGCTCACTCAGATTGTTGGCTGAATTTAATTTCTCATGGCTACAAGATCATATCTCAGTTGTCTTGCTGGCTGTAAACTAAGGGCATTTCAATGCTTCTAGAGGCCACTGCATTCCTTAGCTTTGGGCCCCCTTCTTTTAACTTCAAAGGCAGCAATGGTGGCTTTCTGTTATTTAAGCTGCTACGTACCAACAGGAAACTAACACAGATGTGAAGGATGATTAGTGGTTTATTAGACAATCTGGTATATGAATGTAAATGCTAGGTGAAAGGGTGGGAGGGCCTTCAAAGCAGGGGGAATAGTGTGTGTAAAAGCACTGAGGCATACAAGAGCAGAATGAGATTCAGGAATTAAGAGTTGGTTGAGATTGTTGGAACTTAAAGTATGAGTGGCACACAGCAAAACTACAATGGTCAACATAGGTAAAATCAAGATACTTGTACTATCCTGCTAAGGATTTATGACTTTTTTTTTTAACCTACCCCTGCAAAGGTAACTGACATACCAATTGTTCATATATGAGCAACAAGAGGATTTCAAAACATCCTTGCTTTAAAATTCCTTATAAATGAATCATTTAGAGAAATATTCTGTTTCTGCCACTCATGAGAGGTATGTGCTGGGCGAATTTACTTAATTTCACAGACTCTCCATTTCCTCATCTGTGAGACAATTTGTACACATGTTGTGAGCATTAAATGGAAAAAGATATTTTCACTGCTTAGAAAAACTCACAATACTAGCAATAATATTAGTTTATTTTATATCTAAAATATATCCAGTTCTAGATCTAAATCTACAAGGAGATTAATTAGGTCAGTGGATCTTCACTCCTGAAAAGATGAAGGCCATGTTGTCACTCAGCTGGGCATGTCAGTATAACTAACAACTTAGCTGGCTGAGGTCACATTTCAATTTGCAACAGAAGCATCCAAGACATGTTTAAAGTCCTGGTATCATTCAGCTGCAAGCCATCACTTATACTAAATTAGATTAATACCATGGAGACCATTCTATGTCACAAAAGGTTATTTATTTACTTAATATCTAGTTAGTATTTACAGTGAAGTAAATTGTTTCCTCCAACTGGCAATTAATATCACATATCAATTTATCCAGAATGGTGGTTTCTAGTTGGATGACCCTTAGAAAATAAGGAGGACAAGGATAAATGGCAATGGCCTCTATGTCTAATATATAATTATATTATCTCTAGTTTTCAAAACCTGCTTGAATTTTGTCAGTTTTTCCTTGCAGTGCTTGCTATTTTTCATGCAAAAAGACAGGAATAAGATATTAAATGAATTACAGTTTACCTTTGAGAAATCTCAGAGTGGAAACATGAATTTTAGGAGAAAATTATTATTTGGAGTATGCTGTCTCATTTTTCATTTCTTAGACTAGCCCTGTGAGATTTGAATGCCCAGTACACACTGAAAAATTAATAACTAAAAGCAGCCCAAATAAAAATTTTCTGTGGCAATTCTTGAGACTATAGATATATAATTCATATAGTTATATGTATGTATTGTTTTATGTATATATAAACATACACACATACACACACACACACACACACACACACACACACACTTATCCCCCAGAAGACACTCATCTAAGACACAGCAAACTATATGTTGGGGTTAATAACGGTATCTACTCTCATATTGTCGAAACGGGTGTGAAATTCTTAGCCTAGTGTCTGGTAAAAACAAAACATCCAATTGCAGTTAGACAATCTTATCATCATCAGTCAGCATCATCAGGGTCATTGTAGTTTTAATCATCATTAAGCATTTCTTCTGTTTGAAACTTTTTAGTTGTTTGGCTATAGACACCTCTGGGAGATAAGAATCAGGTCACCCAGAGTAGCAACAAAGAGAAATATCCTCAGGGGACTCCTGGCTGCTCCAGGTCCCCACTAGAAGTTTGGAGTCTCTAAGCGTGCCTTGGGGATGTCATAAAAGTCAATATATGCCTAGGATATAAATGGCACTTCCTAAAAGCTCATACCCTTGTGTAATGCTCAATTTGAACCCCTCTATCCATATACAGTGGTCTTTTGCACCAGTGCATTATGTTTCAAGTATCACAAACCTCTTGAAGTTCTTTGGGTACACGGCACTCTTTTATGTCTTCATGTTTTATGTGTGTATTACCCTTTATCTGCCCAGTGAACTCTGTCAAACGTGCCTTTCAACACTCAGCTTAAGTATCTTCTCTTCTCTAAAGGCTCTGCTGGTCTAACTGAGCATAATTAGTCATGTTTTCCTTTAACCACCACGATATAAGGTACACATTTTTAAAAAGTTCATTCCTGTGAAATTGCCAATATCCCACATCTTTTTACCTAAGGATTGGCAATCTTATATGTTTGATCCTAATAGAATTGCATCAATAAATTGTTTTGTAAACATTTGTTAAAATATCAGGTAATCTGTGAGTTTCTCATTGATAGGGATCATGGCTTATTGAAATATATTGCTGTATTTAATAGGAGCTAAGATGTATGTTTGTAATCTGTTCTGATAATTTTTAGCTGTAACCTAAACTTCCTATTTATCAATTTTCTTATCTGAAAAAGAAACAAGTAACAGAATAAGTAAGATTTTTTCAAGCATTAAGAGGGATACATGTACTAAAGTTAAATTTTGTTTTTGAACTTCACATTATAGGTTAACTCTTTTCAACTAATCCAGTTACTGTTCTTCTTTGGAATTAAGATAAGTTACCTGTATAATACATGAAATTGTAAACATGGGGCCTGCTTCAGGAAGAAAAACAAACACACCAATAGTAGATTGAACTCAAATGTGATAAACAAATCTTGTTTATTTCAGCCAGCCTGATAACTAAACAACAGACTTTAGAAAATCACAGCAAAATCAGGTATTGGATCCACATTTCCTAAGGTATTGATTGTTTTTTTTTTGATTCACAGAGTTTCCTACAGAAAACTTAAAAATATATGTTCTCAGTGACTATGCAGATGCAAGAAAACTTTTGAGTGATTTACACTCTAATCTTAAATGTGTGTAGGAGTGTTCATAACTACATAGAGTTAGAAAAACCATCTCAAAAGTTAAAATGTACACTAAACAGTTATAAAATTAGTTGTGTTCTTTAAACAAAACAGGAATAATCACAAAAAAGAAAAATGTTAGTTTTTCACTAAAATCGAAAACACCACTATACTAAAATTAATATTAAATATATGCAGAATTAAACTTGCATCATCAGATTCAATCTTTCAATTAGTATTTCAATGATGATTGTCTTAGGAAGTAGTGCTGAACAGCAGAATAAGAATGGACATTGTGAATGACTCTACTACCCAAAGCAATCTACAGATTCAATGCAATCCCTATCAAACTACCACTGGCATTTTTCACAGAATGAGAACAAAAAATTTCAAAATTTCTTTGGAAAAACAAAAGACCCCGAATAGCCAAAGCAATCTTGAGAATGAAAAACGGAGCTGGAGGAATCAGGCTCCCTGACTTCAAACTATACTACAAAGCTACAGTAATCAAGACAGTGTGGTACTGGCACAAAAACAGAAAGATAGATCAATGGAACAGGATAGAAAGCCCAGAGATAAACCCACGCACATATGGTCAACTTATCTTTGATAAAGGAGGCAGGAATGTACAGTGGAGAAAGGACAGCCTCTTCAATAAGTGGTGCTGGGAAAACTGGACAGTGACATGTAAAAGTATGAGATTAGATCATTCCCTAACACCATACACAAAAATAAGCTCAAAATGGATTAAGACCTAAATGTAAGGCCAGAAACTATCAAACTCTTAGAGGAAAACATAGGCAGAACACTCTGTGACATAAAGCACAGCAAGATCCTTTTGGACCCACCTCCTAGAGAAATGGAAATAAAAACAAAGATAAACAAATGGGACCTAATGAAACTTCAAAGCTTTTGCACAGCAAAGGAAACCATAAACAAGACCAAAAGAGAACCCTCAGAATGGGAGAAAATATTTGTAAATGAAGCAACTGACAAAGGATTAATCTCCAAAATTTATAAACAGCTCATGCAGCTCAATAGCAAAAAAACAAACAACCCAATCCAAAAATGGGCAGAAGACTTAAATAGGCCTCCAAAGAAGATATACAGACTGCCAACAAACACATGAAAGAATGCTCAACATCGTTAATCATTAGAGAAATGCAAATCAAAACTACAATGAGATATCATCTCACACCAGTCAGAATGGCCATCATCAAGAAATCTAGAAACAATAAATGCTGGAGAGGGTGTGGAGAAAAGGGAGCACTCTTGCACTGCTGGTGGGAATGTGAATTGGTACAGCCACTATGGAGAACAGTATGGAGGTTCCTTAAAAAACTACAAATAGAACTACCATATGACCCAGCAATCCCACTACTGGGCATATACCCTGAGAAAACCATAATTCAAAAAGAGACATGTACCAAAATGTTCATTGCAGCTCTATTCACAATAGCCTGGAGCTGGAAACAACCTAAGTGTCCATCATCAGATGAATGGATAAAGAAGATGTGGCACATATATACAATGGAATATTACTCAGCCATAAAAAGAAACGAAACTGAGCTATTTGTAATGAGGTGGATGGACCTAGAGTCTGTCATACAGAGTGAAGTAAGTCAGAAAGAGAAAGACAAATACTGTATGCTAACACATATATATGGAATTTAAAAAAAAATGTCATGATGAACCTAGGGGTAAAAAAGGAATAAAGACACAGACCTACTTGAGAATGGACTTGAGGATATGGGGAGGGGGAAGGGTAAGCTGTGACAAAGCGAAAGAGAGGCATGGACATATATACACTACCAAACGTAAGGTAGATAGATAGTGGGAAGCAGCCGCATAGCACAGGGAGATCAGCTCGGTGCTTTGTGACCGCCTGGAGGGGTGGGATGGGGAGGGTGGGAGGGAGGGAGATGCATGAGGGAAGGGATGTGGGAACAGATGTATATGTATGACTGATTCACTTTGTTATAAAGCAGAAACTAATTAAAATAAATAAATAAATAAATAAATAAATATAATTAGAAAGAAAAAAAAGAATGGACATTGTGGTCACAGCGATCTGAGTTCAAGTCCTTATTCTACTTATTGGCTATATGAACTTGGACCATTTAGTCGACTTACCTGGAATTCAGTTCTCTCATTTGAAAAGTGTAAATAATAGCACATTCTTTACAGGAGTGTGAGAAAAATTCGCAAAGATCTTAATCTTATAAATAGAACATGTAGTTCTTCAACAAAATAGTATTGAGGATACCAAAAATGAAAAATAAAATTATACAATCAATTTAATAATCTGAATAAAAACAGAAGTGGCCAAAGCCAGATGAGGACTCACACAATATTTTGGGGAAGGGATTTAAGATGTCACATGAAAGCTTAAAATATGTCTCACTGACAAATTGCTGATCTTTATATTCATTAATGATAATTTATGAATAATTTTATCTGTGAGGTTATATCATAAACTCAGTGCATAGTTCCATCAATTAATGTATTTTAAGAATAAAACACAAATGATCAGATCAGAAAGACAAACAAAAAAACAAGACAACTTCTTGCAACCTAAAGAATCAATTGGAAGGATTAATGAGTCAACCATCAGCTAAACAAAAAATAATTGTGGCCTAGAATAGGGTAAAGACTGGGGACTTTAAAACAACAGGATTTGGTGACCAATAAATTTATGCCATACCCGTTTCTGACTTAAACAGCTGAACAGATGGTGGTGGCACCATTCATTGAATGAATGACAACAAGGGAAGAAAATTACTTGCAAGCAAGTGGACAAGCTCAGACAAAGAACAGTTGTCTGAAGAATATTCAAGTAAACAGATCCAGTTCCAAGCTGGATGTGTGCATTGAAAGAGCAGAAATATATCTGAAAGTGGATGTAAAATATAAAGTCATTCATTGGAGCCATGGGAGGAGGTGAGAACAATCCTATGTAAAGGTATCTAGAACAGAATTCTTACAGACACCAATTTTTTTTTTTTTTTACAGACACCAATATTTAACCGATGGGTTAAGAAAGAACCTTCAAGGAAGGTTTCAGTGCAGTGGCCAAAAATCAGGAGTAGGTGGTGCTATAGAAGCTGATGAATGAGAGTGTTTCAACGTAAGAATAGTCCACTGTGTGAAATGCTACTGAGAAGTCAAATAAGACAACAAGTGGACTCATTCATTGTATTTACAAACAAGCAAATTATTAGTGATGTGTGAGAAAGTGGTTCAGTGGGAGATGAAGGCAGACCATACAAGTTGACCTATGAATGACAGATGAGAAATAAAGACAGCAAGTGTTAAGCTGCTACTATAAACGCTTGACCATCAAGTGGAGGAAAGAAAGGAGGCGGATTTGGAGAGAGATGAGGTGAAGGGTTTTATTATGGTTCTTTTGATAAAATGGAAAAACTTGAACAGGATTAAATAGTGACAGGATGGCACCAATAGAGATTGAGGAAACACACAATTAAGAGAGAATTCATCTTGTGGGAAGGAATGAGATCCAGATGTGGAGAAATTAGTTTTAGACAAGAACAACAACTTCTAGCTAACAAGAGGGGGAAAAAAAGCTTTTATGTGTGTGGAGGTGGGGAGAGGGGTGTGGGGGAGGGTTACAGCATGTTCAAAGGATTTGTGAGGATTTTATTTTCTCGTGATGTAGAAACTAAGGTCACTCACTCATAGTGAAGAGGGTGCTAGGAAAGGAGATTTTAAAAGAGAAGGTTTGAAATAGTTACCTTAGAAAATAGAAGAGAATGAAGTAGGGAAAGGACAGGATTTCTAAGCAATACTGAGGGTCAAATTGCTGTTGGAAACCAAGAATTTTCTAGCGCTCAATCAACATTCCAGTATTAGACCTGAAGAAAGCGAACAAGTTGAGTCGGAGTTTTGCCCCATGCATATACTGGGTAGGCAAAGCCAGGAAAGAATTGAAGATATTGACATGAAAAAGGTGGAGTGGGACTTCCCTGGCGGTCCAGTGGTTAAGACTCTGGGGGCACGGGTTCGATCCCTGGTTGGGAAACTAAGATCCCGCATGCTGCGTGGCGAGGCCAAAAAAAAAAAAAAAAGAAAAGAAAGAAAAAGGTGGAGTAATGTCCATCACATGTAAGTCATTAGAAAGGAAATGAAATGTTTGACAGATATAAAACTTTCCTGAACATCTAGACGTGTGTGAGAAACATTTCCAAAAGAAATAATTGGAACAAAAGCAATGCCACATATGCTTAGTTCAAAAAAATATTTTTTTCAAAAATAGCAGAACTAAATTCTAATTTCAGCTGGATCCTAATCCTGTTGAAAGATGTAAAAGGAAAAAAAAATCACATGTAGATTATAGATATATTCTCCAGTAAAAAGAAAAATTAGGCAATGGACATTTAATACAAAATTGAAGAAAAGAGAGTGGATGAATGAATTAAAATGAGGAATGATGATGAGAGTTGTTAAATATTACATGGTTAAATAAGGAGAGCTAAGAAATATTCTTCCTGAAAAGCTTTAATAGAAGGATGTCCAAGTTATTCAGATGATTTAAGTATGACCTTGCTGGAAAGCAGAGAGATAGGCAAGATAACCTCTCAATGTCCTTCTCAATCCAGACATGCTTCACAGGGCTATTTACCAGCTGCAGGTCAGTGGTCATTGTGAGTAAACCTGGAACTCCTACTGATCACAAAGGGAGTTTCCATATGGACAATAATGAGGCTATGCTGAAATGACCTTTTTAGGTACCATGTGCATATTAAGATTTCGGTGAATAATACCTAAGCTTGGAGTTATTTCTTAATTACCTATGTCATTTTACTTAATAGTATGTAACACGATTTGCATTTGTACATGCAGATTCTCCTTGGCCTAAGTTCTAAACCTGCCCATTAGTACCACTTAACAGTTGTTAAATAGAATATTCAGTTGTTGCTCTCTTGATGCAAGTATAATCCCAATGTTAATTGCTCTCAATGTGCTACTGTAAGCCCATGCAAAGAAAATTTCTTAAAAGCAGAATATGGAATGTTTTACATTAAGTGTGCAAAATATTTGTAGGCCTACTGAAAAGTATAAGAATAAAAAGTGATCAAAACTGGAATATGTGAAAAGAACCAGTGAATTAACTATCTAGTGACTGAGCAAATGTAGTTTCTCTCCTCAATTATTTGGAAGACATGCAATTTAGGAAGGGAAACAATGTTAGGGACAGCAGTGGGAAGGAGGCACAAAGTTAGAGATTTTACTGCCTATAACATTACTTGTTTTCCTTATAATGGTAACATTCATTTTATAATGTTATAGCAGCTTATATCTTAAACTTTTAAATTAACCTGGTTTACAAGGTATAAATATAGGCTAAATAGGACAGACACATTAACACAGTGGCAAATGAGTCCATGTGAACCATTTTCAAGTTATATGTCTAAGCTTTTACTACTACATATTGATTTAGATAACTTAAAGCATTAGATAATTGCACATACCAATGCCCACACTAACAATAATTGCAGAATAATATAATTCAAAATGCTTATAAAATCTGACTCAGCCTCAGTGTCAGCTATTAAGGCCACCTTAAACAATGCACACTTCATTTTTATTGCTACCAACTGTGGAAGGCATTAGGTTTTATTAGTTTCCAAATGGACACATCGATATTTATTTAAAAGAGATTCAGTATTGCCCAGCATCTCTTTCACAGAGATACCAGAAACAAGGAAACTGGAGATTTTATTGCTTAGAATATCTTTTGTCAATCATTTTGTTTTATTGATACTAAATTTTAGGTTCATTATTTTAAAAAGATCAACGAGATAGGAAATTGTCAGGAGAATAGATAGGGAAGTGTGGAATAAACTACAAAGCCAATCATCAGCCTGTTTGAAAGTCAGTAGAAACACGACTTAATATTACTGCTCTTATAGTAAACAGTATTTTTCAACAGTAAATAAAACTTGAGGTGGGAATGTAAATTGATACAGCCACTATGGAGAACAGTATGGAGGTTCCTTAAAAAACTAAAAATATAACTACCATACGACCCAGCAATCTCACTACTACTGGGCATATACCCTGAGAAAACCATAATTCAAAAAGAGTCATGTACCAAAATGTTCACTGCAGCTCTATTTACAATAGCCATGACATGGAAGCAACCTAAGTGTCCATCAACAGATGAATGAATAAAGAAGATGTGGCATATATATACAATGGAATATTACTCAGCCATAAAAAGAAACGAAATTGAATTATTTGTACTGAGATGGATGGACCTGGAGTCTGTCATACAGAGAGCGAAGTAAGTCAGAAGGAGAAAAACAAATACCGTATGCTAACACATATATATAGAATCTAAAAAAAAAGAATGTCATGAAGAGCCTAGGGGTAGGATGGGAATAAAGACACAGACCTACTAGAGAATGGACTTAAGGATATGGGGAGGGGGAAGGGTAAGCTGTGACGAAGTGAGAGAGTGGCATGGACATATATACACTACCAAACGTAGGCTGGATAGCTAGTGGGAAGCAGCCGCATGGCACAGGGAGATCAGCTCGGTGGTTTGTGACCACCTAGAAGGGTGGGATAGGGAGGGTGGGAGGGAGGGAGATGCAAGAGGGAAGAGATATGGGAACATATGTATATGTACAACTGATTCACTTTGTTGTAAAGCAGAAACTAACACACCATTATAAAGCAATTATACTCCAATAAAGACGTTAAAAAAAAAACTTGAAAAATACAGCTTAATACACAACTAGAATTTTCTTTAGGGCAATTGTTTTGAATACCTACTTTTTCAGTAATGCAGAGGTTAAGGCCTGAAGCTCTGCAGTGAGGCATTTATAATTTCTGCAACGTCTTTGTGTGGATTTAGACAAGCAATCTCTCTAATCCTCAATTTCCCCACTTGTATAAAAATACAAAATACATCTATCTGTATTATTTCAAAGGACAAATGACAATTAGTGACAACAGTGAATGTGGAAGACACGTGGAAGACAAATGTATTTAGGACAGGGCCTGGCATAAAATAGGTACTCAATTAATAGCAGGTCTTCTGTTAATAGAAAATGACTTAATGAAAATAACTTTTTCACCCCTCTCCAGGAAAAAAATATATAACAGGTTTAAAGTTGGGAATAAAATTGAAAAACAAGAGCTTTGTTAGAAAATATAAACTATGTATGGCACTACAAGAGGATTTCACTTAAAACATCCTTCTTACACTGATTTGTATGTATAAAGGAAATTGTGGATCTGAAAATGTTTATAATCTAGTAAAGGAGATAAGATATGTTCCAAAGGCAAACAAAACAAAATAAAGCCATTCAGTATGACACTCTCTATGACACTTTGTCTATTTTCATCATCTTGATTTATTCTTTTTTTAAAAATAAATTTATTTATTTTATTTTATTTTATTTACTTTTGGCTGCATTGGGTCTTCCTTGTTGTGCACAGGCTTTCTCCAGTTGCGGCGAGCGGGGGCTACTCTTCGTTGCGGTGCATGGGCCTCTCATTGCGGTGGCTTCTCTTGTTGCGGAGCACGGGCTTCAGTAGTTGTGGCTCACGGGCTCTAGAGCACAGGCTCAGTAGTCGTGGCACACGGGCTTAGTTGCTCCACGGCATGTGGGATCTTCCCGGAACAGGGCTCGAACCCATGTCCCCTGTGTTGACAGGCGGATTCTTAACCACTATGCCACCAGGGAAGCCCTTGATTTACTTATTCCTGAGTAAGAAACATGGCAAAACTATCTACTCTTTATCCTTATTACTGAGTTTGGACTCTCCTACATTTTTCCAGACCTTGCTTCATAACAGCTTCTTCTGTCATTCCACTGAATATTTTCTCCTCAAATCTAGGATCCTGAGAGGTTCCTGCTGTTATTAATAAATAACAAGTCTACTTTCATATTTGAATATTCTCTTGCCATTTTATTTAGATAAAGATCCAAGAAAATTTAAGCCTCTGCTCTGTTACTCTTCCTCTTCTCATTGCCAGCTTTCTTGAAAGGGCATACTACACCTGGGTCCTACAATTCTTCATTGCCGACTCAGTGTTTAGATCTTACATTATGGTTTCTGCCATACCCACTTTTCTGAAACTGCTTGCTCAAAGGTCACCAACTGCTTCCACAAGATTACAAAATCCAATGGGCTGTTTTGCTTCCAATTCTATTTCAGCATTTGACATTCTTAATCATGATTCTCTACTATGAGTTTATGTTTCCTTGACTTACCCAGCTCTATATCTTCATTTATGTTCATAGCAAATAATGCATTGATTGCTGCTTGTATATCAGGCAGAAAGCTGGGGATATAAGAATGAATGTGTAAGATACAGTCCTTGACTGTAGAAAAAGGAAATGGCAAACACCAAAACAGACCAATGCATGTGAAGATTTCTGATGAAATAAGGCTTTGAAGGAAATAAATACTCCATAATAAAAGATAATCTAAAATAAAACAGGATTGGTTAGTGTGAAGATTTGAGGCCTGGATTGTTTTCCTAGAGCTGCTGTAACAAAGTACCACAGCCTGGGTGATTTAACAGAAATGTATTTTCTCATGGTCCTGGAGGCTAGAAGTCTGAAATCAATATGTCCACAGGGCCATGTTCACTCTGAAGGATGTATGGAAGAATCTTATCTTCTAGCTTCTCGTGCTTCCTGGCAATTCTTGCAATTTTCGCCTGCAGATGTATCACTTCAATTGCTGCCTCCATTGTCACATGACTGTCTTCTCCTGTATATCTCTACATTGTCTTCCATCTTTCCTCTGTGAATGTTGGTCTCCATGTCCAAATTTCCTCTTCTTATAAAGGCATCAATCATGTTGGACTAGGGCCCAACCTAGAGACCTCATTTTAACTTGACTATATCTGTAAAAAACCTATTTCCAAATGAGGTCACACTCACAGTGACAGCAGTTAGGATTTTAACATGTCTTTCTGGGGAATACAGTTCAACTCATAACAGACCCTTTAAGGATATGACAATTATAAAGCAAAAGAGGAGCAGCCGTGTAGATAGCAAGAGGGATGGAAACATTTATTACAGACAGAGGAAGCAGTCTACAGAAACCCTTTAGAAAACCAGTTTGTAACCTAAGTCCCCGGATTATTGTCGGAGATAATAAGAGTAGCTCTAGACAGGATTAGAAATTATGCAGGATCCAGATGTGAAACAATTTAGGTTTTCGGAATTCATTTTTTATTATTATATGGAGACAGCTATGAGAGAAAAATATATTTTTATTATTTTGGACAGGATATACTAGAGAATATTTCTTTGTTAATGAGAGTGATCTGGAAGACAAGAGGGGGCAATCGATACTGAAGAGAGGGGGTCAGGGGAAGGGTGAGTCACTGAGAAGGTAAGAAGGGATGGGATTCACCAAACAGTGTTTCTGAAAGGAAAAGGGCTACGCTTTTCATTGTAAAGGACAGAACAAATACCAGGTGAGGGCAACGATGGGCACATTTTATGTTTGGTGGTGGAATGTAAAGGCAGCTGAGAGTTTTTTTTTTTTTTTCTTTTACTCTTTAGTGATATCTTTTTTTTTCTCAGTGAACCATGCTCAGATTTCAGATTGTTAAATACAACTACTTAATTATTTTTTTACTAAGACTTTATTTTTCTGGAGTGTTCTTAGGTTCACAGAAAAATTCAGGGGATGGTACAGACATTTCACACATACCCTCTCCCCCCCACACATACGTGGCCTCCCCCATTATCCACATCCCTCACTAGTGGTACATTTGTTACGACTGATGAACCTACAGTGATGCAACATAATCATCCAAAGTCTAAAGTTTACATTTTGGTTCACTCTTGGTGTACTTTCTATGGGTTTAGAGAAAAGCGTATTGACATATATCGATCATTATGGTATTGTGCAGAGTATGTTCACTGCCCTAAAGATCCTTTGAGAGCTTTCATTCTTAACAATCAAGTGTGAGAAATGATCATCAGTTGAGAGCGAGTATAGTAAGTAGTTGATGTAAGAGAGAGCATGAAATAATAGTTTTGGGGAGTGAGAAAGAAATTATTCTAGAATACTGCTTAATTCTTGGCATCTCTTCTGTTCATCTCCCTTTCCCCTTCTGTTTCTTAAATGTGATATGCTTCATGGTATTATCAAACATCTGTGTTTCTCTTACTTGGGAAATAACATTTACCCCCCTGGAAAGTAAAATATTTTCCTACCATCACTTTTAAAAAGAATAATAACTCATCCCCATAGTTTATTAATTGCCTGCTTAATATCTCCACTTGATGTTCTGATTGTATCTTACTGTCACAATGCTCAAGAGTGAACTTTCTCAGAAAATCACTTTCTCCTCCACACTTCACAATTTCTGTTAGTGGCACCCTCATTCTTTCAGTCTTGCTGAAAGTGTTTTTGATGTTTAGTTCTCCCTCTTTTTCCACATGCAGGCAGAAGTCATGCCAGGTACATCCTGTACTCGTGACAGTTTTCTCCTCTATTCCTGTATCAACCATTAGTGATGCTCTACTGTTCAGTTTCTTTCTAGTGAATAATTACAAAATGCTCCCCAATAATACCTTGCCTCCTTTCTCTCATCGCAGCAAATCATAAATACTGTTAACAAGTAATCAACAAACGTGGAAATATATTTAATTTCACATGTAATCCAACAAATGCAAATTAAAGCAAAGATAGTAGATCATTCTGCTTAAAAAAAGAAGCAAATGATTTTAACCAAGCCATTGTTCAGAGTATATCTGTGATATATAAATATGTTTATATAAAACCTGTGTGTTTTTATGTTTATAGTTCTGTTTACTTAAAAAAAGGCTTGGGTGGTGGATAGAAACATGGAAGAGTTGTGGCAGTTTAATTGAAAATATGGCTGCAATTCTTTACCATTTTCTGATTCCATACCCTTTGAAATATAAGTTCGAATCTCTTCACATCAAAAGGTGGAGTTAATTTCCCATCTCTTTAACCTGGGCTGGTCTTGTAACTTGCTTTGTGTTTATATGCCAGTCCTGACCTCAAGAGGCATTGCATACTCTGTCCTCTCTTTTTGAATCCTGTGATTTGCATGTTAGCAAGCCCAGGCTAACCTGCTGTAGCAGGAGAGACCATGTGTGAGTGACCTGCTGCCCCTGAGCCATCAGCCAGCCAATACCCAGAAGCACAGTTGGCCAACTAACTCACAGCTGGACATGGAAGCATGTAAAAGCCCAACAGAGAGCCAGACGAAGAGCTCATTTGAGCCCAGTCTAAATTAACAACCCACACACTAGCCACAAAGTTTGGGAGATAGTTTGTTTTATAACAATAGTGAACAGAAAGAGGGATATACCCAAGTAATAACACTGAATATATCTGAGCAGTAGAAATACAGGTCTGTGATTTTCAATGTCATTTTCTGCTTTACTGTGTTTTCTAAATTATTTCAGAAATAACTTGTAATTTTATAATAAAAAGAAAATAATCACATTTATTTGCTACTAAAATAAAATTAGTTAATCTTCATCATAATAAATACACAGTCTGGAGTCAGGAAGACCTGATTTTTTAAATTATAAGCTGTGTAAACTTGAGTAAGATTTTTCTATGAACTTTAGTTTTCTAATTTGACTTAAAAGCATACTTATAAACATCCACTTCACTGGGCTGCTATAAACATTGACTGCATAAATCAGCCAATGAATATCTGGAGTAGAGTGTATCTGTAAATTTTCTGCTTCCCCTCACTAGAATTTAAGTTTTATGAGGGATTCAACTCCATTTCCCCATCACCTTGGACACTGCCTGCATGTGATGGGCCATCAATTAATCTTTGTTGAATGAATGAATGAACAAATGAATGAATGAATGAGGGGGAAATGACAATGAAGGTCAATTTTTAGTTGACCCAATGTCACTATCCTGCCACTTTAGTTGTTCTCCACTATGGTAGAACGCACCTAACATATGTCATGACTAAAAGAGAATAAGGCAATGTGAGACATTAAGGATAATCACAAGTTCTTTGCCATTTCTCCTACTGAGAGGGGAGTCCAATTCTTTCCTAAATTTGGGCTTGCCTTGGTAACTTACTTGACCAATAGAACAGATCAGAAGTGATATTTTAGGATTTAGAGGCTAAGTCATGAGAAGCCTTTCAACTTCTGCTGGACCACTTTCAACAAGGGAGAATCTCTGAGCTGCCACGTAAGCAGGCTGAATGCCCTGAAACTGCTATCCTGGAGATACGACTTGTGAACGCTCTGATGGACAGTCCCTGCTGAGCTCAGGCTTCAGGTATCATTGCAAAAGCACAATGTATGTAAATGACACCTCTTGGACCCTCTTGAACAGTCCATTTGCCTGCTGAATATCATCAAACAAAGCCACTGACATCGTTTAGAACAGAAAGCTCACACAACTGAGCTCCACCCACATTCCTGACCCAGATTATAAGATAATAAAATGGCTACTATGTTTAACCATAGAGCTTCCAAGTAACTGTTTATACAGCAACAGATTCCAGGAACAGGTGAAAAATATTTCCAAGAATAATAACTGGTTCAACTCTTATGTGGTAATTGAACATTTAAAACCACATTTTGTCCAAACCACTAAAAAACTGAAATCATTTTGGGATGTATGCTCTATTTCCAAAAAGGACTGTACACAATCCAAGAAAGGACATTAATTTTGAATCTCTAATTTATGGTCCCTCACTTTAGGTATCCTACAGTCATTCAAATGGCATGGATTGGTCACAGAGTGATAAGCAATGCTGACAAGTGAGAAGTCTTAGAGAGCACAGCGTGGTCCATATGGAACCATCAGCTTGCAGGACTTTTAGAAGGCTTACTGGAAGGACACAGGGGTTAATCAATATTTTAGCAGGGCCTAGAAGTTTATCACCAAATAGGATAACTAAATTTAATTCTGAATTGAGCCTATTCCCATGTTGTTTCTGTCTATCACACTCCAGATCCAGAAAACTGCAGTTGAACATAATTACCGAATGAAGCCAATTGTTGCCTTTCTGATATTTGAGAAAGAAATATAGAGGAAAAACCTGTTTCAAGTTTCTGGATCATGAATTAAAGAATATATGTATTCAGGGCTTCCCTGGTGGCACAGTGGTTGGGAGTCTGCCTGCCGACGCAGGGGACATGGGTTTGTGCCCTGATCCGGGAGGATCCAACATGTCACGGAGCGTCTGGGCCCGTGAGCCATGGCTGCTGAGCCTGTGCATCTGGAGCCTGTGCTCTGCAATGCGAGAGGCCACAGCAGTGAGAGGCCCACGTACGGCAAAAAAAAAAAAAAAAAAAAAGAATATATGCATTCAGAAAGGTTACTGCAAAGCATAAGAGACAGATCTGTAATTGGCTAAATAAACAAATAATTGCACAAATCAAAGGCCAATATAAACTGGCTATGAGCTGCAGAGAGTTTACAGAAAATGCTATTGCTCCTTTTTCCCTTGAAAATATATTAATTCAAGGTTTAGGCTTCTATCACTCAATTATCTAACCACCTAATGCTCCTGACCGTTCTTCATTTCAAACTTAAGTATGCCATACATACCCTAGATCTCATACACCGAACTCAAAAACTCATTCCTAATCTTTTCTTCTTATTAATGCTTCCTATTAGAAACCAAAGAGACAAATACATGAAATTGAATCAAATATCTATGACTCAAATACACAGGGGAAAAATGGTATGGGAACAAAGCTATATAATAAAAATGTGGCATACAGAGACATTTTTATGGAGTTGAACAGACTTCCCCTACAAATGATATCATCTTTTTCTATATCCTTTTCTTTTAGGACATAAAAGGTCACATATCTTATGATTGGTGCAGGATATTTTAAATCTCTGTGTCAAAATGGCACTGAGTTTAAAAGCTAGCTAGAGAATGAGGAAATGGCTATTAAAAAGAGAATGAAAGTTTTCAACATTTTTTAAATAATGCAGTGGAATCTAAGTAATTATTTGAAAGAAAAGTAGTCAAAATACTCTATTTGAAACATGAGAAATATCCCAGGTGTAACTAACACATGCTATGGAACACATCTTCAGAAATATATACTACTTACCACTTTTCAGGGATGCTTGGGTTGCATTTTAAACACCTGGAAATTGGTAGAGAGTTACAGAGCTCTAATTTCCCATCATAACAGAAGTTATATTTTAGAAATCATGGCAGGGACTTCCCTGGTGGTCCAGTGGTAAAGAATCTGCCTTCCGATGCATGGGACATGGGTTTGATCCCTGGTTGGGGAACTAAGACCCCACATGCCACAGAGCAGCTAAGCCCACACACCACAACGACTAAGCTCACACACCTCAATGAGAGAGCCTGCATGCCACTACTATAGAGCCCACGCACCCTGGAGCACATGTGCCACAACCAGAGAGAGAAAACCTGTGTGTCACAACTAGAGAGAAGCCTACGTGCTGCAATGAAGATCCTGCATGTCTCAATGAAGATCGTGCGTGCCCAACTAAGACCTGACGTGGCCAAAAAAATAAATTAAATAAATAAATTAAATAAATAAATATGAGAAGTCATGGCAGAATCTACTGAGAAAATGCATTTGAATTTTCTTTCTTTTCATTATTCTTAAAAGTAAATATATTATTAGGCATATTATTATACAATTATAACCTAAAGGAAGTTTTAAAAAATTTAATCGAACAAAAAATCTGAAATTTATTTTATTTTCTTTCTTACAAAACTGAACCTATAATTCCTTTTCTTGATTTAAATAGTCTTGTTGGTCTAATTTTTACATTTCTATTAGTAAGACAAAAAGTCTATATACATACTACTACTATTTACTGCAACTTCTATTTACTCTGAAAATTAAATAAAATTATAAAATTTTAATTAAATTTTAATTAAATAAAATTGCTTCCCTTATTGAGCTCCTGCTATATGCATGGCAACCCTTTATATATACACTTTATATACAGTATCTCAAAAATCATTACCACAAATCTACATGTTGATTTTAGAGGGAAGGAAACTACTAATATGGCTTCATACATTTACATGATTTGCCCAGACCACAAGGTTATTAAGGTCCTAAATCAGTATTCACACCCAGATCTCTCTACTAAACATCTTTTTACTTATATTGCATATAATGTCTTTAATTATTTCAAATACTTTAATTCATTCTGGATAAAATTCTCACATAAGTACTATAGAAATAACAGACATTACCCCTGAACCCATGAATCTCACATTTCATTAGTGAATCCAGGCAACAAACAAGTAAGTGGTAAAGAAAAATAATTGCAAATTGTAATACTGGCTATGAGGGAAACAAAATGTTAGATATTAAAAAGAACAAAATGTGCTATTTCAGGTAGTATTGTCAGAACAATCCAGGAAGGTTGAAATTTCAGCAGAGCCCCGAAGGAAGTGAAGTTGCTGGTAATGTAGAAAGTAGAGAAGGTGCATACCAGGCAACAGTGTCAGGAGCAGAGGATGGAAAATGTTGACCTGTGCCAGGAGCTGAAGGAAATGCAGTGAAGTAGATGCACAGGACGGAAAGGGGTGGTGGCTGAAGAGTAGGTTCACGTGCTCCAACATATCATAGAATGCAGGGCCTTGCTGCAAGGCTAGTTGTTTTTCTTTTATTCTCTGTGATATGGAAAACTATGGAACGTTGTAAAGCAATTGAGTCGTGTGATCTCATTTATCTTTTAAAAATATTTCATTTGCTCTATATTGTGAACAGATTGGTGAAGAGTGAAAGCAAACTCAGAAAGACCATTTAAGAAAATATTGTGAAGAGGCAGGGAAGAAATGATGGTGGCTTAAATAAAATGGTTGAAGTGGATATAGAGAAAATACTGAATTAAACAATTGGTGAGAGTACTAATAGAACCTGCTGTTATATTTGATAGAAGGAGGAGGGATAGTGAGAGAAAGTGAGGATCCAAAGGCAATGTCAAAGTTGTTACTTGAGAAAATGGATGGTGGTGCCATTTAATTGGAGGGAAAAGATTCAGGAGGCACAGATTTCGTGTAAATAAAGAATTCTCTTTGGCTATTTTAATTGTCAGGCTCTTTGGTTGGTGACATCAAATTAGACAGTATGGAGGGCAGACAGCAGAAGCAAGAAGAGCTACAATCCTGCAGCCTGTGGAACAAAAACCACATTCACAGAAAGACAGACAAGATGAAAATGCAGAGGGATATGAACCAGATGAAAGAACAAGAAAAAAACCCAGAAAAACAACTAAATGAAGTGGAGATAGGCAACCTTCCAGAAAAATAATTCAGAATAATGATAGTGAAGATGACCCAGGACCCCGGAAAAAGAATGGAGGCAAAGATCGAGAAGATGCAAGATATGTTTAACAAAGACATAGAAGAATTAAAGAACAAACAAACAGAGATGAACAATACAATAACTGAAATGAAAACTACACTAGAAGGAATCAATAGCAGAATAACTGAGGCAGAAGAATGGATAAGTGACCTGGAAGACAGAATGGTGGAATTCACTGCTGTGGAACAGAATAAAGAAAAAAGAATGAAAAGAAATGAAGACAGCCTAAGAGACCTCTGGGACAACGTTAAACACACCAACATTTGCATTATAGGAGTCCCAGAAGGAGAAGAGAGAGAGAAAGGACCCGAGAAAATATGTGAAGAGTTGAAAACTTCGCTAACATGGGAAAGGAAATAGCCACCCAAGTCCAGGAAGCACAGAGAATCTCAGGCAGGATAAACCCAAGGAGAAACATGCCGAAACACATAGTAATCAAACTGGCAAAATTTAAAGACAAAGAAAAATTATTGAAAGCAGCAAGGGAAAAACAACAAATAACATACAAGGGAACTCCCATAAGGTTAACAGCTGATTTCTCAGCAGAGACTCTACAAGCCAGAAGGGAGTGGCATGATATACTTAAAGTGATGAAAGGGAAGAACTACAACCAAGATTATTCTACCTGACAAGGATCTCATTTGGATTTGATGGAGAAATCAAAAGCTTTAGAGACAAGCAAAAGCTAAGAGAACTCAGCACCACCAAACCAGCTCTACAACAAATGCTAAAGCAACTTCTCTAAGTGGGAAACACAAGAGAAGAAAAGGACCAAAAAAAAACAAACCCCAAACAATTAAGAAGATGGTAATAGGGGGCTTCCCTGGTGGGGCAGTGATTGAGAGTCCACCTGCCGAAGCAGGGGACATGGGTTTGTGCCCCAATCCGGGAAGATCCCACATGCCATGGAGTGGCTAGGCCCATGAGCCATGGCTGCTGAGCCTGCATGTCTGAAGCCTGTGCTCCACAATAGGAGAGACCACAACAGTGAGAGGCCCGCATACCACAAAAAAAAAAAAAAAAGAAAAGAAAAAAGAAAATGGTAATAGGAACATACATATAGATAATTACCTTAAACGTGAATGGATTAAATGCTGTAATCAAAAGACACAGGCTTGTTAAATGGATACAAAAATGAGACCCATATATATGCTGCCTACAAAAGACCCACTTCAGACCTAGGGACACATACAGACGAAAGTGAGGGGATGGAAAAAGATATTCCATGCAAATGGAAATCAAAAGAAAGTTGGTGTAGAAATACTCATATCAGATAAAATAGACTTTAACATAAAGAATGTTACTAGAGACAAGGAAGGGCACTACGTAATGATCAAAGGATCAATCCAAGAAGATATAAAAATTATAAATATATATGCATCCAATATAGGAGCACCTCAATATATAAGGCAACTGTTAACAGCTATAAAAGAGGAAATTGACAGTAACACAATAATAGCGGGGGACTTTAACACCTCACTTAAATGAATGGACAGACCATCCAAACAGAAAATTAACAGGGAAACACAAGCTTTAAATGACACAATAGACCAGAGAGATTTAACTGATATTTATAGGACATTCCATCCAAAAACAGCAGATTACACTTTCTTCTCAAGTGCACATGGAACATTCTCCAGGGTAGATCACATCCTGGGTCACAAATCAATCCTCAGTAAATTTAAGAAAATTGAAATCATATCAACATCTTTTCTGACCACAATGCTATGAGATTAGAAATCAATTACAGGGGAAAAAACATTAAAAAAACAAACATATGGAGGCTAAATAATACTTTACTAAATAACCAAGAGATCACTGAAGAAATCAAAGAGGAAATCAAAAAATACTTAGAGGCAAATGAAAATGAAAACATGACGATCCAAAACCTATGGGATGCAGTAAAAACAGTTCTAAGAGGGAAGTTTATATCTACACAAGCCTACCTCAAGAAAAAAGAAAAAAATCTCAAATAAACAATCTAACCTTACACCTAAAGAAACTAGAGAAAGAACAATAAACAAAACCCAAACTTAGCAGAAGGAAAGAAATCATAAAGATCAGAGCAGATATAAATGAAATAGAAACAAAGAAGACAATAGCAAAGACCAATAAAACTAAAAGCTGGCTCTTTGAGAAGATAAAAATCATTGATAAACCATTAGCCAGACTCATCAAGAAAAAGAGGGAGAGGACTCAAATCAATAAAATTAGAAATGAAAAAGGAGAAGTTACAACAGACAACACAGAAATACAAAGCACCCTAAGAGACTACTACAAGCAACTCTATGCCAATAAAATGGACAACTCGGAAGAAATGGACAAATTATTAGAAAGACATAAACTTCAAAGACTGAACCAGGAAGAAACAGAAAATATGAAGAGACCAATCACAGGTAATGAAATTGAAACTCTGATTAAAAATCTTCCAACAAACAAAAATCCAGGACCAGATGGCTCCACAGGTGAATTCTATCAAACATTTAGAGAAGAGCTAACACCCATCCTTCTCAAACTCTTCCAAAATATTGAGGAGCAAGGGACACTCCCAAGCTCATAGGCCACCATAACCCTGATACCAAAACCAGTAAAAGATACGACAAAAAAAAAAAAAAATTACAGACCAATATCACTAATGAATATAGATGAAAAAATCCTGAACAAAATACTAGCAAACAGAATCCAACAACACATTAAAAGGATCATACACCATGGTCAAGTGGGATTTATCCCAGGGATGCAAGGATTCTTCAATATATGCAAATCAATCAATGTGATATACCATATTAACAAATTGAAGAATAAAAACCATATGATCATCTCAGTAGACGGAGAAAAAGCTTTTGACAAAATTCAACACCCATTTATGATAAAAATGCTCCAGAAAGTGGGCATAGAGGGAACCTACCTCAACAAAATAAAGGCCATATATGACAAACCCACAGCAAACATCATTCTCAATGGTGAAAAACTGAAAGCATTCCTCTAAGATCAGGAACAAGACAAGGATGTCCACTCTCACCACTATTATTCAACATAGTTTTGGAAGTCCCAGCCACGGCAATCAGAGAAGAAAAAGAAATACAAATGAGAAAAGAAGAAGTAAAACTGTCACTGTTGGCAGATGACGTGATACTATACATAGAGAATCCTAAAGATGCCACCAGAAAACTACTAGAGGTAATCAGTGAATTTGGTAAAGTAGCAGGATACAAAATTAATGCACAGAAATCTCTTGCATTCCTATGAACTAATGATGAAAAATCTGAAAGAGAAATTAAGGAAACACTCTCATTTACCATTGCAACAAAAAGAATAACATACCTAGGAATAAATCTACCTAAGGGGACAAAAGACCTGTATGCAGAAAACTATAAGACACTGATGAAAGAAATTAAAGATGATACCAACAGATGGAGAGATATACCATGTTCTTGGATTGGAACAATCAATACTGTGAAAATGACTCTACTACCCAAAGCAATCTACAGACTCATTGCAATCCCTATCAAATTACCAATGGCATTTCTTGACAGAACTAGAACAAAAAATCTTAAAATTTGTATGGAGACACAAAAGACCATGAATAGCCAAAATAGTCTTGAGGGAAAAAAGCAGAGCTGGAGGAATCAGACTCCCTGACTTCAGACTATACTACAAAGCTACAGTAATCAAGACAATATGGTACTGGCACAAAAACAGATATATAGAACAATGGAACAAGATAGAAAGCCCAGATATAAACCCACACACCTTTGTTCAATTAATCTATGACAAAGGAGGCAAGGATATACAATGGAGAAAAGAAAGCCTCTTCAATAAGTGGTGCTGGGAAAACTGGACAGCTACATATAAAAGAATAAAATTAGAACACTCCCTAACACCATACACAAAAATAAACTCAAAATGGATTTGAGACCTAAATGTAAGACCAGACACCATGAAACCCTCAGAGGAAAACATAGGAAGAACACTCTTTGAGATAAATCACAGCAAGATCTTTTTTGATCCACCTCCTAGAGTAATGGAAATAAAACCAAAAATAAACAAATGGGACCTAATGAAACTTAAAAGCTTTTGCACAGCAAAGGAAACCATAAACAAGAAGAATGACAACCCTCAGAATGGGAGAAAATATTTGCAAATGAATCAACAAAGGATTAATCTCCAAAATATATAAATAGCTCATGCAGCTCAATATTAAAAAAAAAAACAAACAACCCAATCCAGAAATGGGCAGAAGACCTAAATAGACATTTCTCCAAAGAAGACATACAGATGGTCAAGAAGCACATGAAAAGCTGCTCGACATCACTAATTATTAGAGAAATGCAAATCAAAACTACAATGAGGTATCACCTCACACCAATTAGAATGGGCATCATCAGGAAATCCACAAACAACAAATGCTGGGGAGGGTGTGGAGAAAAGGGAACCCACTTGCACTGTTGGTGGGAATGTAAATTGATACAGCCACTATGGAGAACAGTATGGAGGCTCCTTAAAAAACTAAAAATCCAATTACCATATGATTCAGCAATCCCACTACTGGGAATATACTCAGAGAAAACCATAATTCTTAAAGATACATTCACCCCAATGTTCACTGCAGCTCTATTTACAATAGTCAGGTCATGGAAGCAACCTAAATGCCCATTGACAGATGAATGGATAAAGAAGATGTGGTACATATATACAATGGAATATTACTCAGCTTTAAAAAAGAACAAAATTGGGTCATTTGTTGAGACGTGGATGTATCTAGAGACTGTCATACAGAGTGAATTAAGTCAGAAAGAGAAAAATGAATATCGTGTATTAATGCACATATGTGGAACCTAGAAAAATGGTACAGATGAACCGGTTTTCAGGGCAGAAATTGAGACACAGATGTAGAGAACAAACGTATGGACACGAAGGGGGGAAAGCAGCGGGGTGGTGGGTGTGGTGGTGTGATGAAGTGGGAGATTGAGATTGACATGTATACACTGATGTGTATAAAATTGATGACTAATAAGAACCTGCTGTATAAAAAATCAATAAAATAAAATTCAAAAGTTGAAAAAAAATTAAGACAGTAGGATACGTGTGTCGGGAGCACAAAGAAAGATCTTTCTACATAATGAGATAAGGTCAGAATCGACAGACCCAAATTCAGTTCAACAAGTTCTTATTGAAAGTTCCCTTTACAGAAGGTGCTCTTCAAGGAATTTGCTTTAAAGAAGATACCATTGTGTGCATGGTGTGTGTGTGTGTGTTGGAGGGGGATAGATATTATTACTGATGCTAAGCAGAGGAAAAAGTATTCTGTAGGGTGGTTAATTCTTAGGGGCATTGGCAATAATGGAACAGTTCACTCACTCAGGAAGTACATTTGATCTGAATTTTGAATAATGAATAATTTGGGGGGAGGTATAGATAGAAAAGAGGGATATGAACATTCTATCCTGCAGGAGCAGCAGAAGCAATGTCATAGAATAAATAAATAACTTCCAGAGACTTCTACATATCTGTTGCTAAGCGAGGTACTGGTTTTACAGTTGTGGACAAAGGTAGACCTGGTCCCTGTCCTCAGTGAGCTTATACTTGACTCAGACTGGCATTCACCATCTTTTGAGAAGTATAATCACTGTTACAAGAAATATACATTTGAGGTAATGCATGAATGTAAGTAACATAGAAAGAACTAAGGCAATGTGAAGTTTGGGTAGGTATTACATCTATGAGAAAGTGAGGTTTCAACTGAAAATTGTAGAATAACTACATACTAGCTACACATACACAAAAAATAATATCAGAATATAACCTTGGTTAGAATTAGGAGACTGAATGGGAAGGAGGGGAAGTGAACAAGTCCACAGACTACAGAAGTATGCCAGAAAGATGATAAAGATGTACCAGTATGGAGGCAGTGATGATTGAAGGACAGATCAGAAATTGAAAGATACTTAGGAGTTAGAACTAATGAGATTTAATGATTGACTGACAGTGGGAGGTGAGGAGGATGGAAAAGTCAAGGTGACTTCAGCTTTCCGACTAGAATTACTCAATACATCATGATGTCATTTATTAAAATATGGAACACCCAGGAAGGAGTGGGTATGCAGTAGGGGATGGGAAAGATGATGATTTCAGTTTGGGGTATTTTACACTGTAATGCTTTGGAGGTCAGCAGGTAAACTGTGATAATCTATTAACTAAACTGAAGACCCCGTGAAGCTGATGATCACTTCTATGCTGTTCAGTGTTGCATCCCTAGTGCTTATTATACTACTTGATATCTAGTAGGCCATCAAAACTGTGCCTTATTAATTCTTAGTGAACCACTCTAAATTGTTTTAGAAAGCATGTGGTTTCAAATATCTCTCATGCAGATAATGATAATAACAACATTTCTAATTTAAAGTATCCTTTGAGTGTAAGTTTTCAGTGTAAACACAAAAGCTCTGAAAGGCAAGTGCCCTTTTCCAGGGGAAAAAAATTATGATGAAACTGCTAAGGAGACTGAGCCACATTATTGTCTATGGCATTTATTTCAAAAAGTATTCCATGGATCACAACATCTGGTAAAATGAGTGGTGTCCTGAGAAAAGTGATTTGCCATGTTCCCTTCATAGAGATTCATGATGAACAACAATATGTAATAGGCTCTACAGAATCCTATAGTATAAACACCTGCTTAACGTTGTTTCTTCTGTACTAATTTAAACTCCAGACTTCCTCACCACTCTCTCCTTTTTTCCCCAAAGTATTTCTGTGAAACACCCATTTGTAATTCACCAGTCTATAGCATTGCTCGATGTGATTCTCATCTAAATCTGCTGCAGGGTGTAAAAAAAAAAAAAAATACGGGTTTGAAAAGTCACTTCCATATCTGAGCTCCACCAATATCATTAAATTCAAATTTCCAAGATGGATGAATATTGTAGATGGTGAGGTTTTAAAAGGGAAAGGAAAACTCTATAAATATTAAGTAAGAGAAACTATTTCTTCCTTTTAATACTTGAAAAGATCATACCTTAAATCTTCTTTTTAGGATGATCAAACAAAAGTGTGTGTATTTCCCTGAACACCGCCTTCCAAATATTTCTTGTTGTAGGGCAGATCTTTCACAACAGGGGTTTTTCAAAACTCAAAGTCATACCTTTAGATATAGCACAACAAAACAGAAATGTGCCAGATTACCCAGAAACAATTTGGATCACTGGAAAACAGGGCTGCCTGCTGGTTTGCCAACAGTGTAGGTAATTTGCCACTCAACTCTCCTCTATTTGCCTCAACAAATTGTAGGGTACTTAGAACCCAACTATCTGTTATCCATCTGTCTATATTTCTCTGCTCTGTCAGTGTCTGACAGTAGAAAGGCTTCATCTTGTCTGTCTCTCTTACAGCTGACAGGGAAGATATAAAAGAAATCAGCTGACTTTGGAGGCTGATGTATGTAGAATAGAACATCTCCTTAGTCTGCTAGGAGAAAAAGGTGATTAGCCCAAAATAAAAATAGAAGGGAACATTAAGACGAAACTCGAAATAAATATCTCTACCATCTCACCGAATGACAGAGCAGGGTGATCAAGCCTTGTATTTTCTAATCAAGATATTCATAAATAAGATATTCACAAAATGTCATCGACAGCTATTTAGCCCAAACATTGCTTACCACACTACTTCAGCACTCGTCTTCCATTTCACTGGGACGGAATTCTTCCAAGTGTGTATAAATTTGAACAGACAGAATTAAGTCCAATTATTCTTAAAAAGACAGGTTATTGGGTACGAAAAATGTAGCTTGTATTTGTTCTTTTTCTCCATGTGAATAAACTGCAGAGTCAAATCTGAGTGTTTATCCTACCCAATTTACCATACTTCTCACCATCTCCTTTCAAAGGAAAAAATTACCCATTATGTAATAAAAGGCCACTTCCTTAATTTTTTTGTCAAATACATAAGGCATTTGAGAACTGTAGCTGGATGCAGACATAAAAGGCAGTAACCAGTGAGAACTACTAGGAATACTCACTTGGAATAATACAGAAATTTGTAGTTAGAATTACTTGTGCTAATTTTTTTTTCTGAAAAGATTTGGAAACTATGGCAAAAAATAAAATGATGCAATGACAGCAATATAAAGCATTGAAAACATAGTTTTGCAAATCAAAGGAGCTGGGTTCAAGTTCTAGCTTTACCCTTAATAGCTGTATAATTTTATATAAGGCATTTAACTTCTCTACCCTTGATTACTGTTTGATAAAATGGGAATAATATAAACATGGTATTGGGTGGTTATAAAAATTAAGAGTAACAACAGTGGGTTTCATTTTTATTAAATTTTTAATATAACTGAGTTATATTTAACTATTCTCATTTGGAAACAAGCAATTAGGTTAAATATGTATGTTTTTATATATACATACATACATACACACACACATATACATACACACACAAATATACATACATTAAGAGCAGAAATACCAAAAGAAAAGTATTTTTATTTGTCTCCCAGATGATATAGAGTTCAAAGAAATTGAAAACCTTCCTCCCAGTGGATCCATTTTTCAGATCTCAAAGAAAGTTTTTCTGATCCTTTTCCATAAATTTCAATATTTCTCATTCAAAGTTTTAAATCAATATAAAAATGTATCATTCTGTGCACTAGTACCTCATTCCTCACTTTAGTGTAAAACTTATCATAAGCTACTATAATTTTAGTCTGTATCCACTAACTATTCTATGAACAACTTACAGGCAATAAGATAGTCTTGTTTATCCTTGTATCCTTGTATCTGACTGAGTCCCAAGAACACCTGGCCATATGAAAATAAGTTTGCTGTGTAGTAATGCAAACTGTCCCATATCCAGAGGCTTTGTACACTATCTACTCAAGATATGAAACATCTCACTATCATTTCCCTATTAGGTACAGGAGTGGGGGAGGGGTGGTGATGATGACAAAGATGGGACTTGCATGGAGGAAAAAAAAAGTGAAGCTCTGCTGTTGACTTCCAGAATTTGCCAATCAGGGAATATGCTAGGAAGGAAGAGAAAAATAGAAGAATATATAACACAAAAATCATTGTGGAGAAGAAATAGATGTCACACAAGACTCATGGTTTTTATTACTTCCAGAAAGCATTTTTGACAGCTTATGATAAATTCAATGCAATTCAAAGGCAGGTACTAAGGGCTATACAGAAAGAAGAAAAAAAAATTAATTCTTGGTGAGTACGATTTCCACATTTGAGCATATGTACTATCTCTGAGTTTTATACTACACAGGTGAAAAGGAAAAATACATGGATAAGAGAATTTTCCATGCTTAGGAAGCATACTAACTCATGAGGGAAAACATGTTCTCTTGGCCCTAATTTCTGAGATGAATCAGTTATGAAGATATTTTTATAATGGGTTTTGGGTAATAAAAATGCCCAAGGTCAGAGTTTTCAAATAAATATAGACTTGTTTCACAAAAAGTTGTTTCTTTTACTGAATGTAGGTATAAACCAAAATACTAGGACCAAGTCAGGGAAGAGGAATTCCAGGGATCTAAGAGGCAAGGTTTGGAAATACAGCCTTCTGGTAGCCTTATTACAGACATATAGCATAGAAAATCTTTCAACCACTTTTCTCATGATAAGATTTCTATAATATGTTGCTGTTTGTTTCATTAGAAAAAAAGACTGCATGGTCAAATAATTTTTAGAGAAAATGCATTATAAATTCTCTTCTACATGCTAATTATCTCAATCAAGCTTGAGACTAGAACTATAAATATTTCAATATATAGCTCATGATGAGACACCAAAAGGAGAATTAGCATTTATTTTATTCATGTAAGGTATATTTCACCAAATTTGATACTTTTCTACATATTAATCTTCATAAAAATTTATGAAGATGAAGAAACTCAGACTCAAAGAATTTTGTACCTTGTACATAATCTCAAAGTAAAGTTCCTCACCATTACACAGTGTAGTCCTATTTTCTTTGATGAGTTTTACATAGTTGGTTCAGAGACATCATGCATTAATTCAGGCATTATATGACTTATTTAACTGAGGTCCAGCCATCCTACCTTCGCTTGAGCTTCCTTTTGATTTGTATTTACAAGATTCACTGACCTTTCCCTTTCTCAACTCCATTTTGCTCCTGAATCCACCTGGTGAATTTTTAAAATCTTAGCTATTATATTTTTTAACAGTAAAATTTCCATTTTTAAAATTAACTTTTAACTTTTGGCTGAGAATTTAAATTTTCTCAATTGTTTCAAGAGTGGTCACTTTTGCCTCATGAAGCATGGCTACAATGGCTGCTTTAAAATCACTGTCTGATAATTCCAACATCTGGGTCATTTCAGGTTGGCATCTGTTTACTGTCTTTTCCCTTGAGAATTGATTATTTTTTTCTGGTTACTAGTAATTTTGGATTGTATTATGGATATTTTGAATATTACATTTTGAGACTTCGGGTTCTGTTAAATTTAGGCAGAGAATGTTGATTTGTATATTTGTTTGTTTATTCATTTTAGCAGGCAATCACCTGGTTAGGTCTAGCCTGTAAGGTCTGTTTTGCTTTCTATAGAAAGTGATTGAAATATTGGTTTAGTTTTCAAAGCTCTTGCTGTGTTGTTTGGCTCTGCTCATCACATGAGCCTCTCAGGAGGTGGCCTGAGAGCTTGGATGGAGCTTTATATATTCCTGCTCTTCTTGAAGCCTTTGCTCTGTTTCTTTGGCTCTGTTCTGCCAAAGCCCAGCTTGGGGGGGGGGTGACTTTGGAACTTGTGCTGGTTTATACACAAAATTAGGGATCCCTCTTTCTAGCTTCTTGTGTATTTATCCCTCACTCTCTGGCTTCCAGAATCATCTCATCAGGTCAAATATAGAGTTCTTTCAGATATTTAGCCTTCTGCACTCTTGCCCAGATATGGACAACTAGAAGAAGAGCAGTGAGGCAAGGGTGAGAGAGAAACATAATATGACTGATTCCTCCTCCCCCATACTCAGAAACCCTTTTCCTGGTTCTTAATCTAAAGGGAGAAGTTTTATCTTGAGTCTTATGTACCTACACCAGCTGCCTCACTGGGGCTGGTCTCAGGTCAGTGCTACGAGAAGAAAAAGACAAAAGAAATGAGGACTTCTATAATCTACAGCTCACCAAGGCTATTTATTCTCCTAATCCTCTGGCCCAGTTTTGCTGACCATGATCATCACAAAGTTCCTGGTGTGTCTTGTCCTCAGTTCAATGTCAGGAGATAAAGGAAGAAAATAAAACCATAGGAAACTCATCACCACTGCTATTCAAGGTTTGATGTATCTCTTCTATCTGAGTGCTATTTATTATTTTTCAGAATCCTTATTTCTTTATTTACTCATTCATTCATTTATTATTTTCATTTTGTTCAGAGTGTTTAGTTTTAATCAGTGGGAGAATTAAACTACAGTGGGATTCCTTCATCCTGGTGAGAAAGAGAAATCAGTGTAAGAGTTTTAAATATCCAAATTTTGTACCAGAAAGCATGGTAATAGTTAGTTGAGACTGTGACCTAGGAAAGTGTTTTTTTCTTTTTAATTTATTTTATTTGTTTATTTATTTTTGGCTGCATTGGGTCTTCGTTTCTACCTGCAGGCTTTCTCTAGTTGCAGCAAGTGGGGATACTCTTCATTGTGGTGTGCGGGCTTCTCATTGTGGTGGCTTCTCTTGTTGTGGAGCATGGGCTCTAGGCGCATGGGCTTCAGTTGTTGTGGCACGTGGGCTCTAGGGCGCAGGCTCAGTAGCTGTGGAGCGTGGGCTTAGTTGCTCTGTGGCACGTGGGATCTTCCTGGACCAGGGCTCGAATCCATGTCCCCTGCATTGGCAGGTGGATTCCTAACCACTGCACCACCAGGGAAGTCCCTAGGAAAGTTTATGTACAAGTACTTATAATAAACTATCAGGGCTCCTGGGAAGACAGTGGGATATTACAGCAGATAGACCAGTGCATGAATTCCACTTTGAGTCTTTACTAAACATCTCTCAGGACAGTTATCTCTTCTGTACTATATGAGATAGTGAACCCGACCTCACAGAGTATTAGTGAGTCATACATTTTTGAATGTTTGAATGTAATATAACACTTAATAAAAATTTACCACACAGAACAGGTGCTTAATAATTATAAACAGGGGCTTCCCTGATGGTGCAGGGGTTGAGAGTCTGCCTGCCGATGCAGGGGACACGGGTTCGTGCCCCAGTCCGGAAGCGGCTGGGCCCGTGAGCCATGGCCGCTAAGCCTGCATGTCCAGAGCCCGTGCTCCGCAACGGGAGAGGCCACAACAGTGAGAGGCCAGGGTACCACACACAAAAAAATAATAATAATAAATAACTATGTTATGGTATTAAGTATTGTATTATTCAGGGTTCCGCAGAGAAACAGAACCAATAGTAAAAATAGATAGATAGATAGATTTAGCTCATGTAGTTACGGAGGCTAAGAAGCCCCATCTGCAAGTTGGAGACCCAGGAAAGAAAGTGCTATAGTTTAGTCGTAGTTCAAGGCCTGAGAACCAGGGGAATTGATGGTGTAAATCACAGTCCAAGGGCTGGAGAAGACCTATGTCCCAATGCAAACAGACAGAGGAGAAAATTTCCCCTTCTTTTGTGTTTTGCTCTATTCAAACCCTCAGCAACTGGATGTGTCCACCCCCACTGTGGAGGACAGTCTGCTTCACTGAGTCCACTAATTCAAATCCTAATCTTATTCAGAAACATTCTTACAGACACCCCCAGAAATAACGTTTAGCCAAATATTTGGGTACTCTGTGAGCCAGTCAAATGACACATAAAATTAATCAACACAATTTCTACAAAATATTTAACCTTAGAAAATCATATCATAATCTGCTCATCAAGGTACACAAAGTTCAAAGTGAATAGCCAGAAAACTACCTACCTTATCTTTCTAACAGCATTATTTGGCATAATCTCATATAAGTGATATATACAACTATGCTGGCAATGTATTAATCTCCCTAAATAATTTTTGAAATTAATTCTCCACAATTTTGCAGGTCTAAGAATCATTACTATCCCCGTTTCACATATGCAGACAAAGAGCCTTACGTGGGTAAAGGTTCTTGAGGTAACTTGCCCAAGGTCAACCTAGTAAGTATAAAAGCTGTCTTTCAGGCTTCAGAGCCAAAAGTGGTACTATTACCTCTTTTGCCTGCATTTGTTTCATCATAACTGATATTTAAATAACCTGGAATAATACTATTGACCAGTTTCAGCTGCTGTTGAGGAAACTTCAAGAGCTAGAATGCAGGGCCTTGTCAACAATATATAAAGTATGTTTTAGGTTCTTGGACAGAGATAGCATTTGATATTATGTGTCCTCAATTTCTACGTAGATGTGCAAAGTCATTGTAGATTAATTTTTTTTATATCTAATAGAACTACTTCAAAAAGTCACTAGGTAAGACTACTATTAACAGAATGGAGTATATAGCGAGTGGATTTTAATAGACAATTGAAAAGTAAATAATAATGCAAGTTTCATTTTTTCTAGAGCCTACCATTCTATCAAATGCATGAATGTGAATATGCCCAGGAAATTGATTCTGTACTTCCATGATAAGTAAAAATTTATCTTAAAAGGAACTAAAGAAAATGAGATATGTGACAGTGAGTCAAACATAAAACAGCTCAACAACAGTGAGAATAGTTAATCTGGTGAAAGGGCAGGAAGCCATTAAGATATTACTAGTTTTAGTCAAGCAAACTTACTATACATCAATAAATTATTATTTGTTCTCAGTGATTATGACCCCCAGGAACACAATAAAGTCAGACCAAGTGTCAGATACTTATGCATTCACCTATACCTGGATAAGAAGTTTTCATATTTTGGGAGGAGAGTTTACTTTATCCTAATGAAGTATATGATCAAGGGTTTTTCTCTAGGCAAGAAATTAAGACCATCCTTATGATGACAGATTCTTATACAGCAATTCTTATAGAGAAGTTCTTCCTGTTGCTTAAAGCCCCATGCAGGGCACCTGCATATCATTGTTATTCAGAAAACGTTCATTGTTACCAGATGAGGCTAATGCCTCTGTTATGGCTGTTGGTGGAGGATGGAGATTAACCTGCCAATTTTCTTAGGTTGTCTTTGAAAGGGTACCCAGGCAGACTTAAACCAGTGTGACTGCCCAACTGACTGATCCTAGACAGCCTGTTTAGCCCCCATCCATCTCAGTTTTCTCACCTACAAAGTGGGAAAGAAGATGAAAGAGAGCGATGACAGAATCTGGAAGAAGATGGTTTCTAAGGTTCCTTCTAAAAATAAAATTTATGTTTTCATAAATTTTTATGAATTTTCTCTAGCAGCATACATAGTATAGTAGACCACATGCTAACTTTTCAAGTATTCAGATTTTAAAAAGAATGCACATGTATCATAAATTTAGATGGTACTACACAGAATCATTGTTTTTTTTTTTTTTTCAGTATGCGGGCCTCTCACTGTTGTGGCCTCTCCCGTTGCGGAGCACAGGCTCCGGATGCGCAGGCTCAGTGGCCATGGCTCATGGGCCCAGCCACTCCACGGCATGTGGGATCTTCCCAGACTGGGGCACGAACCCGTGTCCCCTGCATCGGCAGGTGGACTCTCAACCACTGCACCACCAGGGAAGCCCAGAATCATTGTTTTAAAAGGACTATACTATCATTTTTAAAAACTCAGGAAATCAATGAAAATAATTAATCTGTTACATAAATGCCTTGAGAACAAAGACACTAACTTATAGGTATTTTTTTCCCTCAGTGCTTAGCAGTACCCTGTGCATAGTAGATAAACAATCAATAGTCACAATCTGTGTTACAACAGAGTATTAGTCTTCTGACCACCAAAGGATTCCCCAATATTTACACTGCAATGCAGATACATTTTATTCCTCCTAATCCTATTTATAAAACATTAAAATGTAACATTAAGACAGTTTAATAATAATTCTTACGATCTACATTTTCAGTTAAGATGCACATGGTAAGTTTGAGGAGTGTTTGTTTACCATGATTAAACTTCAGAAGTATGATACTACAGATAAAAAGATATAGATCCATTTCATAGGTGTATCTGGATATGTGAGGGATGATGAATCCTAAGTGTAATAAAGTAAGTTGTAGCCAGAAACTCCATTTTCCACAATTTAGATTACAAAGAGAAAATAGTACCACCTGAGGAGAATTGACATTGACAATTCAGTGCAAGTAAAGATCAATAAAAAAGAATCAGTGGAAAAGAATCTAGTATTGGTGTCAAAAATGGATCAGAGAACAAACCAAAATACAGGATATAAAAAAAAAAAATTCAAGGATACTCTCTCCTCTAAGAACATTACCCATTAGTTTCAATATGTGGTAGATAAGAGATTATCTCGTCTTTTTTAAAATACAAAAATAAGGGCAGAATACTCAAATATGTTCATTTAAGAGTTTGGCATTGAGATGACATGATACACTCTAAATGCCTTCAGAACCATTTTTCATTCAGAGACAGTGACCCTAACTATGCTCTAACTTGCATTTCTTTCTCCCTACGTTCCTTTCTTTTCAGCAATGAGTAGGTTGGCAATAAAAAAAAAAAAAAAAAAGACAAAAGGAATAGAAAACAGCATGAGTTAGTCCAAAGTTGACTGGATCATCTACTTTGTCTAAAACTGTTAACACTGAACAAGCAGAGCCCTCAGATACCACCAGTGCTTCTTCCATTAGATTTGGAGCCTCTGTTAACTGACCCTCAACCTATCAGGAATGTTCTGCTCACACACTGATGCGGACAGCAGCAATGCTACATAAACAGGAAAAAAAGTATAGCTAAACCCCTCACAAGTTATACAATACTTGTCAACCTATTTTGGAGTCCCAGTTTCCTTTAGAACACAAATCTGTAGTTATTAAGCAATAATTTAAGTTTCACTTTTCAAATAAAATATGTAAAGAAAGTCAGCATTTTCAGAAATTTAATTATTTTTGTTAAAGAAAAATATTATAAGTGGAGAATGATATAAAGCAAAGGAGATGAATGGGTGCTGATTTATAATTTGTGTTCTCATTGATGAATTAATAATGAATATGATAGACACTGTGTGAGGTGTTGGGGACCCAGAGATTAAAGAGAGTTTCTCTCTTTGAGGTGCTCATAAATTAGGGGAAGATGCAGAGAAGTAAGCAGTCATGTGTGATATGCACGATATAGTGGTATAAATTCTACAGTGGAAGGATGTACATTGCATGATGGAAAAACAAAAAAAGGAATTTAATACAGGGGGAAGGGCTCAGAAAAGACTTCACATAATGGCTTGTTCTCAGGCCAAGTTTGGAGGAGGAAGAGGAGCTAAACAGGCCAAAAATAGCACTGAGGTTATTCCAATCAGAACAGACAACTCAAGCAAAGCAGAGTTGTGAGCGAGTAGAGTGGATTCAGAGAACTGCAATTAATTCAATAATCCTCAAGCGTAATGTGTGAAGGAAGCATGTAACCATTGAAATGGGAGACGTAATCAGGGTACAAGCCAGGCCAAGTTAAGAATGAAGATGGCAAATTGCAGAAAAATGTCATGGAGGAAAGGCAGCTAAAGCAGTAAGAATTGAGGAAATATGTTCATTCATTCAACCAACCAACATAATACGGGCAAGTACTTTTCTATGTGCAGGGGTACAAGAGTCCACAAGAATCAGTAATTCATGCCCTGCTCAAGTTTATATACTAGGTGTTCTTGTGTGTATTATCCTGGAATTATTCAATTTTTGTTTTTAGGTAGACTTGACGATCCATCTTAAGTTTGACTGGAAATTCCCTAAAGAGAGCTGTAATTTTTTTCAACTGCCTGAATTTTGGAATTAGGTTGCTGGATGTTGGGCTCAATCTAGATTAGTTTAGGGGCTGAGGTAACTAGCTGTGTAGGGATGGGAAAGAAAATAGAAAAAAAGGCTACTAAATTAGAAGACAATATTTGATTCCAGGACCCAGAAAATCAGATGATGATGACGGTGAAAAACTGGTCTGAGAACAATAAAATAAGAGGATTGCATAGACTCAAAATAGTAGTTAAAAATGAATATATTAAAGCTTAAGATTTTAGAAGTTGGCATTTCAAATTGTAATGGAATAATCTCTATCCCATGTATAGGGACACTTTGAAAAATATAAAAGTCATATTACAAACATAGAAGTGACACCAAAGCCACACCAAAATATATACATAAATGCATGTATAAGATATATAATATAAATCAATTCTACATATGAATATCCATGTAAAATTCTAAATAAAATATTATAAAATTAATTTTAATACCACAATATTTCATCCTTATTAAGTAGGTTTATAATAAGAATTCAGTGATTTTCAGCATTAGAAAATCTCCATCACGTCAATAAGTCAAAATTCCCTAAACTGCTAAATATAATTCTCTTGAACCAATATAAAACATTATATTTATGGGTAAAAACTAGAGGACTCACCATTAAAATTTGGAGGTAGAAAATAAGAAAGCCCACTATTTCTTCAACAATTTAAACATTAGAATTTCTAGCAAAGTAATAAGATGAAAAATTTAATAAGACATATGATAAAATAACTATCATTATTTTCAACTAATCTGATCATCCATGAAGAAAATAAAACTGTTTAAATTAATAGATTTCAGCAACACTGATGGTTTGCTGTACTATGTCAAAGTCATTTGACACAAATTTGTCATCTAGTAATCCATTCTAAAGAATTCATCACGGATGTGGCCAAGTGCTGTATGCAAGTATGTTTTCTATAGCCCTATCAAATGAAAAATTGAAAATCATCTGGACACTGAAAAAGATGAGAAAGATATAGCTATCAAAATATTTTTGAAGTCAATATAATAACACAAAGGAAAAACAGAGATGCTAGGTAAGAAAAATATCAATATACAAAAGTACATATATGTTGTGGTCCCAATTTTGTATTTGACATATATTAAAAATAGGGAATGAATATTCAAAATGTGAACTGTTAAGTTTTATTTGATGTATAAGATTTTTAAATGAGTTATATGCTTTCCAAATTTTCTCTAATGAGAAAAAAACAATAAAATACAACAATTTGCTCATGACAAAGAAGTAGGTCAACTCAAAGATGTTTCACCCTCAAGTTCTTGTTCTTTATTCTGTGCTAGGTTGAGAGTGTGCTCCCTTAGTCATTTTGTATGCACCTGCCTAACACACTGCTTCACACAGCATGTAAATAATAAATATTTCCTGAATGTTTAAGCTATCAGGGAAAGAAGTACTTCCACCTAAATATCCCCACACAATTCCATCCAAATTAGTTAAAACTTAACTTTTTTCCGTAGTAGCACAGGGTAGCAGGAACTCAAGCTTACCAAACTAAAAATTTTACATAATATTATCAATGCCTGATGTCTAACACACATATCAAAATATATATTATAATCACATATATATTGATTTAAATGAGATAAAAATTCAGATGGAGACAAATGAAATTTCAGAGGTCACTCTTTCATTTAATGTGCTCAAATGCATGTGAAATATCAAGAAGTATAACAAATACTGAGACAGATACGTGTGGGAATCATGCTCTTGAGTGTTGTGTAGTCAAACAGATGAAGGCAAGTGAAACAGTCAGTGAAATGTGATAAATTCTACAACAAAGTAAGAAGAAGGGCACCAAGAAAGCACAGGAAAGCATCTTGTGAGCTTCAATTTGAATAAAACAGGAAAATACACTAATATGCTTGCAGGGGAGGTCAGGAAATGTTTATAAAATAGGAGTTCTCTGAGAAAAGGAAAATGAGAAGAGAAAGGCTCTCCCAGGTAGGGAGCAGAAGTGTGTCATAATTCTCCAGTGACCCTTACTCACTGGGTCACTGTAAGCAGAGTTCCTTCAGGTGACCCACTGGTTTGGAGACTTGTGATGTTAAACTGAAATATACAACATTTTAGCTCACATTCACATATGCTGTCAACCTGTTACACTTTATATTGGACAATGATGTATTTTAGAATTTTTCTTATATTAACACTCAACTGTTCAACAATAGGCACAACAGAAAATAAAACCATACCCTATGACACAAAAATAACTTGAGAATAAATAAAATAAGAACATTTTATAAAAATTGCCTTCTTTTTCCCCTCAGGAATCAGATTTGATTAGAAATTTTAATGTATTCAATAAATTTGCTATTTGACTCTTTCACCCTTTTCTGTTACCAAAATCACTATATTTTTTAAAATATTGAGTGGTCTTTGCTAAGAATGAAAAGTAACTTCAACCACCTCAAAAAGAATCTAATTGTGCTTTATAAAAAGATACAACATCTGTGAAACTGCTGTCATTCAGAAGAAACAGGAACTTTAGCATCTTTTCCTCTGGATTCACATTGCTCAGTAAGTACCATGTGGTATGAGCTATAGATAGCCTGACAGTTTCAAATTATATGGAAAAAATGTATTTAACATGTCAGAATCTTTACAGGAAAAGTTTCACAGTGGAATTTAAATGTTTATTTAAGACAATGGCAAACCCAGACCAGGCTGTGTAGATATTATAATGGCCTTCATCTTGGTGATCTCCACTTCTTTGTGATAACTCTTCCCAGTATGGGCTCAATGTCTGATACAAACCTTTTACTAAGACTTTTTTTAATCATCTTATATTGTTTGGTTTAATAATACTATAACATCAATTCTAAACTCATAACTCATTTCCTTATGATTTCAACTTATGTAACACACAAGATTCCATATTCTCTGGATTATATTTTACATGTCTCTTGTATATTAATATTATTTACAAAATCTTGCTATACTATTAACAGTTTCACTTAACATAGGTATTAATAAATTCTTAAGAGTTTGGATCAAAATTATTAATAACTTAGTTTCTACCCTATACTCTTTTATCACATATTAGTATTTCATGCATCATAGTTTGGTGAACAAGGTAATACTGGCCAATAATTTACTTGATAGATACCATTGTGATTTTGTTCCTAGCATGAAAGCAATGTGTCTTTCTGCCATGAAACTAATATTGAGCAAATCTTGCTTTCATTAGATCCAATTTGGGCATGGGCAAGTTTTCTGTAGGATTAGCCTGTGATTACTGCATCTATACTCTGCTTTTAATAAGACTCTACATTCTAAACTGAAGAATGCTGTAAGTAACAGCTTAAAAACTTGCCTTAAAATGTATGAACTTTAATTCTTGTTTTCTTGCAGCCTCCATTTTGTTCAGGTTTAAGGCAAAAATTTAATAAGCAAAAAGTGCAATATTATCACTGGCTTTAGATAAGGAATGTCTGAAGTGATGAAATCCTTTGCATTAGCAAGAGAATTGGTTCTTTCTGTCAAGATGTACTTCGTAGGCTGCAAACAAGGACTTGCAGTGATTCTGTTTGGCTCCCACTGATATACAGCTGTTTTAGATCGGGCTGCTGTAACATAAATACCACAGACTAGGTGGCTTAAAAAACTAACATTTATTTCTCATAGTTCTTAATTCTGAGAACTCTAAGATCAAGGCATCAGCAGATTTGGTGTATGGTGAGGGTGCTTTCCCTGGTTCATAGATAACAGTCTTCACTCTGTGTCCTCACGTGGAAGAGAGAGAGCTCTATACTCTATATCCCAGTATAAGAGCATCAGTCCCATTATGGGGGCTCTACTTCCAACTTCTCATCCAAACCCAGTTACCTCCCAAACTCCCACTTCCAAATACCATCATATTGGGATTAGGACTCAACAAATGTACATGGGGGGACACAAATATTCACATCTATACCAGTAGTGGAGTCCTAACTAAATCTCAATTAAGTCGCACTATGATTCCACTATCTTTTACTAAACAAAACCCAAGTCTTTAGCTTTTATTAAAATAATTGGTTGTAAATAGTTAGATAAAATGGAGTTAATCATGCAGGAAAGAAAGAACACTTTAAAATTCATTACACATCTCACATTCACCTCTAGAAATATGATAGTTATCTTAAAGGAGCAATGGTTTAAATGTCTGCAAGCCTCCTGCATGTATAGTTCTTTTTATTCTTTCTTTTAGTCTACTTTAGCAGTTCTCAAACTTCACTGTACATAAGAATTACTGTACGGAATGCTACACATAAAAACAATGTAGAATTTATGGTATTTTATGCAAAAGATAATAAGTACTCTGACTTTATAATCTAACTGTATAATAGAATGCTTCATGGTATCTTGACTCAGGAAATTAGCCTTGTCAGAAAAAGGACCCTAGAGTCTCCAAAACAAGGGTATTTTCAAGACTTTCTTGCCAAACTGCCAAGTTCCAGAGAGAGAAAGAGAGAGAATACAGGGTTATGTGTCTCAAGTTAGCTCAAGATATAAATGTTCCCATCACTCATTTGCCAACAAAACCCTGACTTTACTATATCCCTCCCTTCATTTTAAGTATGTTTAGGAAAGGGATTATAAACACTTGCTCAGTGTATTTGATCACTTATCAAATAGTTTCAAAGAAACTGAGTGGAGGTAGTACAAATGCAACTACATGAATTTATGAAGGTTTTAGGTATAGTATCCATAAACACGTGAACTTAGGTCTTTTGAAGTATCCTTTACTTTACTTTGGAGACTGCTGGTCTGGAGGTTGGATGGCAAGGAAATAAGCCAACCTCCAGAGAGGTCTTGCTAGTTGTTTGGCATACAGTGTCCAGCACTGTAGCTTGCTGGTCACTGAGTGGAGCTGGGTCTTAGTGTTGAGATGGAGATTGCTGGGAGAGCTTTTGCCGTTTGATATTACATGGAGCCAGGAGGTCTCTGGTGGACCAAAGTCCTGAACTTGGCTCTCCCACCTCAGAGGCATAGGCGAGACACCCGGCCAAGAGCACCAAGACCCTGTCATCCACATGGCTCAGAAGAAAAGGGAGAAAAAAAGAAGGAAAGAAAAGAATAAAGTAAAATGAAATAAAGTTATTAAAATAAAAAAAATAAAAATTAAAAAGTAATGAAAAAAAGAAAGAAAGAAGAGAGCAACCAAAACTAAATCCAAATCCACCAATGATAACAAGCACTAAAAACTATACTAAAAAAACAAAAAAAAACCCAAAAGAAACAGACAGTCAGAACGCTAAGACAAATGGTGAAAGCAAAATTTTGCAGACAAGGTCACACAAAGAAGGATACACATACACACTCACAAGAAGAGAAAAGGGAAAAATATATATATATTGTTGCTCCCAAAGTCCACCTCCTCCATTTGGGATGATTCATTGTTCAGGTATTCCACAGATGCAGGGTACATCAAGTTGATTGTGGAGATTTAATCCGCTGCTCCTGAGGCTGCTGGGAGAGATTTCCCTTTCTCTTATTTGTACGCACAGCTCCTGGGGTTCAGCTTTGGATTTGGCCGCGCCTCTGCGTGTAGGTGGCCTGAGGCCATCTGTTCTTCACTCAGAGGGGACGGGGTTAAAGGAGCCACTGATTTGGGGGCTCTGGCTCACTCAGGTTGGGGAGAGGGAGGGGTACGGATGCGAGGCGAGCCTGCGGCAGCAGAGGCCAGCGTGATGTTGCACCAGCCCGAGGCGCGCCGTGCGTTCTCCCGGGGAAGTTGTCCCTGGATCACGGGACCCTGGCAGTGGCAGGCTGCACAGGCTCCCGGGAGGAGAGGTGTGGAGAGTAACCTGTGCTCGCACACAGGCTTCTTGGTGGCGGCAGCAGCAGCCTTAGCATCCCATGCCCACCTCTGGGGTCTGCGCTGATAGCCGCGGTTCACGCCTGTCTCTGGAGCTCCTTTAGGTGGTGCTCTGAATCCCCTCTCCTCGCACACCCCAAAATAATGGTCTCTTGCCTCTTCGGCAGCTCCAGACATTTTCCCGGACTCCCTCCCGGCCAGCCATGGTGCACTAGCCCCCTTCAGGCTGTGCTCACGCCGCCAACCCCAGTCCTCTCCCTGGGATCTGACCTCCAAAGCCCGAGCCTCAGCTCCCAGCCCCGCCCGCCCCGGCAGGTGAGCAGACAAGTCTCTCGGGCTGGTGAGTGCCGGTTGGCACCGGTCCTCTGTGCGGGAATCTCTCCGCTTTGCCCTCCTCACCCCTGTTGCTGCACTCTCCTCCGTGGCTCCAAAGCTTCTCCCACGCCACCTCCAGTCTCCGCCTGAGAAGGGGCTTCCTAGTCTGTGGAAACTTTTCTTCCTTCACAGCTCCCTCCCTGAGGTGCAGGTCCCATCCCTATTCTTTTTCTTTTTTCTTTTGCCCTCCCCAGGTACGTGGGGAGCTTCTTGCCTTTTGGGAGGTCTGAGGTCTTCTGCCAGCGTTCAGTAGGTGTTCTGTAGGAGCTGTTTCACATGTAGATGTATTTCTGATGCATCTGTGGGGAGAAAGGTGATCTCCATGCCTTACTCTTCCACTTTCTTGAAGCTATCCCCCCTGGAAGCTACTTCTGTGGTGGACCACATCCCTACCACAGGTCTTCTCTCCCTTCAAGAGCAACCACTGTTCTGACTTTTATTGTAATCTCTTGTTTTTATTTTGAAATAGATTTATCACCTAAATATACTTCCATAAATATTATAATCTACTTTTACCCATTTTTAAACTTTGTTACATCTTTTAAGTCTTTTTTTAATTGATAGTTTGTCTCCATCTGTTTATTTCCCAGTGGTGTTTTGCATAGTCTGGATTTTGCTAGTTGCATCCTCATGGTACAGTTCCATATGTTCCTCTGTTCTCTGTATATCTTACAAATTGGAAGCTGGATCAAACTCAGGTTCTATCTCATTTGTGAGACCATAGGTGGTGGTGCATTTTGTCATCTGGAGGCATATAGTATCTAGATGTCTATCCTTTTGTGATGTTAAAAACCATGAATCATTGGATCTATCTCTACTAATTTACTGGGGCTTCCAAAAATGATGATATTCAAATTTTGACATTTCTTTTTAATGTACTATGTGTGATATTTTTATAGAGAGACATTTCTCAAGTACTATTTGGTCAATGGTACAGTTCATATCAAAATGGCAGGATGGGGGCCTCCCTGGTGGCGCAGTGGTTGAGAGTCCGCCTGCCGATGCAGGGGATACGGGTTCGTGCCCCGGTCTGGGAGGATCCCATATGCCGCGGAGCGGCTGGGCCCGTGAGCCATGGCTGCTAAGCCTGTGCGTCCGGAGCCTGTGCTCCGCAACGGGAGAGGCCACAACAGTGAGAGGCCCGCGTACTGCAAAAAAAAAAAAAAAAAAAAAAAAAAAATGGCAGGATGGGAATTCTCCAGTGGTCCAATGGTTAGGACTCCATTCTTTCACTGCCAAGGGCCCTGGTCGGGGAACTAAGATCCCACAAGCTGTGTGGCACAGCCAAAAAAAAAAAAAAAAAAAGACAGGATAAATCTTTCCCTTTATTTACCAGTTTTTCATATGTCTTTAATATGGCATTTTTCAATCATTCAATTCATTTTTCTTCTGTGTTCTCAATCAGGCATGACTTTATTTAAGCTACCAATCATGATACTGAAATAACTATAACATGTATCTGTCCAGAAAGTATACTGCATAAAATCAACCAAAAAGTCAACAGCTCCTGAAACAGTTGCTGAAAATCAATATATTTGTGTCATTATCCCTAAAACACATATTTCATCTGCCTGGGAAAAATAAATGCTTATTTGTTTTAAAATAGAAGATAAAAGGTGGTTAAATGTCAGAATGTTTCAAAACTAGTTGCAATATAGTGACATAATTCACTTACTTACCTGTGGTGACCTAATAACAGGCTGATTCTTTTTTTATATATAGCAGAAAGCATGGAGAGTACCTTAAAAATTAAATAAAATATACTAAAATCTCAACTCCTCCACTACTCTTTAATACTAATCCAATCTGGAAATGGCTTAGCTGGCAAAATAATTTCTAAACAGCTGTCTTGTCATCGGCAATGACAATCTTTTCTTAAACCTCTGTTTACCTTATCCATCTTTATATCAATTTGAAATCCTTTCAGTATTATATTAGTTATAGCTATTGTGCTCTTTGAACTTCTCTATCTAATCTTTAGCGTAGTGCAATCATCCTAAAAATCACTGCAACTGATTGACTCATACCACTAGTGCCTACATAGCTGCAGAAATATATTAGTTTTAACCTGATGATTTCAAAGAATAAACCTTTAATTCATTTTAGCTTTTTCCAAAGATGAAGATTCTAACAGTGAAAGAGAAGGTAAACCAAACTTATATCAAATTCCTTCTCTGGCGAAGTTGCTGCTGCTTTTGGGCGACTCACGAAGGCAGTGTTCTGATTTGGAATATCTGTTCACATCTCTCCAACCTTCCTCTTAAGACATTTTTTTCTTTTTTGTCATGTTTTCTCCTTTCAACCTGGAACCCAACATTGGCATAATTTTTTTCTGATTGCCAGGGCAATCTCCTCTTACCCATTATGTTCTACCATTCAGTTCTGATTGCATTACAGTGACTCAGCAGTGTCCAGTTCACCTAGGAATGTTTTAGTAGGTGCCAAGAAGGAATCTTTAAATAAATTCTTGCTAAAGCATAGCACAGACTCAAAGTGTTATCCAAATACCCATAGGCTCCTGTACAAATATCAGCTTCCTCTGCAATTGGGTTGTCACTATTTGAATCAGGTTCTTGGCATTGAGTGATATAAATCATTTTCAGGCCTGGTGCTTAAAATCATCCTACATGAATCCCAAACTCTTTGATCCCTCTTTGGGGACTTTGGAAGCTTGGCTTCCAAATGACAGCTGAAAGGTGGAAATTAAGACTGTTTGGAGAGGAAAGACCTGACCCACAATGAACTCCATGTGAGGGGGAAATAAACCTATTTTGTGTAAAGTCATGGGGATTGTGAGGTTTGCCTTTTGCAACACTTAGCATCACTCACTCCAACAACAACAAATAGAATGGCTTAATATGTACAATTTTTATTTTAAGAAGAAATTCCTGGAAAAATTTTGCTTTAGGGTACTTCCCCTGATTATGTTTTCATCATATCTCCAAAATAAAAAACAACAACAAACAAAACAAAAAAAGCAGTCTTTCCTAATTAATTTTTGGCTGGCCATTCACTTGATTTCAGATGAAACTGAGGCTAAACATAAGTCATTTCTTCTGGTATAAAAAGAGCAAGTTTAGAGAAGCAGGCAGACATATGTTTGAATTTCAGCTCTGCATTTTTCCAGCTGTGCAGCTGGGGGCAAATTATTTAACATCTCTAGGATATAGTTTTTTTCCTCTATGTTACAAATAAAATATTTCTCCTTGAATATCATAAGCCCTATAAAGAGTATAATAATAGAGAGAATTTACTTCCCTTATCTGTACTATTCAGTCTTTAATTGGATTTTCGTGGGACTAGAATGCACAAGAGATTTATTCATTTACGATTATTCATATTTATTCATTTAATATTCATATTACTCATAGTTCACAAACAACACATTCTAATAACTGATGTTGGATATCATACTATAATCATTATTGCCCAGCAGACAGCCTGGTATATTAATTTAACAGCAGTTGTTTTATTTCTGGGATTTAGAATAAGGCAGATCAAAATTTAAATACTGGTTTTACTCAATTATATTAGTGATTGGCATACATCTGTGAGTCTCAGTTTTCTCAAGTGAAAAATAGGGATAATAACAATATTTACCTTGAAAATTATATCAAGTAAATAAAATGTGATTAGAAGTATCTGGCAACTCTCTGGGACAAAAGAGAGATTAGTTCCCTTCCTGAAATTTTACAGATATTTATGAATTTCAAAGATCTTCAGAAACCTTCCTTATTTAAAACCATCAGACAATGTTAGTTTGTAAGAGTTCACTGGGAACTTAAACTGGTACACTAATTTATCACAATAGGATCACAGAGAACCCTAATTAAATATCTTACACTGCTTCCATTCATCAGCATTAACACAGATACATACATTAGAAAGCCAATCCCCAAATTCCTATCTAAAATGGAAAAAGAATTGAATCATGTATATTCACCAAACCTCCAAAGAATTCCTCTGAAAGATTTAATAGTTCATATCAAATATTCCATTTTATGGTCCATTCTATATACATACTCCATCAATCTTTTGATTGACTGACTGCGAAGCTCCATTAATGCATCTTACAGTCAAAAGTTTTAATGGAGTTTAATGGAACTCATCCAAATCTATAATAGCATATTCCCCTAAATTAACTTATGACCCACAAGTTAATGAAATGAATGTAGCTACCATTTACCCAGAGGAGTCAAAATGCAGGACCCATCACGGGGGAGATGGCCTAGTGGCTTAGCACCCTTCAGTTCAGCCCTGGGACACCACAACCCTGGAGGTGCATTAAGGCTGTTACTAAACCCTCATGCATCCATTAACAAAAGCACTGGGCACCAAAGAACCTTAAGTGGCATTTTAAAGCTCATAAGAATATTTAGCAACTGCATAAATTGAACCAAAATTATCAAGACCAGTGGCGATGCCTTAGGTTTATTTTAACCTTGGTGTAGCGCTTTACATCTAATGAGACACCTGAAAATGTTTATTGAATAAATCAATACACTTGTGCTACTTTAAATAAACTGCAATTAAATAGTTAAGTTGCTGAAATTGGAATTCACAATCTATGTACTTATACTATACTTCCCTCCCTGAATAAAAGAGCCCAGAAATGACTGAGTTGCCCAGAAAAGGCTTGGTCCTCTCTCTTGAGTTCAGAAGTAATGAACTGTTTGGGAAATGGGTCATTTGAGGAAAGGCTACAGAACTGAATTTATTGTCAACAGAGAACAGAAGAAGGCCGACGAAGTGTACGGTGGAGGTGCCGGAGGCTGGGGGATTCACAGTTTCCAACTATATAAAGCTATAGCATATGGGAGGTGTTAAGCAGCTGTTCTATTTCTGCTCAGGAAAGAGTTATGCTTAGGAGCCCTCGCCAGCAGAAATAGGACCAATGGATCAAAGTTACAGCCAGGCAAACATTAGCTCATCATATAAAAAGAGCATGTTTAAAATTAGAGTTGGAAATTAGAATAGGCTGCCTTGGGAGGTACCATGCCCTGGTGGTTCTGGAGCCTCACTGAGCAGCCAGACTTGGCTTATCTCTATTATGATGCTATTCCATTTTAGAGTGAAAAAGGGAAGACAAGACAATAGATAGGAAGAGAGAGGAGAGAGAGAGAAATATTTCCACATGAGCATTATAGAAGACCAGGATAATCCCTGCTAGGGATGGAAGACTTGTTTATGAGGATTTCTTAATACAGTGTTTTAGTTCTACAAACAAGGGATTTAGCAACTAATCTGGTATGGTAAATAATTTCCTAATAAGGATGCAGGGATTTTGAAGCTTTTCTCTGACTACTGTAGAGTGAAAAGGAGGGGAGGCAAAATGGAGAAGAGGAAAGATACAAGAGAGGAGAGGCCAGACCCAGCAATATGGTGAGATCAGGAACCTTAGAAGAACATGGCTTTGAATTTTTAGGAATAATAGTGTATGATTTTCAATTCAAGGAAGTTTCCTATTTTATACTGCATTAAATCCTATTATTCATTCATTCAGCAAAAAGTTACCACGAGGCAGGAAGTTTTCTAAGTTATGGAGATTCAGTGACAGCAAGACACCCTCACAGACTTCAGTTCTAATCATAACGACACATCACGAACAAGTAAACTGATTAATACATAATAAGTTTACAAGTACTGAAAACGTGCCATGAAGAAAAAAAATCAAAATTGATAAAAGGGGAATGTGATATTTTCATACCTGGCCGGGAACAGTTTCCCTGATGAGGTGATGTTTGAGCAGATACTTGAGCAAAGTAGGAATTAACCATGTGACGTCCTAGAGGATGTGTGTTTCAGATGGAGAGGTGGGAAAGGGCTATGTGGGTTCAAGATCCAAGTGAGAAGAGAGATAGGAGCTGAAGCCACTGAGGCAGTCAGGAGCCTGATCCTGCAAGGCTGGTCTTGCATTTTTTTCTAAGTTGGTGGTTTAGGCAGGGAGTGATAATGCTCTGATTTACATTTTTAAAGCTTCACCCCTTAGGAGAAAGGGTATGGGGGTTTAGACTTGGAGGGAGTTTGTGGAGTTTGAGATTCTTCATCATATCCAGGTTATAATGTAAAGGAGAATGGCAAATCTAGGTTATCATTTAAAGAAGAGTAGTCAAACTGTTGTTACATTGGACATATGGCAAAAGAAAAAGAAAAGAATCAAGGTTTTTATCACAAGAAATTGAATGAATGTTGATACCACTTAAAGCGATGAGGAAAACAGGTTTGAGGGGGAAGAGAATCAAGGATTCTGTTTTAGATGTGTTAAAACTGGAGCTCATGGCTGAGAGATAAATATGGATGTCATTAGCATATAAATGGTATACACAAAATAAAAGTAGGTGACTGAATGAGATCTTTGAGAATGAGTATGGAGAAAGATGTGAGAAGAAAGCCAAACACGGAATCCTAGAGGATCACAACTTTAAACAATCAGAAACAAAGTGGAAGGTCCAGCAAAGGAGATTGGAAAAGCCATAGAAATAGGAAGAAATGAGAGAATTAAGTGTCTTGAAATTCAAGTGAAGTATATATTTCTTCCAAGGGAGGAATCCACTCTTTACTCCTTTATTAAAATAAGGCAGTGAGTTCAAATAAAATAAGGCTGATAATCAAATACTGAGACTTGGCATGATGGAGGCTCTTAGGGGCTGAAAAGGGGGGCTTTAGCAGGTTTGGGGGGAGATCGAGTCTGATTGGGCTAGGCTGAAGATTGAGACTGGCAAATTGAATAAGACAGTATTTTGCACTCTTTTGAGAAATTTTGCTATAAAAGGAAGCAGAGGAATAGAAGAGTACAATGGAAGAGAAAGGTTGCTTTTGTTTCTTTTGTTGTTTGTATATGTTGGGAGACATTACATCATGCTGGCGTGATGAGGAACTTTTCCCACACACAGGGCAGAGGGATGATTTAGGAGAGATCTGAGGTAATTAAAGGGGCAAAAGTCTTCCCCTGGATGACAGGAGATAAGACAGAGTGTACATGTGGAAAAGTTGTCCTCAGAGGAAACAAAGGCAGCTCATCCATAGAAAGGCAGGTAGTTATGGTTTGCTTGTGTTGCAGGGGGAAGTACATTTTCTGTGAATTACTTCTATTTTCTCAGTGAAATGGGAAGTGAGATTATGAAATGTGAGTTGAGTTGAGAGGCTGTTGAATGCTTGACAAGAAAAAAGATGACAAACGGTCATTTCTGAAACTGTTTTCCCTAGTTACATGGACATAAATAAGGATGGATTTGTACTTTCTAAACAGTCAAAGATATAAGAAACAAAATAAGCATGTATATAAGCACATACCCTTTACTTACTAAAATTAATAAAAAGTTGAATATGTTCATTATATTCACTTGTTTTTACATCATGATAACTATGTATCCTGCAAGTTTTAAATTTAAGTATGCATTATGAATTAATGCAAATCCAACTTATTTCAATTAACTATAATTATTACTTTTTTATTGGAACATAGTTGACTTGCAATGTTGTGTTAGTTTCAGGTGTACAGAAAAGTAAATAAGTTATACATATACATATATCCACTTTTATTTATTTTTTTTAGATTATTTTCCCATATAGGTCATTACAGAGTATTGAGAAGAGTTCCTTGTGCTATACAGTAGGGCCTTACTAGTTATCTATTTTATATACAGTAGTGTGCATATGTCAATCCCAATCTCCCAAATTATCCCCCCACCCGGCCACTTTCCTCCCTGGTAACCATAAATTTGTTTTCTACATTTGTGACTCGATTTCTGTTTTGTGAATAAGTTTAAATGTGCTATTATTTTTTAATTCAAAATTTCTCTTTGTCTTGGCCAGTGGGTGTCTGTGGTAAGGACAGAATTCTAAGATGGTACCAAGATTCCCACTTAACCATCCCCCACCCCCATTCTCACCCCAGACACACACATACCATATGTAATCCCCTCTCCTTGAATGGAAATGAAGACTATGAATATGATGGGATATTACTGCTATTAGGTTACTTTGCTAGGAAAAGGTAAATGGATTTTGTGGATATAGTTAAGTCTAATAAATTGACTTTAAAATAATCCAAAGAGGATTATGTTAAGTAGGACTGGTCTAATCAGGTGCGTTCCATAAAAGAGGTCAGACATATTTGAAGTAGCAGAGATAGTCTCTAGATTAGAGAACTAGAAAGGGAAAAAAGGGAGACTTCCGTGGTGGTTAAGAATCCGCCTGCCAATGCAGGGGACACGGGTTGAAGCCCTGGTCCAGGAAGATCCCACATGCCTTGGAGCAACAAGGCCTGTGTGCCACAACTACTGAGCTGTGCTCTAGAGCCAAGGAGCCACAACTACTGAGCCCACGTGCCACAACTACTGAAGCCCATGCACCTAGAGCCCATGCTCTGCAACAAGAGAAGCCACCGCAATGAGAAGCCCGCACACTGCAACGAAGAGTAGCCCCTGCTTGTCACAGCTAGAGGAAGCCCGAACACAACAATGAAGACCCAACACAGCCAAAAATAAAAATGAATAAATTAAAAAAAAAAAAAAAGAAAGGGAAAAAGGATTCGTTTAGAATAGGAAGTAGAAGTAAGAGGACCTTTGAAAAGAATGGAGATATAGGGGATTTTCCTGATGACAGATACTGATTTCCAAGAGCACAGTCTGAGGAAAGAAAACATATGAAATTGTTACCCTACAGTGGGAAATATTGAGCCTGCAAAAGAAACATAATACAACATTTGATGTCCCTGATCATGAAATTAAAGTAAAAGCAATTAGTCTTGTCGAGCAACTGTTTAAAGAAATGTTTTACTGTTAGGATACAATTATGAAAAAGTAAGAGTTTAAGTGGAGCCAGGGTTAGAGTTTTGCCAGCAAGTAAGGTGGAGATGAGGTGAGCAAGTGGGGAGTAAACGTAAGGGACTAATTACAGTAAAGATGGAATCTAAACTGTGTATAGCATAAGCCCAAGTTAAAGCTGATGAATAGGGAGCAAGAAATAGTGGGAACAATGGGATTAAAGTTGCAGTCAGTTCAAATAATATTTCCAGTGGAAATCTTGAGTGAGGGTATCACAATGCAGACATCCATGCTATAACCTGTCCTGTGGTAAGAAAAGGGAGAGGGGCAACAGCTTCCACCTGGGCAGGCTGCACAGTCAACTTTGATGTTAGGAATTCAAGCCAGCATTCAAATCATAGATTGAGACTATAGAAGAACCTGCAGATCACATAAGTTCAGGGACCTACAGTAGAATGGAGGGGGAGGGAGAGAGTGAGGAGAGGGAAGAAGGACTGGGTCACATGGCTTGTTGTTGACTTACTTATTAGGAGATGGAGTTGTCAACATTTTTCATGCTTGTTATCCCTGGCCAGTTATCTCTGGTTTGGTTATTGTGCTACAATCTGAGGATGTTTTTATTCTACTCTTTCTAAAACAGAGCAACTTCTAGTCTGGATCCTAGGTGAAAACAGATTCACCCATGGCATGGCCTTCCCTGTGTAACTTCATTCCGGATATCCTGGAGGTGGTAGTAGCCTTGGTTTTATTGTTTGACTAATTATAATGTTATAGATTTAGACACATAAAATTAGACCTATGATTCTGATAACAAATTGAAATATAATGCAGTAATTACAATTCAGTCTTACAAAAAATGGAGTTGGGCAGCCACTGGGGATCTAGTCTTAGACATGTCTCAAAAACGCCACTGAGAACTTGAACTTTCTTTGAACTGTACCAGGTCCAAGGACAGCACCAGCTGTATCCAGAATAGCACTTGCCATCTGCAGCGTTATGGCCCTAAGGTCTTTCCTTGTAACTGTGCAACCATTTCAAACCCCAACCAATCCTTACATAACAATTACCCTTACTTTTTGCCAGCTCCAATTATAATTCTTGATAAACAAGTCACAAAACTAACTGTAACCTTGCAGTTTTTGCCTTTATAGGCCTCTCCCATTGTAGTCAGGCTGAACACAGTTCAAGTGCTTCTTGAATCTCTGTCTCCCAGACTGCAGTTCTTACAAACCCCAAATAAACATCTCTTAATTTCAATCAGGTCTCCGTTGCTGAAATTTTGGTTATCAATTCTCTTCCTTGTCTCTAATTTAAAGAACTATTAAATAAGTTTTTAGGGAAAAAATGGTATTTAATCCAACAGGAAAAGTTGAGTGGCAGAAATGTAATCGTCCCATTCCTGAAAACTTGATAAAGACACAGGGAGTAAGCCCTGTGGCAGACTCTATTAACTGTCTATCCCACAATTTCCTGAAAATGCTTCAGGGAGGGTAACTTTTAGGTCTCACCCAAGGGTGGAGGCTGGTTGCCAGAAGAACCACAACTGTGATTAGAAAGTTGGAATATTCATTCCCAACCCCTGATTTCCAGGCTGAGAGACAGAGAGGCTGGAGGTTGAATCAACCAGTGTTGGCCAATGATTTAGTCAATCATGACTATGTAATGAAGACAACATACAAACCCAAAGGGCACCTTTTCTGTCTTTTTTCTCCCCCAGAGAGCATTTGAAGGGAGAACCAGAATGTTTCCAAGTGCTACGGTGTTGGGGCCTACACTTCATGAGGACAGAAGCACTTCTGTTCAAAACCTTGCCCTATGCATTTCCTCATATGCTGTAGATTCATAGTCTCTCCGATATTCTTTTATAATAAATCGGAAATCTAGAGCATAAACTTGGGTTTCCCTGCATTCTGTGACTCCCTTCCTTGAGTTTGATTAATGGGAACCTCTAATTTATAGGCAGTCAGTCAGAAGCATAGGTAGCAACCTGGACTTGTGACTAGCATCCTGAACTGGAAGCGATCCTTGGGACCTCCAGTTTGTAGCTGGTCAATCAGAAGCACAGGTAACAACCTGGGCTTGCAACTGGCAGCTCAAGTGGAGAGTGGTCCTGTGGTACTGAGCTCTTTGCCTGTGGAATCTGATTCTATTTATGAGTAGATAGTGTCAAAATTGAGTTGAATTCTTGGACACCTTGTTGGCCTCTGAGAATTACTTGTTGGTTTGGGGAAGCCTCCACATACACATGTTGCAACTGAGTCTGGGAAACCTTTTCACTATTGTTTATTTTCTTTGGTGTTTTTTAACACAGATCAAGTTTTCTAAGTAAACTTAAGCTTCAGCTTTGCTATTTAGAACATTCTCCATTGAATATATATATATATATATATATATATATATATATATATATATATATATATATATATTAAATTTTTCCACTCCATAGTAAAATAAATGATGAAAAGTAGACATCCAGGCTATGTATTTTTTTTTCATTAGTCATATTAACCATATGATAAGGGCAGGAAGCCAAAGAGAAATACTTAATAACGTCTAACACATGATGGACTCAAACATTATGATTTGTGTGTTTACTTACAAAGCAGCCTGACAACTGAGAATCGAGAAAACCAAATGTTTTACTAAATTGTTTGTTAGAAACTCATCCATAATATTTTTATTTTGCCTTAAAGAACTGCCAAATCTTCGCTGAAGAGAAACTGGTCTAAAAGTAGATATCAATCACAGAGAGGCTACATCACATTGGAACACACGCACTCTACAAAACATTTACATGGCCTTCATGGAACTGGCTATAGGTAGCCACCGCTTATTATAATCCCATCTGTCATCAATAATTTTACAGCTCTTAAAATATATGCACTTAGGGCTTCCCTTGTGGTGCAGTGGTTGAGAGTCCACCTGCCGATGCAGGGGATGCGGGTTCCTGCCCCGGTCCGGGAAGATCCCACATGCCGTGGAGCTGCTGGGCCCCTGAGCCATGGCCACTGAGCCTGCACGTCCGGAGCCTGTGCTCCACAACGGGAGAGGCCACAACGGTGAGAGGCTCACGTACCGCAAAATAAATAAATAAATAAATAAATAAATAAAAATAAAATAAAATATATGCACTTAATCAAATCTTAGTGTCAAAAATGGTTATGACTGCCAATATAAGACACATGTAAAGGTACACCATTGGCCCCTGTAAGTATTTAAAATAGTACCAGAATTCAGCTAGTTATGAATTATAAACAATAATCATAGTTCACATCTGATTATTTGTGGCAGCCACATGTACCATGAGTCTGTTATGAGTTTGTTTGAGCTTCATCAGGCTTATGAAATCAGTATTTTGTTTTTTAATCCCCATTTTACTTCGAGTAGAACTAGGATTTAAAACCGGGGGTCTTTTTCCAGAGTCTGTCTCTTAACAACTACAGTCCTTGTCTCTTAAACTTTTTTTTTAATAAAGTTATTTATTTATTTACTTTTGGCCACATTAGGTCTTCGTTGCTGCACACGGGCTTTCTCTAGTTGCATCAAGTGCAGGCTGCTGTTCATTGCAGTGAGTGGGCTTCTCATTGCAGTGGCTTCTCTTGTTGTGGAACACGGGCTCTAGGCACACGGTCTTCAGTAGTTGTTACACACGGGCTCAGTAGTTGTGGCGCATGGGCTTAGTTGCTCCAAGGCATGTGGGATCTTCCTGGACCAGGGCTTGAACCGGTGTCCCCTGCATTTTCAGGCGGATTCTTAACCACTGTGCCATGAGGGAAGTCTAGACATTGCCTCTTGGACAACACAATTTCCGTTATAACTAGGATAGCTAAAATGATTAAAGACTTCTCAAACATATAATGGTGAAAATCCGGGCCTGCACTCCTGGTACTACCAGCCTTCCCTTAGAGAAATTCTTCAATGTAGAAATATAGTACTATGTAAAAATGCAGCTTGACTGTAATCCTTTATGAATATTAAAAATTAAACAATAGCATTGTTTAACTTCTAAGAATTCATGAAAGTCTAGTAACAGTATGGATAATCCATGTCTCCAAAAAGAAGATTGAACTGAGCATTGTTTTCTTGACAAATTTTCATGAAATAAGTATATATTTCTAAAACCTTTAACTGTACCAAAAAAAAAAAAAAAAAAAAAGGAAAAGAAAAACCTACTATTGTTGCATTTAAGTATTTGCCATGACCACAAAGGGCTTTATCTGCTAGGATCTGTTCATCTCTGGCAGTTCTTGCTGCTTCTCCTCCACTTGCATCATTTGCCTGGGTCAAGATGTGCTTATGGAAAACCTATAAACAGTGATTTGTTTGCACATTTGCACCCCTATAAATTAATAAAATTAATAATCTTATTTTCCACTGATTTCTTTGGCAGGAACAAGGCATTCATGCAATTCTTCCATTTATGAATAATCTATATCATTTCATTTTCATGCTAATAGATACTGAGAAAGAATGAAGAACTTAAAAAAATGACACTGCAGATTATCAACAACAATGTGACACTGTGTGCAATGACAGGAAAGTGAGAGGGTAGAAATGAGGAGGCCAATGAGAAGAGGTGAAATAGTTTTAAAAACGATTTTTGCACAAATGGTTACAAACACCACCAGGGATGTTCATGTATTTTTTTGAGGGGGGAGGTTACACACCATTTTCATCTAATGACCTTTAATACTCCTGAAATTCAGCATGGAAAGTAAAATAGATGTCATTATCCACATTTGAAAAATGAGGAAATAGGGCACAAAGATAATGAACGAAATGTCAGAAGTCTTAAAGCTAGTACACACTGTAAAGGAGACTTCAATGCAGGTCTCCAATACCAAAGTCTTTGCTCTTTTCCCTGCATCACACTGTACCTAGATGCTGCTCAACTTCAGGCTTAAAAACAAATGAGTAAAAGCTAGGTAGAAATATTTTCAAGTCCCCCCCACCAACTTCTGTGAGTTACTATTCACAAGTCCTAGAGATGCAAAAATGCAAAGATCAGTATGTGAAAGTGAAATATGGACAGGTGATATTTTTGAATTAACAGAGTGCTGAAATTTGGGGATTGTCTATTCTGTAACAAAAACAATTTAAGGATATCTAATTAGTTTGAAAAATAGAGTTTATTGAATATATTTTACTTCATTTAGATGAAATAGGATTCATACTCAGAGAAATAAATATAAATAAAAATTTATTGAGGTCTATTTCTAATGAATTATACATAGTTAAAAATGTTATCTCTCTCTCTCTCTCTCTCTACATATATATATATATATCTGTAGCTGTATTCATGTATTAAATTTTATGGTATAGTAGACTACAATTTCTCTTTTACATAACCTTACTAATTTTGTATTTTTGTAAAAAAGATAGATAATCACAAACATCATGACAAAATGCATGATAGTCAATTCATTGGAGTCACGATGAATTACTAATCAGACTGGTCTCCTTCATACCTTTCACCTGATCTAGATAATACCTCAGTGGCTATTCAGTTCAACATAATTTTATCTGATGAGAACATTGCAATTCAGAGCCATGGGTTATATATTTTGATTGGTTATATATTTCTCTTATTCCTGTATTTCTAAATTAACAATTCATGAAAACTTATGTTACAAAGGTTTATCTGAACCTAGAAATTGCTATTTCTAACATATGAAATATTTTTTTTTAAGTCAGATTCCAAGGTTAGAAGGCCCTTGTCACCTATTACATAGGGAAAATCATTTTTCACCAGCTCTCCAAATAAAAACCTGTGATTTCAAAGCCAGTTTTTCTCTTCCTCACAAGTTACCAAATCAAAGTACCTCAAATCATCTACCACAGGAATTGTATGACTGCTTTGATTTTACAAATAAATAAAGAAATTTTGGAACAAAAATGTGCTGTGGGAAGCAAAAATAAATTTTTGACATTTAAGCCACAGCTGTGTGACAAGGTCATTTTACCAAGTCAAAAATGCCCTAAAAATTACTACTTTTGAAAGCCAGCTTGTAACTGCAGATAATGCTCATCTCAGCAAGGAAATTGATGGGCAGTGAGAGATCCTGATGAAAGCCATGGAACTTTCCCCTGTACAAATGTCCATGCATTCAACATTTTGTGTCTAATTTCAAGTCCTAGGGCCCAGCGGAAGTCTATCCATATTCCACAGGTTACGAACCCTGAAAATGAAAACATCACTGCTCTTCAGTTCGGTGTGACTGAACTGTGAAGTAAATTAACTCCAAGTTTGACAATAAATAAGACCACCCAAGGAACTGTTCATTTCCTTTTCCATAATCTAAAGTTCTCCAACACGCATATGATGTTAAGAGTCCAATTGTGTCTAAAACCTATAATTAATTCATCTAGGGAGGTATAAACCAGTCTGAGTAAAATGGCTTTACCTTAGTTTCTTTTTATATGTCTGATTGAAATGAGCTCAAGAGCTTAGTGATAAGTACAAATCTAGTTTTTGTACCTTTTTTTAGAGACAAGTTCTTTTAAAATCTTATGAATTCTTCCCTCTTGCTGTAATATATTCACAAATGAAGGTTCATGAAATTCATAAATAGCTAAAGTACTTCAACTATTGAAGTCTATCATTTTTCTCTTAAGATTGGTAACACATTCCTCCCTCTACTTTCTATTTATAGGTAATTAGAAATGTCTTTTTAAGTCTATAAGAGTTGTGTGTGTTAGTGCTAATAATTGCTTCTACTTCCCCACCGCTCAATGATTCTAACTCCTTGCACTACAGATCCATTTTCCACTTCTCTATAGAATCTGTTTTCTCAAAAGATGCCAGTGATATCATGACTGCTAAGTCTAAACATCTTTGCTTAGTCTCCATTTTGTTCAGCTCTAGAATCATATACTTTTAAGAATGTGCGATCTAGAGTCACAGGAAACAAGATTTTAATCTCAACTATAATTCTTTTATCAGCCTCAAATAATAACAGGTTCTTTTGAACACTAAATGAAACAATGCACGTGGAAAGATGATGATAAAGGAAGTGTCTTGAATTTTTTTTTTTTGACACAGGATTATGTTGTTTCTCTAGCCATTCTTTCTGTCTACCCTTTTTTCTACTGTTCCTTAAATGTTCAAATTTCTCAGGGTTGGTCTTTCAGCACGTTCTTCATTCTACGTTCTACATCATTCTTCCTTGATGACCTCACTTATTTGTATAGATTTAAATATAATCTGGATTTAAATATAATCCTTGACCTAATGACTACCAAATCTATGTCACAAGCCTTGAATTATAACTAGAATTCAAATCTCACATTTCTTACCTGTAATCTCTCTGTAAATGTCCCACAACAACCTCAGCTCAGCATGTTAAAAAATAATTCACCTCTTTCCCAGTGTGCTCCTCCCTTATTTAGTTAATGGCATCAGCACCATCCAACTGAATCTTTGATCTCAACCATGCCTTCATCTCTACCTTCGATTATTTGTCAAATCCTGTGGGCTCTACCCTCTCAATCACTCCTGTGTGGCTCTCCTGAGCCCTCAATAGACCCCTAACTACTCTCACTGCCTGTGGTCTCTTCTGCCACATTCAATTCATCTACTAATTTAACTGTATTAATCCTCTTAAACCACAGTTAACAATGTAGTTGCTGTTTTGGGGGGAATAGTAGTCATTTCATTCCTTAATTCAGCCAATATTTACTGAGTACCTAGTATATACCTTAGTGTTAGGAACTCTATCACATGCTGCTTGACAAACATCTAATCGGACTGGGCATTTTATAAATTCTCTTTTCACTGCCTCTTTTCTAAACATTTTGCTAAATCAATTTGTTATTCCACTTGTATCTTTCTTTTGACCCCCTCCATTACTAAACTCTGAATGCCCTTTCTGTTTAGGTATTTATTTACCCAATGCTTAAAACCCTTGACCTTCTCAGTCATTCATTTAATCAATGTATAGTAGTGGCTACTGTGAACCATACATAGTTTTAGAGGCTGAGGATACAAAATGTATAATGTCCCTGCCTTTGGAGTGCTTACATTCTATTTGAATGTAATTCTATTTCTATCTTTCAGGGAAAACCTGTATTAGACAAAGCTACTCTCCCCCTACTCCTATCCCAAACCAACCTTGAGATATTTCATTTAGCCATGGCTGATCGCTTCACTGGGACTCAGACACCACTTAGCTCTAAAAATCTAGTACACCCTGCCACTTATCTCATAAAGCCTAAATAGTTTGTCTTGGGTTCTAAAGTTAGACATAACTAGATATAACTTACCTTGCTTTCCAAATTATTTTCTACTAATTCTCTACCCCTACCTTGTGTTTGTTTTTACTAAACCTTATTATTTGTTCTTTCCCAAGTCTTTTCACACAGTTACTGCTGATTGAATGTCTTTCCTTCCCATCTCTACTGTCAAAATTACACACGTTTTTAAGGGCCAAATTGGTTATCACTTATTTTATAAATTATTTCATGATCACTAAAGCCAGAAGTAATGTCTCTTTTAATTCTGAAATATATATAATACATATTTGGGCCTCATCAATTTTCTAAGTTAAATTTGAGGTATTAATATTTTGTAACAGTCTCATCTCTCCCATTAAAATATAATAGCTCTTATTATCGCTTCTCTCACAGCACATCTCATATAGTGCTTGCACAAAGATAATGAGGATGTGGTATTACAATCAAAATATCAATTCATTGACCTTTTTCTTCTCCTTTTCTCACCCTCAAAGGAGAATGGACATCTAGATGCACTGAAACGTAACAGGAAAAACAATGAATTTATGAAGTAAGAAAATGTAAGTATTCTCCCTAGGAATCCATGCGTTAGCTCTATACCAGACTTTTTCAACATGTGGAACTGGGGAGGAAGACATCCTATTAAGCGGGGAATCTCAGGAAAGGCACAGGTAATTATTGACATGATATTTATGATGAATGTGGAAGTGTAGAGGGCGGCCTCTACAGCAACAGAAAGGATTTGAGCCTTGATTTAATCACTTACCATTTCACCATTTTGGGCTTACTCTCACATCAGTAAAATGAAGATAATAACATGATAGTCTGAGGATTAACTTTGCTCGTAAAAAATAAAGCAAATGAAATAGTGCCTAAAACAAAGAAACCTAGCTGTTATTATCCTTAAGCTTTATTCATTTTTTTACCCACAAAACTGGAACTAGTGAGGTTGATCTTAGACTAAATTCTTTATTCAGCTCCTATATTCCAGTACGATAATATAAAGTTATTACAAATATTTTCTATTTAAGCATGTCATAATTGCTCTATGCAAATGCACTCCAGCTTTCACTTATGTTCCCCAAATTGACTCTTTTTTGCGACTTACTTATATTTGATTACTGAATGTCAGTTGATGAGTCAAAAGCTGACTGATCAAGGGACAATAACATATAGCTCACATTCATTATTATTAGAGGGAAGAAGCCAAACTGATGCAATAATTTGGCTACTCATGTCAGTTTTATTGATCAAATAAATTAGAATGAAATTTAAGAAGGCAGGTGTATGGCATTTTACTCTTTAATAGCCATGAAAAAGAATCAATGATGGTAGCTTTATAACAAGCTCTTAAGTCTCGCATACACATCTAACTGATGTTTGTAAGAATATGACGATTTCCATTAGTTGTAATGTGAGTTTGGAAACAAACTTCTCAGTGTTTCACCTGATATTTTCTTGTTAAATTTAACACAGCGGTAATAAACAATATTGGTTCTTCCGTGTAGAAAATGCTTCAGGGACTCTTTATCTTTTATAACTATATATTTCAAGAAGTGTTCTGAAGTTTTTATAAATGCTTTTTACTTCACAGGTGCTTGAGGCTGGAAGGGTTCCTGAGAGAGAGTTCATTGCCCTGCCTTAAGGCAGAGTGAACCTAACTCTCCTAGAAGAAAAAGATGAAGAATTTAAGAATTCTACGATTCTTCCACAGGACTACCCTCCTTGAACCCCTAACCCCCCAAACCAAGCCCAACCCAATAAGTTTATGCACACAGGAACAAAGCTACTTTAATTTTTTTTTCAACTGATGCATAGAAAGTTTCAGATGCAACAGTTTAAATGCAGGAAATAATCCTCAACAGAAAACGTTAGTCTCAATATTTTAATGCCTATTATTATCATCATTACTAAATCCAGTTATTTTTCAATGATTATTATCTACTTAGGTTTAAATATTTGTGTATTTTGCATTAGTGGGTTTTCTTTTAAGTAGAGTGCTGTCACCAAAATTTACCACTTTAACAAAAAAAGGAAACTGTTGCTTAGGAATAAGGAAAGACAAAGGCTTAGAAATGCATCTCAAAAGCATATTGTAGTCAACCATAAGAGTTCCTAGTAAATGATATCTAAAGGAATGCTTGGATGTGGAAACTCAATGAGAAAAGAACTGTTTCCTATTAGCTTTAACAGCAGGGTTTGTTATCATTTAAATACACGCTCTAATACACTTAGTGTTTTGTGCTACATTTAACAAGATTAAGTGAACACACACTGTTTCAACTCAAATCTTTATCGGAAATCAGAAGCAAGCCTCATTTCTTTCCAAAACATTCTCTTGTGGCTCATTCTTGGGGCAAATTCCACATAAATAAATCTGTCTACCCAGGTGGACCATTGATCAATTAAAGGATTTTCCTTTCAGGTAACTCTCTGTTTTACTGAATTTTGAAAACTTTATCAGAAACTTCTAAAAAATAGAGGTATTTGAGAAGTCTATGGTCTATAAAAGACCATAATTTGTAATAAAATAAAAATGTCATTTGAACACAGCAATGCATTAAGAGAAAATATGAAGGGTTAGAGCTCAGAATTCTTACATGATTTCACTATAATGCTACAGATAATCAGATTCTTAGGACAAGTAATAAACACTAGATAGCCTCCCTAATAAAAACACTTGTGTCATCACCTCATGCATTAATTTTTCCACTTTGGAAAAGTTTGAACTGCTTGAAGTAAGCTTCCAGTAACTTTACCCAAAAAGTGCCTAGATCTCAACTTTCAGATAATCTTACTGAAAATTCTAACCTGCCATGTCATCCTACATATGAGATTCTCTTTTAAAGTACAATACCTTTCTAGTTTCTTACATGCTCCATTATCTTATAAGATGTTTTCCCTTGCATTTATATGGTGAGTGAAAGTATGTATATTTTAAATCTAGAACAACATTGTTCTATACAAATATTTACAATTTCTATTTTTTAAAAATATTTCCACATTTGTAAGTAACAAAATATCATGACTGTATGATACATGAAATAAAAGTTCTTTTGCTACACTTCTTTTAGTCTAGTAGGTAGTTTAAAAAGCTGCAATTATCTGGGCATCACATATCTTGATGAGTCTTTTGGCATTTTCAATTGATTGTAGCTCTCCATAAAAGGCTAAAAATTTATCTATTCTTTATAGATAAATTTGGAAGTTTATTATAGATAAATTTATCAATCATCTACAGTCAATGATATGCTGGCAAAGTCATAGTTACACTTCTGTAGTAGGTAGAATAATGTTCACCCCCTTATCCCCTGACTTGTGAATATGGTACCTTACATGGAAATGATTTTGCAGATTTGATTAAGGATACTGAGCTTGAGAAGGAGATTACCCAAGTGGGCCTCATCTAATCACACAAATCCTTAAAAGTGGAGAACCCACTGTGGCTTCGATCAGAGAGAAAGATGTGAAGACAGAAGGATCAGAGAGATGCAATGTGAAAAAAAACCTGACTTGGCAGTTCTTGGCTTTGAAGATGGTGGAATGGGACCATGAGCTAAGGAATGAAAGCAGCCTCTAGAAATTGGAAAAGGCAGGATACATATTCTGCCCTAGGGCCTCCAGAAAGAAGCGCAGCCTTGACAACACTTAAACCAGTGAGACCCATGTTAGAATTATGACCTCAAAAACCGTATATTAATAATAATTCTATATAATTTAAGCCTCTGAATTTGTGATAATTTGTTCTGGCAGCAATAGAAAACTAACACAAAATCTGAGGTTTTTGAATTTTTCCCCAAATTGTTTCTAGGAAACAATAAATCAGAAGTCAAGAAACTTGGGTTCTAGCCTCAGCTCAGCTACTTATAAGAAATGTTAACTTTACAAGTTAAGGAAAATTGGGGATCACTGATCTGTTTTCTGAAAAATCAGAACAATAGTGACTTCCTCATGGGTTATCTTCTTAAGGGTAAATGTGATACATCAGACATGCTTGTGTCCCACCCCCTAGCAATTTATCTTTCATTGAACAAAACTGTGTGTTGAGTGAATTAATGAATTATTAAAGAATATCCAGAAAACTTCTTGGAAAATTATAACAAACTATGCAAAAGTAGCATATTGGTCCTACCTATACAAATATTACACTTCTGCATTAAAGAGAAAGGGAAAACAAGAGAAGAGGAGGAATACCAGCATCACGTGAATAATGCACAACTATCTCCTGGATAGAAGGGAACAATCTTTGGGAAGACAAAAATAGTAAAAATGCACCTGTGACATAATTTTCTTTTAGGCTATGTGTTCTAGTACAAAAAGCATTTTAAAAAAAAGTAATTATCAAATTCTATCCCTCCCATTTACTTATTTGGCCTTGACTAGGTTACTATGTTTTGAGCATAGATTTCTTCAATGTCAATAGGAGTTTCTATCACTATCTTGTGGCATGTGTTAAAAGCCTGGTCATTCATTAAAATACACGTCCCTTTTGTCCTGAGCACACAGTGGATCACATCTTCCTCTGCCGCTCTTGTATGACCAGACATGTGACTGTGTTCTGGCCAATGAGATGTGAGGAGAAGGGAAGTGTGTCCTATAAAACCTGCCTCCCACACACCTCCTTGCTCCTTTGCCCTTCCTACCAACTGAAGGGGGAACTCCAAGGGAGACTTTGGAAGCCAGAGGTCAGAGATGGCAAAGCTCCTGGCCCCCCAGGGTCCTGAGTGACTATGATGAAAGCCCTCTTGTTGCTGTGGCACTGCTCATGATTGTTATGTGGTCAACTTTCAATTGCCTTCATATAGTTGAACCACAGTATGCTCGGATCTTTTTGTTATTACAGGTTGGTCTATTCTATTTTTTGTGAGGTTTGGAGTCTACCTGAGATACTTCTCAAAAATTAATAGGTTTCATTGTAGTTATTTTATTAGTTTTTGATTGCTGTATAAAAAATTACTACAAACTTAGCAGCTTAAAATGAAACATATTTATTATCTCACAGTTTCCATGTGTCAGGAGTCCAGGCTTGCCTTTACCAGGTTCTTTACTCATAGTGTCACACGGCTACAATCAAAGTGTCAGCTAGGGCTGAGGTCTCTTGGAAAGCTTATGGTCTTTTCCCAAGCTCACATGGCTCCTCCTCACAGCTGAAAAACATATGGCTGCTTGCTTCTTCAACAAGACAGAGATTCTCTGACCTCCAGATTCTTTTTCAAAGGCCTTATCTGATTAGGTCAAGCTCACCCAAGATAATCTCTTAACTCTAGGTCAACCGATTAGGAAATTTTAATAACATCTGCAAAATCCCTTCACCTTTGCCATGTAACATAACAATAGCAGGAGTGATATCTCCCCTCCTTTGCCATATTCTGTTGCTAGAAGCACGCACAGGTTCCACCCATTCTCAAGGGGGTTACACATTTAGTCATTGGGGGTCACCCTTGAGTGTCTCTGCCACAGTTTTCTGTTCTGACAGTGGTGATGAAAGGAAACAGAAAGTATTGTCACTTGAAAATTAGAGACAAAGAGAAGAAAGTGTCATGAGAAGCTCCCAGCCTCTCTCAGTGAATTTTGTTAGGTTATATCTGAAAGACTGGGCTGTGAAAAACAGTTCATGTCTGAAAATATTTAACAACAAAACTGCAGCAACTTATGTAGCAGGTAATGAAAAGAGATTAGAACGACTTTTAGTGAACAAGAGAAACTACATAAATGCCACAAAGTGGCAAGTATATAAGGATTAAAGGGTAGCTAGGTAAACGTGCTTGATTTCATTAAGTATTTTGTTTCTTGTGTCTTGCATATTTAAAAATTCATTGAAAATAATGGGTGAACTAGAGGCCCAAGGAGTTATATAACTCATTTGCCAATTTACAAAAAACAACAACAACAACAACATGATATTCTGGAAAAACTGTATGTTTGAATGAAAAAGCCCAGGGTAAATCTGACCATTTTTTAAAAAGCTTTGAATGTTTTGGGGGTAAGAAGACAATAAAGAAACAAATGAAATCTTAACAGAAACTTGGTTGCACAATTTATTTTTCATATTTCCTAAATTACTAGACTTAACATCAATTTTATAGTCTAGACTAAGAAGTTGAACTAGGTCATATTTTGCTCTACTGTTCTAAAGATATACTTTAGTTATTTTACATCATTTAATTTATTTTACAAACACTATATTCCAGGGATTCTTTAAATATGTTAGAAAAATCAACTTATTTTCCAAAAAGGACTATATGAAGCAAGTACTGTTTGTAGCCCCACTTTAGAGATGAAGAAATGGAGGCCCACACAGGCTAAGTGTCCCCAGACTGTCTCCAACATCCATGCTTTTAACCAACACACAGTGATGTCTCTTCTCCTGGCTCATTTTCTCCCACTAATGCATATACCTGACTTTTACTGATGCTCCTTCTCTTACCTTTATTCTACTCATCCACAAAGAAGGAAAAGAGAAGAAGGTTACACTTTCTATAATTTTCAGGAAATCTTTCTTTTGTGGCTTCTTACTTGGCATAGTAAAATTGGCATTAATCAGACTGACTGCTGAATAATGTAAATGTCTTACATATTTTAGAGGATGGTTAAAAGTCAGGGATCAGGTCCCCCGTCCCAACCATAGCTCTAAAGTAAAATGACTGTACAATAAAAAAGTATTAGAGGTGTGCAGAAAGAGTAACATAGCATGCCTGACTGCTATCTTTACAAAGACTGGCTTGCAAGTTTGGACCTTAGCTGGCATCTGGGAACTTGGATTTTGAAAGAGTTCCTGTTATTTCTTAACTGATAAACATGGTTTGTTGTGCCTAAACCATTTCTACAAAGAATGTAGCTTGTGCTGAACATATGCTTTTTTTCTTTGAGTTTGGAATTTGGGTACATACTAGGCAGAAGGTGCCTATGTGAATGGGCCCATTAAAAACCTTGGACCCAGGCAGAAAAAAGAGTGGAAGACAAAAATGGAAACAAAGAACAAATGAACCAAATAGAAAACAATAACCAAAATGGTATATACTAACTCAACTATATCAATAATCACTTTGGACATTAATGATCAAAATGAACCAATTAAAAGACAGAGACTGGGCTTCCCTGGTGGCGCAGTGGTTGAGAGTCCGCCTGCCGATGCAGGGGATACGGGTTTGTGCCCCGGTCCGGGAAGATCTCACATGCCGCGGAGCGGCTGGGCCCGTGAGCCATGGCCACTGAGCCTGCACGTCGGGAGCCTGTGCTCCAAAACAGAAGAGGCCACAACAGTGAGAGGTCCGCATACTGGAAAAAAAAAAAAAAAAAAAAAAAAAAAATATATATATATATATATATATATATATACACACATATATATAAATCTTCCAACAAACAAAAGTATAGGACCAGATGGCTTCACAGGTGAATTCTACCAATCTTTAAAAAAGAGCTAACACCAATCCTTCTCAAACTTCCAAAAAATTGCAAAGGAAGGAACACTCCCAAGCTCATTCTATGAGGCCACCATTACCCTGATACCAAAACCAGACAAAGATACTACAAAAAAAGAAAATTACAGACCAATATCACTGATAAATATAGATGCAAAAATCCTCAAGAAAACACTAACAAACAGAATCCATCAACACATTAAAAGGATCATACACCATGATCAAGTGGGATTTATTCCAAGGATGCAAGGATTCTTCAATATATGCAAATCAATCAATGTGATACACCATATTAACAAATTCAAGTATAAAAAACCATATGATCATCTCAATAGATGCAGAAAAAGCTTTTGACAAAATTCAACACCCATTTATGATAAAAACTCTCAAGAAAGTGGGCATAGAGGGAACCTATCTCAACATAATAAAGGCCATATATGACAAACACACAGCAAACATCATTCTCAATGGTGAAAACCTGATAGCATTTCCCCTAAGATCAGGAACAAGACAAGGATGTCCACTCTTACCACTATTATTCAACACATTTTTGGAAGTCCTAGCCATGGTAATCAGAGAAGAAAAAGAAATAAAAGGAATACAAATCAGAAAAGAGGAAGTAAAACTGTGAGCATTTGCAGATGACATGATACTATACATAGAGAATCCTAAAGATGCCACCAGAAAACTACTAGAGCTAATTAATGAATTTGGTAAAGTTGCAGGATACAAAATTAACACACAGAAGTCTCTTACTAATGATGAAACATCTGAAAGAGAAATTAAGGAAACGTTCCCATTTACCATTGCAACAAAAAAATAAAATAAAATAAAATAAAATAAAATAAAATACCTAGGAATAAACCTACCTAGGGAGAAAACTATAAGACACTGATGAAAGAAATTAAAGATGATACCAACAAATGGAGACATATACCATGTTCTTGGATTGGAACAATCAATATTGTGAAAATGATGATACTACCCAAAGCAATCTACAGATTCAATGCAATACTTATCAAATTACCAATGGCATGTTTTACAGAACTAGAACAAGAAATCTTAAAATTTGTATGGAGACAAAAGACCCCGAAGAGCCAAAGCCGTCTTGAGAGAAAAAAGCACAGCTGCAGAAATCAGACTCCCTGACCTCAGACTATACTACAAAGCTACAGTAATCAAGATAATATGGTACTGGCACAAAAACAGAAATATAGATCAATGGAACAAGATAGAAAGCCCAGAGATAAACCCATGCACCTATGGTCAACTAATCTATGACAAAGGAGGCAAGGATATACAGTGCAGAAAAGATAGTCTCTTCAATAAGTGGTGCTGGGAAAACTGGACAGCTACATGTAAAAGAATGAAATTGGAACACTCCCTAACACCATACACAAATATAAACTCAAAATGTATTAAAGACCTAAATGTAAGACCAGAAACTGTAAAACTCTTAGAGGAAAACACAGGAAGAACACTCTTTGAGATAAATCACAGCAAGATCTTTTTTGATCCACCTCCTAGAGTAATGGAAATAAAAACAAAATTAAACAAATTGGAACTAATGAAACTTAAAAGCTTTTGCACAGCAAAGGAAACCATAAATGAGACGAAAAGACAACCCTCAGAATGGGAGAAAATATTTGCAAATGAATCAACAGACAAAGGATTAATCTCCAAAATATATAAACAGCTCATGCAGCTCAATATTACAAAAGCAACCAACCCAATCCAGAAATGGGCAGAAGACCTAAATAGACATTTCTCCAAAGAAGACATACAGATGGCCAAGAAGCACATGAAAAGCTGCTCAACATCATTAATTATTAGAGAAATGTAAATCAAAACTACAATAAAGTATCACCTCACACCAGTTAGAATGGGCATCATCAGAAAATCTACAAACAACAAACACTGGTGACTGTGTGGAGAAAAGGGAACCCTTTTGCACTGTTGGTGGGAATGTAAATTGATACAGCCACTATGGAGAACAGTATGGAGGTTCTTTAAAAAACTAAAAATAGAATTACCATATGATCCAGCAATCCCACTACTGGGCATATACCCAGAGAAAACCATAATTCAAAAAGACACATGCACCCCAATGTTCCCTGCAGCACTATTTACAACAGCCAGGTCATGGAAGCAACCTAAATGCCCATTGACAGACGAATGGATAAAGAAGATATCATACATATATACAATGGTATATTACTCAGCCATAAAAAGGAACAAAACTGGGTCATTTGTTGAGACATGGATGGATCTAGAGAGTGTCATACAGAGTAAAGTAAGGCAGAAAGAGAAAAACAAATACCGTATATTGAGGCATATATGTGGAACCTAGAAAAATGGTCCAGATGAGCCAGTGTGCAGGGCAGAAATTGAGACCCAGATGTAGAGAACAAACGTATGGACACCAAGGGGGGAAAGCGGCTGGGGGTGGGGGTGGGAGTGTGATGAATTTGGTGATTGGAATTGACATGTGTACACTGATGTGTATAAAATTGACGACTAATGAGAACCTGCTATATAAAAAAATTAATAAAATTGAAAAATTCAAAAATAAATTAACTGTTTTTTTAAAAAAGCTTGATCTGTGAAATGATCAATAAAATTGATAAGCCTCTAGCCAGACCAAGAAGAAAGACAGAGGACACAAATTACTAATATCAGAAATGAAAGGAGGCACACCACTACAAATCCCTTGGATATTATAAGGATAATAAAGGAATACTGTGAACAATCCTATGCCCACAGATTTGATAACCTAGATGAAACAGACCAATTTCTTAAAAAAACACAATCTGCCTAAACTCACAGAAGAAATAGATAATCTGAATAAACCTATACCTATTAAAGAAACTGAATCAATAATTAATAACCTTCCAAAGCAGAAAGCACCAGCCCTAGATGGGTTGAGTAGTGAATTCTGACAAATTAATTCCTTAATTTCTTAAGGAAGAAATTATACCAATTCTTTACAATCTGTTTCAAAAGATAGAAGTGATGAAATATGTCTTAACTCATTCTATGTGACCAACATTACTGTAATACCAAAATCAGACAAAGACAGTAAAGAACACTACAAACCAATATCTCTCATGAACATAGATGTAAAAATCTGCAACAAAATATTAGCAAATAAAATCCAAAAATGTATAAAAAGAATTATACATAACAACCAAGTGAGATTGTTTTCTCATTTATGCAAGGCTAGTTCAACACCCAAAAATCAATTAATGTAGTCTATCAAATCAACAGGCTAAAACAGAAAAAACATATGATTATATCAATAGATGTAGAAAAAGCTTTTTAGTAAAATTCAGCACCCATTCATGATGAAAACTTTCAGTAAACTAGGAATAGAGGGGAACATCTTCAGCTTGGTAAAGAACATCTACTAAAACCCTACAGCTAGCACTGTACTTAATGGTGAGAAAAATTAAAACGAGATACCACTGCATGTCTATTAGAGTAGCCACAATCTGGAATACACATTCACCCAAACCCATAGACTGTACAACACCAAGAATGAACTATAATGTAAACTAGGGACTTGGGGGGATTACAATGCGTCAATATAAATTTATCAATTGTAAGAAATGTACCAGTCTTGAGGTAGATTTTTCTTTATTAATTAATTTATTTATGGCTGCATTGGGTCCTCGTTGCTGCACGTGGGCTTTCTCTAGCTGCGGCTAGCAGGGGCTATTCTTCGTTGCGGTGCTTGAGCTTCTCACTGCGGTGGCTTCTTTTGTTGCAAAGCATGGGCTCTAGGTGCGCAGGTTCGGTAGCTGTGGCTCGCAGGCTACAGAGTGCAGGCTCAGTAGTCGTGGTGCACGCACTTAGTTGCTCCACAGCATGTGGGATCTTCCCGGACCAGAGATCGAACCCGTGTCCCCTGCACTGGCAGGCGGATTCTTAACCACTGCACCACCAGGGAAGTCCCAAGGTGAATATTGATAACAGTAGAGACTATGTAAGTCGGAGGGAAATGGAGTCTATGGGAAATCTCTTTACCTTTCCCTCAATTTTTCAGTGAACCTAAAACTGCTCAAGACAAAATGTCTAATAAAAAAAAAGAGGAAGAAAACCTAATGAGTAAATTTGTTGAGGGAAATATTAAAAACAAAACAAGAAGAAATAACAAACCTTGGACACTGAATTTCTTATGCTTTTCTTGGTTGTCAGCCCTTTACACATGTTGTCATAATCTGATGCTGGTGAATTAAGTACCTCCTGTTTACTCCAAAGGGAAAGAATTCATGAAAACTTGAGTATGGTTTCCTGTGGATTTTTCCCCATTCATCTTCCCTTTGCTTTGCATCCTTTTGCTGTTATAAACCTATCTGTTGTGATATGCCTATTTTTTGCGTCCTGTGATGCCTCCCAGTGAATCACTGAATCTGGGGATGGTCTTCTGGACTCTACACAGAAGGCTACTGGAATTTTCACAAGGCTCATACTTGCTATTATTTAGTTATTTTTCAAGTTTGCTAGTGATATATGGTTATGTGTCACTGTGGTTTAATTTTTCTGATTTGAGTTACTTTATTCTCTAATTAACAGGGACATTTCATTTGATAGATACTTGTGAAATAAACAATAATCATTGCAATTTACAAAATTTTGTGCCTATAATCCCTAAATTGAAAATAATATAATCTTGCTCCAATAATGCTTGGAAGAATGCTAAATACTGACTTGCTTTATGTCAAAACAGTTAAAACTCAGAGAAAAAGTATCAATGCTCATCTGCTGCTTGTGCTGGGAATTTAGTAATAATGACCAGTGATAGCACATGTACAGAAAAATATTGAGGTGTTCTGTCCATATTCTCTTTAGGACTGAGCTTTTATGTTGCTGACAGGTCTCAGTTGAGTCTCTCCCCAGGAACAGCACTTGCCAAAGTTGATACCACATATGGTGGATGAACATCTTGCCCTGCCTAATCCTGCTTCCTTCCCTTCCTTATGGGTTTTTGTTTTCAGTTCACTCCCCAATAACTTCATGAAAACAAATCTCTGTCTCAGATTCTTTTTTCAGGAATCCAACCTAAGAAAAAGTCATAATATATAAAGTCTCTGTCAAATTTCTAAAGGAAACAGTCTACCTAGGTCTTCAAGATGTCTTGGATAATAAAGCATTTCCTAATTTAAGAATTGACAAGATAGGACTTGATCTGTGTCCTTATCTTTTTATAAATTCTACTGCAATGAATGGACATTATGCTGTGATGTAATAGTATATCATAAGTAGGTTTTTCAGTCTCAAGCAGTTATGAAAAAAAATAGTAGAAAGTACTTTTAAAATTTAGCACAAATGACATAATATACTATATAAATGAATTCAATGATTTTTTTTTTCAGTGTGACAACTGTGGTCCAGAAAACTTTTATGAAATACTAAGTTAAATTTCTCATTTGTAAAATTGTGTCTCCTCTTCTCAGGATTATGTAACCAACAAGTATTTTTTTTAGTGTTTTGCAAATTTCCATCACAGAATGCCCTGGGGACATGAGAAAAAACAGTAAATATAGGATCTCTGCAAAAAAAGCTTGAAATCTGGAGGGGATTCAAGGGGTATTTTCATCACTAAATATTGAAAAAAAAATAGAACTATATTCAAGAGTGTGTTTTACTAACTGCCACACACGACTGGCTGCTTAAATCCTCCATTTTTGCCTACAGAATGCTCATTTTGTTTGGAACATGAATGAACCATGATTAGTCCCAGCCAATGACAATAATCCTCTTCCTCTTTTGAAGACAGTTGATTTTCCAGATTCTTTTCTAATTAGTCGTGGCCATGTAACTTGCTTGTGGCCAATAAGATGTAAGGAGATATTGATGGAAGGGCTAGTGGTGTTACTTTTTTGCTTGTCTTTCTTCCTTGGAAACAGATACATGATACCTAGAATATGTGTATCTATACCTATATATATTGTGTGTATGCATATGAATATATGGACATATGTGTGTATACATATATAGTATATACGTTCTTTAAATTTATGTAAATAATATCATATCCTATGTAACATTTTACATCTTTCCTTTTTCATTCAACAGTGTTTTGACCTCTCAACTTTTTTTTTATGAACATGTGTTTCCTTCCTTTAACTGAGAAACATGTCATCAAATGAGACAATAGCAATATAAACACTATTTCAATAGTTTTACTATTACAAACGACACTGCAATAAATGTCCAAATCTAAGTCTTGTTCTCATGAACAAGTGTTTCTAATGTGGAATGTTGGGGGCGCAATCTATATACATCTCCATTTTTCTCTGGATACTGACAATTGCTCTGCAGAGCTGTACTATCTACACTCCCACAAAGTATATATGAAGGTGCCCATTTCTTCACATCCTTTCAAAAACTGATACCATCAGACTTTATTTTCTCAATCTGAAGGGTGAAGATATTTCACCATCATTTTAATATAATCCCCAACGACTAGCAGCTAAGAACCTTCTCATATGTTTCTTTTAAAATTTCTTTTAGTTTATGTTATTTTTACACTTCAGATGAATCAGGTCCTATAGCATAAGAGAGACCTTGCAACTAAAATATGTTAATATGATCTGGAGGTATAGTCAAAAACTATGAAAATATCCTCATGCTAGGACATGGATAAAGAAATAACTCTCTGTTAATTAGTATCAAGCAGAATTAAGTCAATATTCCAGAAAATTTCCAAGCATTTGAGGAATGACCTCAGTCATCAACGTTATTGGTTGTAGAGGCACGTCTCCTAATACTTTAGGCTCTTCTGTGCTCTCATGAAAGTACCATGCTTTTTAGCACATATACTTCTCCAGCTATAGGTTTTAGCAGTCACAGTGCCTCACTGGGCATGTTTAATTCCTTTTCAAATAGACATAAGAAGAGCTCTCTTTCATAAACTTAGTTTAGTCTTAAATATAAAGTTATAAATGTGAAAACACCCATGTATATTCTAAAGCACCCTACAAATGGAAGCATTAATATCATTGGCTAGTCTTGCTGTGGTTAAATTCTATGAGATCGAATACTGTATTTCAGTTGGCTTCCAATTACAAAGACACATCTGAATATAAGAAGTGAACATCTTTATTTTAAGAATATGATATTGAAGCAAAATCCATCCAGAAATTCTCCTATATAAAATGAAAGTTTAATTTCCTTCAAGTGTATGTCATCTTATTCCCTAGTGTATAGCAGCAAATTGTTTGCTTTTTATTTTCTTGCTATAAATGCCACAGAATATTTTTTTACATCATTTGAACAGAGCCTATGGTCATCAATAGATGGAAATGTGAACTATATTATCCTTGCCAAAGTTACTGAAAATGCAGCTATGGAAATCACACTCTCGAATTTCAGTTAAAAAAAAAGTACCCGGATCTTGAGATTATTTTTTGAAATGACAAATCATTTGTTTTATTCTCTTCTGTGTTTTCATAGAGTATAACCTCACAGAAATAAACTTGTTGCACCTCTGAATTCTCTGAACTTCAGCAGACCAGTATCTACAGACCATGATGATTCACAAGTTATTACTGTATACCAAATGCTTAAATCATAATTGTAATTGTCACCCTTCCTCTTATTATGAGAAAAAAAAAGATGCAAAGTATTTCCAAGGAGTGACACACAACTACATATGAAGCGCTGAATGACTACCTTTAAATTCTCTTTTATTTTTTAAAATAAATGTACAATGCAATACATGTTATCAAAAGAAGTAGCAGTTTATAATTCTTGACTTAGTATCAGTGAGCAGAGACGTTTTGGCTGGCATCACCCAACCAAAATGGCTGTATGTAAATTTCCAACCTGAGTAAGATTCTTGTCCAGAGAATACATATAAAGACAAACACAAACACATTCACATACACACATACAAACACATACACACATCCTTGTGGATAACCTTTCCTTCAGGGAAAGAGTGGGCCTGCACAACTTTCTTCAGACAAAATGACTAGTTATTAAAGACCTCATCTTTTCAGCTAGGCAAGATAATTTCCTAAAAGGTTTCCCCAAAGTAGATTTTGAATCAGAAAACAGTTATTGTAAATTAACACAATGTCACTGGTCTGAGAGGAAAGATTTATGTGCTCTTCCTCCAAAGGCTAGAAACTGAGCAGTTCTTTGTTTAAGATCATCCACTTCATGTCTCCTTTTTCTATAAGAGAAATCTGAAGAGCTCTGTGCTATAAAGGACACATTTTCTACTAAACATAACTAACCAAATATACAGTATGTAACTGTGTATAAATGGCACTCACTTCAGTGCTGCTGCTTTACTCTTTTCCTGGTATGAAAATGCTTGAAGAACATCCAGTTCTTTAAAATGATCATTTTACCCTCTGTAATTTTGAAAGTATCCAGGCATTTTGTTTCTGGGAAAGTTTTGTACAACAGATTTTCTATTGTTGTAACATGGCAATTTGCATTGTAATCCATAAATTGAACTCATAATCCTAAAAAATTGTATAGAAGTTACTCTTTGATAAAGATCAGATGTCCACTGATTGACTTTCTGAAGTTTATTTCAACTTATTATCTTGGTGTTATGTTTTTTGTGAGTTTTGTTGTTGCTTTATATGTTAAATCATATCCAAGAAAGCCTGTAATTCTTTGGTCATAGGATAAGAAATATTCATTTGTTTCCCATATGAACTTGTCCAACTGTATCATAGGAGTCAAACTGTTTAAATATTTATATTTTATAAAATTATATATGTTAGTTACATCCTATTTTATAGTCTATTTGTTTTAAAGTAATACAATTTGGTGACATTTTACCCTGATCTTTTCATTATAGCAATAAACAAAGTACTGTTAAATCTAAAAAATTTCTTAAACATATCACAACAAAGAGTTCTCCTGCAAATTGAGCTATGATTATTAATTTGATGGCTCTTAAGGAATGAAATGGGATATAACTTAGTGAAAAGTTCTACAAGAAGATTTTCCAGCTTTCAGAGTGGCCTACGAAGTCACTGTGGTAGAGATGTAGTTGGCAAAGTGGTTGATGTGCATGGATCAATGCAAAACTTCTCAAAGACTGGTGACCTCTCCCACAAGTAAAAATAAAATCACAGTGACAGATAATCTTTAAGAAAAAGCTTTGCTCTAGGAAGTCCTGAGTGTCTAAGCTCCCTCACTATGACTAAGAATCTTTGATGATAGAATTTGACCACAACATAATCCTTCCGCTATTTACCCTATATCACGTATCAAACATTATCTGGAAGTAAATATGTAAAAGGAATGTAGCTGGCCGTTTCACAACAATATAGTAAAGAGATGCTCAGTCCCAAACAAGTCTTTTGTTTTCCCAAATGAATGACATCAGATATATAGACATTAATATACTTTAACTACCCCAGGTGCCAATCTTAAAACTCTTTTACTCTATATCTATAAATAGAAGGCAAGTAATCATGCTTATTGATGATGACTATCCAATAGCAGACTTAGAAATAATTTTCATGTGATACTGCATTCCCTCAAAAGTCCAGAGCTTGTGTTTCCTAACCCCATAGAGTACAGGAATTATATTTCTATTTCTATATTCCCCAATTAAATTTAGTTTGATAGGAGCCATGATGACACTGCTTTTTCAATAAATGTGTTGATGATAAAATTTAAATTCTTTCCTGTCTTGAAGCAAACATCTTGCAACAATTACAGATTAGCAGACTGGTCTACATTGACACTCCTATTTTCAAACTAATGTCTGTTTGATAAATAATCACATTCTTTAAGCTTAGAAACTAAGAGCTTGGCCTGGTTTACTTCTTTATCTTTGATACTAAATGCTGACAATGCTATTTTCCCCTTTACATTTATTTTAACAGTCAAAGGCACAGTTCTTCATAATAAATACACCATCAGTTAAACTGAATACACAAGATTATGGGGGTGGGGGAGGTGCAGAATCATAAAATTGTTGATGCAGTAGAGTATTAAGCCCAGACATAAATTACAATTTTAATTTAAAAATATTTCTATGTTTAGATTGGTAAATGCTATTACAAATGCTTACTTTGCAGATTTTTCTTTAGGTCAATAAAAACTGTATTGGACACCAGGTTTCAATTGTGAAACATTTTTTCTAGGTTTATTTGAGAAGAGTTCACCCTGACCCTTCTTTATTGAACTAGCTTGATATGTCTTATTACAATCTCATTGCATAGAACTCTGCTTGGCACTCATGAACATTGATAGTACTCATAAAAGTACTTATAGAAGCTGAAAAACAATGTAAAAAATAATTTTTTTCATTGACTCTGATGTCCTATGTGTGTTATGTCAATTAGTGAGTATGAAAAATTATGGTATGTGTTATTCTGGTCCCTAATTTAATATGTAGGATAGTCTGTAAATTTATCCTAATGTTATTATGCCAAGCAACCTTAGCATAGAAATAGTTCCAAAGTGAAAATATTAGGAGATATTAGGAGTAAAGATTACTAGATGAACTCATCATAAGATAAGTAATAAGAGTTATCATGAGATAAGTAATCCCAGAGAACCTCAATAATGAATTGTAAATGCTATTCAAGGTAACAAGTATAAAAATGTTTCCTTGAAATCAGGAAAGAATACAGCAGAAACTAACTGGATCCAGAGAAGTTCTTCAGTATCTAAACTTTCCTGGATAGTTTCCATCTTTTTGAATTAGGTAATTTGATTTTTTTTTCATTCAAGAAAAGTAACATTTAGCCTTAAGCATGATTATTTTCTTATACATCTTTCTTGACATTAATCCAGTTTGTTTTTTAAACAAGGAAAATATCCTCATTACTTTTAAAATGAATCTCGTTAAGTTAGTGATTAGTTTTCTTCACTGAATGAGTTTGCACTAACAGGTATAACAAGGGATATATGGATTTAAACATCAAAGCAAAAAATAAAAATTTCTAAGAAGTCATCCAAAAAGCAACAAAAAACAACAGAAAAGGTAATTTCATATTTTGGGAAAATTGAGAAACATATAATAACCCAACCCTTCTCCCCTCATAGGTAGATTCGTAGCCCAGAGCAACAGGGATCAAGTAGGGAAAGGTATAGGAAGAAGAGAGTATATCAAGGAGTGTGAACTAAGCATGGAGAATCTTAGAAAGGAAGAAAAAGTGAACTTCTTCAAGGTGGGGGCTGCTCCAGGAGTAGTAAACTCGGAATTCTCTTTTTTAACAATGGGAACAGGACTTATACTGGCTGGTAGCAGAAGAGTACTGAATTTGGTTTAGGTCTGAAAAACAGAAGAAGAATAACTAATGAAAGATGACATAAGTCATCTTTCCAGAAACCAGTTAACCAGTTTGTCATAGTGATTACAGAAGAAAAGGGAGTCTTGCTTTATAAAAAATAAAATTAAAAAAAAATGAAATAAAAAGAAAAAAAAATCCCATGAAGTTGCCTACCTCATTCATTGGGGATAAGAAAAACTGAACTTACATGGAAGAAACTTGGCATTATAATAATGATTATAATTAGCCTTGAACCCAGCCTTACAGAAACCCTACCCTACCCACTACCTGAACTATAATTGATCCATGAAAATATCCTCCCTTCAATAATGTATACTTTAAAAAACCCTGAATAACATATGTACAAAGATTTTTTTTTTTAAGGATTGAAAGAACAGGTGAAGCATGTATGGAAAATGACAAATTCCCAGCTATGAAGATGATAAAATTGTGACCATATATTTTCACCACTGAGTTAAAAAGAGTAATTCCTTCAATGAATCAAGAACACTAGGCAAAAGGCCAAAAGTTCAGGGAATAAATAATAAAACAATCAGGAGGGATTTAAAAATTGATTTGGGGGACAGAGGGTTCAATAAAAAATGGAATATAAAAACATCATAGAAATAAGGTGAATCTGAATGTAGCACAGGAAATATATAAATGCTAAAATAACACTAAGAAACAAAGGATACAAAAATTGAAACAGAATAGGAAAGTGGAAATAGTTAAAACGAGTACAAATGTTTAAAAAGAGAAAAGATAAATTAAAATGACAGATATAGAAAATAATCAAAGAAAATTCATAAGCTTGGTTGAGCTCTCTAAAGAAGATAATCACAGTAACAAAACAGAAGAAAATTATAAAATGAAATGTTCAGGTAAGAAGAAGAGACTATTTAAAAATAGAAGATTAACAATATTACATATAGTTCTATAGGATTATAGTGATAAAGTTTAGCATTAGAAAAAAATTATATCCATAAATAGAAAAACAAAAACCTAAGTAAAATATACTATAACACATAAAATGACATGCTGGAACTAAGATCACATATAAGTATCACATAATAAATAAAAGACTTCTTTATCTGTTTTCCCAAAATAAAACCCAACTATAGGCTCTATAAGAAATACACCTTATACAATATACTTTAGAAAAGTGAAACCAAGATGTCAAAGTATATGAAAAAAATCACACAAAATCCAGGATTGAAAGCTTTTACCAGGAAAACATTAAGTCAAGCCACGAAACATTAGACAAATTTATGGAGGGTATTTTTTCATTGTTATAAGTTGCAGTTCACAATGAATACCTATGCCCATAATACCACAGGATCAACAGGCATAAAGCAAACTAGAGAGAACATATAGGAAGAAAAGGACAAATGCATTAGTCCTATCTCTCCATCCCTAAAAATTAAAGGGATAAAAATAAGGACCAAGAAGATCTAAACAACATAAACATCCAATAGTGTATACCAAGGTCTGTATCTTGAAAAAGAGAACAGAGCATAACCTGCTTTCAAGTATCCATTGATTATTTACCAAAAGCGGCAATATTTTCAGCCCTAAAGAAAAATGTAATAACTCCCCAAAGTAGGAAAAGGTAGTATGCATATTATAATCACTCTGCAAGTAATAATAATAACAACAACAAAAACAAGTAAAAACATCTGAAAACAAAAAACTGAAATCTCTCTTCTTGGGTCATAGAGAAAATCCCACATACGATTGAAAATATCCAGAAAAATAGAAATAAGGAAACCCTAAATATTTTCCTAGACACAATCCACAAATTACCTCCTAAGAATATAATATTCTTTCCCTTATTTTACATTTGGTAACATTTGCAGTACAAAAGCTACATAGCCACACAGCTAGGAAGGGGATGAACTGAATTTAAGCTCTGTTGATCAATTCCAAATTTGTATGTTTGTTTATTTGTTTGTTTTACATTAGTCATCAGTGCCTTTCAAAGCATCAGTCTTTCTTCCATCATCTGTAAACTGAGGAAGTTAAACTGTAAAATAATAGCTAATGTTACATATTGCTTACATACAATGTTACAGGTATCTTCCTTGTATCAATGTTTAACCCTCATAGCAATTCCATGAGGATGAATATTATTATTGAGCTTAATTTAAAGGAAAATAAATTGAAGCATAGAGAGTTAAATATCTTCTCCAACTTACAGAGCTACCAATATTCAAATCAGAATCTGAACCCAGAGGATCTGGTTGGCAGTGGACTTACCCACACTTTAGAGGTAATCTGCCTCTAAGGGACCTTCTGGTTCTCGAGCTCCATTAAGACACATACCTTAGTATTCATGACATGAATGTCTTAAATAATTTATCAAAGAACACTGTATGTCTCTCAGTGAATTACATGTGAATAACAAGATTTTCTCCAGGGTAAATGAAGAGTAAAATGCCAGGGTCCAAACATACAGAACAACAACCTCAATTGTTAGCAAAACAAAGGAACTATTTCAATACTGTAGGCAGCACATGTCCCAAATAAGCTTTTGAATATAACACAGATGGTGGAAGTTTGATCCAGTGCTGTTACATAAACACATTACTTTATAAATGAAATTGTCCAACATCAGTAACAAATAGCCATACATCTGCTTTTTAGAACAGAATACTGTACTATTTTTAGAACAGAATACTGGAATTCTTTTCCCTGATTACAAGGAATTTAGAAATGAATCACACAGATGCTCTGCTATTTACAGTTAAACAATTGCTTTCCTCCTCCTTCCTTACTATTTTACTAATATTACTTTATTATGTTGAACATAAAAATTGAACTAGAAAGGTTAAATGTAAACCAATATATTAAAGAGAGTACTCATCCAAGTTGCTACTACTGGGGTAATAATTCTACCATATGTACTCTGTTCCACTGACCGTGAAATTGCTGCTCTCATCAAATGGTATGCTTGACCCTGAGCAGAGTAACCATCGTTTTCTACTTTTAGAGCTTCAATAATTTCATTGCTTCCCTTTCATTCTTGGAATACAAATCTATCTAATAATAAGATGTTCTATTTTATTCTCCCATCTCATCTATCACTGCTATACTCTCAATATGACTCCTCAAAAAGTTTAGGTTATTTACTATGTGGCTATCAATCTGGTAAGGACTTGTATCAAGCACCAGTATCAGAGAGTTAAGTATTAATATTTCAGGTGTGTATTGCTCTGGTTTGGATGGGGAATGAGAAAAACAGAATGAAGAAAAGAAACATATCCTTGCAGAAGGAACTCACATAATACTTCATATATCTTAGGAGAAGTTTTATAGAAATTTCTAAGGGGTTCAAATGAATGAGATATTTTGTATGGGAGTTGCAGAACAGGTAGAATTTGTCATCTTACACGCACATAAAGAATGTTTCTTATAATGACTAATGTGGGGCTACGTTCTTAGGGTAGAACGGTCCTAGCCATGTTAGAATCTTAAGAGGGAAAAGAAATATTACATCATTTATTAATTAAAACTACCTAAGTAGTCTAAATGAGAATTTAAAAGTGTGTGAAAGTCTGTATATAGTAACTTTAACCCACATAAAAATAACCTATAGAGTTAACAATGACACTTCTTAAGTAACAATCACATGTTTAATGTCAGAAAAATCAGATTATGTAGCAAAATAAATAAGGACTAAGGAATTCTGTGAACATAAGTTTGAATCTTGCCTCACCACTCAAATATGAGACAATGTAGCACTAGTGATGAGATCTGACAATGATAAATATCAGCATAAAAAAAAAAAAGGTAGGACATACATGGTCTTTAAAATCCCCTTCTGCTCTATGACGATGAGTGATGATATCTACTCAAAATTCCAGAGAATATATCAGTGTAAAATAAAGTTGGCTCCTATTTTGAATGCCATTTTTTTCCATGATAATATAACATTTCACAAATATTAAAAGTCCAACTGCTTGTTAGCACATTAACCCTAAGCTTGCCTCTGAATTCCTATGAATGACCTTAACTCAATAATTATTTGAAAGACCTTCAAGATGGTGGAACAGTAAGACGTGGAGATCACCTTTCTCCCCACAAATACATCAGAAATACATCTAACTGTGGAATAGCTCCCACAGAACACCTACTAAATGCTGGCAGAAGACATCAGACTTCCCAAAAGGCAAGAAACTCCCCAAGTACATGGGTAGGGCAAAAGAAAAAAGAAAAAACAGAGACAAAAGAAGAGGGATGGGACCGGCAGCTCTGGGAAGGAGCTGTGAAAGAGGAAAAGTTTCCACACACTAGGAAACCCCTTCACTGGTGAAGACGGGGGTAGGCGGAGTGGAAGCTTCGGAGCCATGGAGGAGAGAGCAGCAACAGGAATGCAGAGGGCAAAGCAGAGGGCAACATGGTAGAATGCCCAGAGATAAACCCACGCACATATGGTTACCTTATTTTGATAAAGGAAGAAAGAATATACAATGGAGAAAAGATAGCCTCTTCAATAAGTGGTGCTGGGAAAACTGGACAGCTACATGTATAAGAATGAAATTAGAACACTCCCTAACACCATACACAAAAATAAACTCAAAATGGATTAAAGACTTAAATGGAAGGCCAAACACTATAAAACTCTTAGAGCAAAACATAGGCAGAACACTCTATGACATAAATCACAGCAAGATCCTTTTTGACCCACCTCCTAGAGAAATGGAAATAAAAACAAAAATAAACAAATAGGACCTAATGAAACTCAAAAGCTTTTGTACAGCAAAGGAAACCATAAAGAAGACAAAAAGACAACCCTCAAAATGGGAGAAAATATTTGCAAATGAAGCAACGGACAAAGGATTAATCTCCAAAATTTACAAGCAGCTCATGCAGCTCAATATCAAAAAACTAAAAACCCAATCCAAAAATGGGCAGAAGACCTAAATAGACGTTTCTCCAAAGAACAGACATTTCTCCAAAGAAGATATACAGATTGCCAACAAACACATGAAAGAATACTCAACATCATTAATCCTTAGAGAAATGCAATTCAAAACTGTAATGAGGTATCACCTCACACCAGTCTGAATGGCCATCATCAAAAAGTTTACAAACAATACATTCTGGAGAGGGTGTGGAGAAAAGGGAACCCTTTTGAACTGTGGGTGGGTATGGAAATTGATACAGGCACTATGGAAAACAGTTTGCAGGTTCCTTAAAAAACTAAAAATAGAACTACCATATGACCCAGCAATCCGACTACTGGGCATATACCCTGAGAAAACCATAATTCAAAAAGAGTCATGTACCACAATGGTCATTGCAGCTCTATTTACAATACCCAGGATATGGAAGCAAGCTAAGTGTCCATCAACAGATGAATGGATACAGAAGATATGGCACATATATACAATGGAATATTACTCGCCAGAAAAAGAAATGAAACTGAGTTATTTAGAGTGAGGTGGTTGGACTTAGAGCCTGTACATACAGAGTGAAGTAAGTCAGAGAGAGAAAAACAAATACCATATGCTAACATATATATATGGAATCTAAAAAAAAAAACAAAAACAAAGTGGTCATGAAGAACCTAGGGGCAGGATGGGAAAAAAGATGCAGACCTACTAGAGAATGGACTACAGGACACAGGGAAGGGGAAGGTGAAGCTGGGATGAAGTGAGAGAGTGGCATGGATATATATACACTACCAAATGTAAAACCAATAGCTAGTGGGAAGAAGCCACATAGCACAGGGAGATCAGCTCGGTGCTTTGTGACCACCTAGAGGGGTGGGATAAGGAGGGTGGGAGGGAGCAAGATGCAAGAGGGAAGACATATGGGGATATATGTATATGTATAGCTGATTCACTTTGTTATAAAGTAGAAACTTACACACCTTGTAAAGCAATTATACTCCAATAAAGATGATAAAAAAAGAAAACTATAAGACAGTGAAGAAAGCAATTAAAGATGATACAAAGAGATGGGTAGATATACCATGTTCTTGGATTGGAGGAAACAACATTGTGAAAATGATTATACTACCGAATGCAATCTACAGAATCAATGCAATCCCATCATACTGCCAATGGCACTTTTCGCAGAAACAGAACAAAAAATTTCACAATTTGTATGGAAACACAAAAGACCCTGAACAGCCAAAGAAATCTTGAGAAAGAAAAATAGAGCTGGAGGAATCAGGCTCCCTGACTTCAGACTATACTACAAAGCTTCAGTGATTAAAACAGTATAGTACTGGCACAAAAACAGAAATATAGATCAATGGAACAGGATAGGAAGCCCAGAGATAAACCCACGCACATATGGTTACCTTATCTTTGATAAAGGAGACAAGAATATACAATGGAGAAAAGACAGCCTCTTCAATAAGTGGTGCTGGGTAAACTGGACAGCTACATGTAAAAGAATGAAATTAGAACACACCCTAAGATCATACACAAAAATAAACTCAAAATGGGTTAAATACCTAAATGTAAAGCCAGACACTATAAAACTCTTAGAGAAAAACATCAGAACACTCTTTGACATCAATCACAGCAAGATCCTTTTTGACCCACCTCCTAGAGAAAGAGAAATAAAAACAAAAATAAAAAAATGGGACCTGGGGCTTGCTTTCCTGGTGGCATAGTGGTTGAGAGTCCACCTGATGATGCAGGGGACACGGGTTTGTGCCCTGGTCCGGGAAGATCCCACATGCCATGGAGCGGCTGGGCCCGTGAGCCACGGCTGCTGAGCCTGCGCGTCCGGAGCCTGTGGTCCACAATGGGAGAGGCCACAACAGTGAGAGGCCTGCGTACCACAAAAAAAAAAAAAAAAAAAAAAAAAGGACCTAATGAAACTTCAAAGCTTTGCACAGCAAAGGAAACCATAAACAAGACAAAAAGACAACCCTCAGACTGGGAGAAAATATTTGCAACTGAAGCAACTGACAAAGGATTCATCTCCAAAATATACAAGCAGCTCATGCAGCTCAATATCAATAAAAAAAAAAACAATCCAAAAATGGGCAGAAGACCTAAATAGACATTTCTCCAAAGAAGATATACAGATTGCCAACAAACACATGAAAGGATGCTCAACATCACTAATCATTAGAGAAATGCAAACCAAAACTACAATGAGATATCACCTCACACACGTCAGAATGGCCATCATTAAAAAGTCTACAAACAGTAAATGCTGGAGAGGGTGGGCAGAAAAGGGAATCCTCTTGCAGTGTTGGTGGGAATGTAAATTGATACAGCCACTATGGAAAACAGTATGGAGGTTCCTTAAAAAACTAAAAGTAGAACTACCATACAGCCCAGCAATCCCACTACTGGGCATATACCCAGAGAAAACCATAATTCAAAAATAGTCATGTACCACAATGTTCATTGAAGAACTATTTACAATAGCGAGCACATGGAAGCAACCTAAGTGTCCATCAACAGATGAATGGATAAAGAACATGTGGCACATATATACAATAGAATATCCGTCATCCATAAAGAGAAAGGAAATTGAGTTATTTGTAGTGAGGTGGATGAACCTAGAGTCTGTCATACAGAGTGAAGTAAGTCAGAAAGAGAAAAACATGTACCGTATGCTAACACATATATATGGAATCTAAAAAAAAAAAAAAATTGTTCTAAAGAACCTAGGGGCAGGACAGGAATAAAGACACAGAAATAGAGAATGGAATTGAGGACATGGGGGTGGGTGATGTGTAAGCTGTGACGAACTGAGAGAGTGGCATGGACATATATACACTATCAAATGTAAAATAGATAGCTAGTGGGAAGCAGCCGCATAGCACAGGGAGATCAGCTCTGTGGTTTGTGACCATCTAGAAGGGTGAGATAGGGAGTGTGAGAGGGAGACGCAAGAGGAAGGGGATATGGGGATATATGTATACATAGACCTCATTCACTTTGTTATACAACATAAACTAACACACCTTTGTAAAGTAATTGTACTACAATAAATGTGTTAAAATAAATATTTGAAAATTTAGTATTTTTGGGTCACTAACAAATTATAGCTGCTAATTAACCTATAATTCTAACAAGATAATCTTAAATTTTAGTAATTTGGATGAATTTGGGAATAATTTTGTAATATCTGTAATCTTATTGGCATTCTGGTCATAAAGATCAAGAAATTTTTGTTTATTATTGTTAATTATTGTTTAATTATTTGTTAAATAAGTGAACTATAGTCAAAAATTTTATGAAAGTTATTCACAGTGCAAAATAATGTTTTATCTATTGTTCCTATTTTAATTGAAGTGTTGAACAAGCCATTATAATAGTGTAATATCTCGTTCATTTGACCCATCCAAAATTGATTTGGTGCATGAACCAACAGTGAATTCACTTATTAGTTTAGAACAGCAATGTTATAAATGCTATTTATTCATGAATGGAAACAGTCCTCCTACTTTACATAAGCAATTTAACACAGTTCATTTTGTTCTGGCGTACATGGTGAGAAACAATTTATATACATTATTTTTCTCTCTATCCACTACATCCTCATACTGCATTCATTTCCCAAGGGCAGATGCTTTAAAAAAGCATCTGAAGGAGATTCTCCTTCATTTTTCCAATAGACATGATGTTCCATGCAAAAAGGTTTGCTCATGTAAACAGTTTTTGCCCTATATTTTGAAAGATCAAAGAAAGCTGGCATTCTTTACATGGCACAGAAACTGGCACAGATTTTTCAGATAAATGGTGCCATTTTTTATAATACTGTTCTTATTGATTAGTAGTACTAGAAATCTGTATGATAATACAAGTAATAGCATTTGTACTTGACATCTCTTTAAATATATTATAAATTCTTCTTGCTAAAATTAGAAAAGAGTTACATTTTTTCAGAAACACATATAGTTTTATGTGGGAAGATTTAAGAGAAACAGGCAAATAAACTTACTAGAGATGAATACGTGGAGTGTTTTCTTCTTCAGTACAGTCTTGCTGTACATCACATAACTGTCTGGGTCAAGTGTGATTCAGTAATGAGAGAGGCTGTACCACATTCCTTGGAGGTTTCAAGTTTTACCATGCTTCCTCATCTCAAAATCTTTGAGGAGAAAGGGACTGACCATCTCATTTCTGTTACATTTTAGTCCCTCTTTCTGATTTGAGGACAGTGCATGATACTTCCACATTAAATATCCGAAGGGGCTCTTTCAACAGACAGGATTCTCCCCCAATACTAGCAAACAAACCAGGATTTTGATACATATCTTTTTAAAACTCCAAGTTGAGGATAACTCTCTAGCCTTTTCCATCATTTACATAGGGTTGTATAACAGATTAACAGTTGGAAACCATTGCAACAAAAAACAGATAAAGTTTGCTGCAGGATTCTCCAAGTAGTATTCCATTTGACCTGCAGACTGATTCTCTCTCTCCTTGCTCTACTCCCCCACCATAGTAGAATGTAAAGAATGATGTCAACCACTTTTCTATTTCTCTATTTTTATGAAAATCAAAAAGTTTGCTCTTTCTTGCTGCCTTTCTTCCAGGTCTCAGGGAAACTTTCCTTGGCCAATAAGACTATGTCACGTCTACCTTTTAGAATGAAATTTATGTACCAAATATATGTATGAAATTTATAAAATGCTTACCATAGTTTTCATTTAAAATGTGTTAGAGTCCTTTCTCTTTGACATCTGTCTCTTCCACTAGAATATAAGCTTCAAGAGAGCAGGGAACATAGAATTTGCTTACTATTGAATTGCAAAACCTAGTATATCTGTATTTGTTAAATGCTGACTATTGTGAAACTAGTAGAAGAGGGAAATAAAATGTCTTAACCACAGAACACAAAATTGTTCATATGAAGTAGGAACAGACATGCTATTGAAACAAAGTGCTTGGTTGTTTGCCTAGTTTACATAAGTACAAAATATTCATCATTCCTGACTAATTTTCAATGACACCCATGAAGGTATTCTTGTTGAACTTGGTGTCCCATAATTTCTGTTTGGAAACAATAAGCACAAGCAATTAATAATCACTGTATAAGTTTTACCCTAGTTGAATTGGATAGATTTTATATATTCCCAAATGAGTTAAGGTCAGACTTGAAAAAGGCCAATTCTTTTAGGCAGCTCCTTCAACTTCAATGTTTTTAAAATAGCCATGGTAATGGACTAAAAATTGTATGGCATTACTCTCAGAACAAATAAAACTATGAATAAGCATATGCTTCCCAGATGGATTTCACTATACGTGAAATGTGCTGTGACATTAGATCTTACCTTTGGAGCTTCTCCATGCATTTGAGAACTCATCTCAATGTCAAACACCTATCTATGTTTCTACTCTACACCGTATTTTTTAAAAAAGTTTTGGCATGCCACCAATTATTCTTAAAAATTGCAAGTAAGCAGTTTCTGAAAGCAGCATTTTAAAGCAGTTCATTAGCCCATGATATTTCATAATCCATTTCCATTTTCAATTTTTCTATTACTGGCATAAGCCTCAGGTTCATAGAAGAAATCTACCAGCTAGGATGATTACTTGAGGGCAAAACTTTAATATCTGCAATAGAAGCTTCTGTTTTTAAATTTTTCACTAAACTCACATGTTACTCAAGTCAAAGAAAAAAATAAATGTAGCCAAATTAAGGGTGAGAAAATTGGCTGTGCTCATGTGTACATGCACACACACACAAGGAACTTAATAGAAACTTCTATCTGGTAACAGTATGACATCTGCTAAGGTATTTTAAAGAGTTCATGGATGGGGGCTTCCCTGGTGGCACAGTGGTTGAGGGTCTGCCTTCAGATGCGGGGGACATGGGTTCATGCCCCGGTCCGAGAAGATCCCACATGCTGCGGAGCGGCTGGGCCCGTGAGCCATGGCCGCTGAGCCTGCGCGTCCAGAGCCTGTGCCCCGCAACGGGAGAGGCCACAGCAGTGAGAGGCCCGCGTACCGCAAAAATAAATAAATAAATAAATAAAAGGGTTCATGGATGGTGCTCAGATGTCTGTGGTATCGGAGAAATTCAAGGTCAAATCAATGTTAGCATATTACCAGAGTGCTCAAATCTGGTAACAGAAGGATTAAGATCTGAGAAACTGAAACGTTTATAAAAATAGTGATGTTCAAAATCTTCTGCATGACATGATTTAATGTCATGAAAATAGAATGAACTTAGGAACTGAAAAGATTTAGGTTTACTCCCTGGCTCTAATCCTCTTAAGTCTACATCAGGAAAATGTGGGCATTAATATCTCTGAAGCAATTTGCTAATATTCAGTGGAATATATGTAGAAAGGGTGTAGCAGAGTGACTGGATCAGAGTCATACACGTTAACTCATTCTGTCCCTCTATTTGAGGAATCCATTATGAGCACCTACAAGGAGAGGGAACTAGAAGGAAGACTTACTTGAAGATCAGCAACAGCAAACACACGCATAGTTCTTACATTACCCCTGGAACTCTTTCTCTACACAGTTAATGTAAAATCCACTCATTTAATCCTAGCAATACTCTTTTGAGGTATTATATGAGGGGACAGGCACAGAGACATTAAGTAACTTACCCAAATTCTCATAGTAAGTGAAGGGCAGAGCTAGGATTTGAACAAAAGCTGCCAGCTCCAGAGTTATTCTACTTCTCTAAACCCTAGACCTGATTTTGACACTACTTATTAGTGAGTCTTGCTTGAAACCAGTTGACACTGTTCTCATTTTAGTGGGATATCCCTACAGAAATGTGGATGGACCTAGAGACTGTCATACAGAGTGAAGTAAGTCAGAAAGAGAGAAACAAACATCGTATATTAAAGCATATATGTGGACTCTAGAATAATGGTACAGATGAACCTATTTGCAAAGCAGAAAGAGAGACACAGACATAGAGAACAAATGTATGGACCAAGGGGGTAAAGGGAGGGGGCATGAATTGGGAGATTGGGATTGACATATATACACTACTATGTATAAAATAGATAACTAATGAGAACCTACTGTATAGCTCAGGGAACTCTACTGAATGTTCTGTGGTGACCTAAGTGGGAAGAAAATCAAAAACAAGAGGGGATATATGTATAAGTATAGCTGATTCAGTTCGCTGTACAGGTGAAACTAACACAACATTGTAAAGTAACTATACCCCAATTTTAAAAAAAATGTCTACAGTAAACTTTATATATGAATTTCCAACAAATTTGGAGGCATTTGGCATCGCAAATTTTGAAATCCATGTGGCATAGCATACTTGAAATCCAGTGCTGTGGTCCCTGAGGACACCTCAAAGAGATTGGCTGCCATCATCTATAGCTGCTGAAACTGAGGTGCAAGATGTCTATGTGGCTGAATTAATAGACACAAGAGCAGAAGCACTGAATTGCATGAGAGCTGCTTCTGAGAACTAATGCCAGGAAGAGCCATTAGGGCAATAATCAAGATTTCTTACTAATTTAAAATTTTCTAGAGCAGTGTTAGATATACTAATATTAATGATACTAAGAATTATACTCACTTTGCTAAATACTTTACATATGTGATTGCATTTGCATCTCATAATCATCATATGGAGGGATCTATTTTTACACCAGTTTTACACATCAAACAGCTGGGGATGAAAACATGGATTTTCTAACTAATACAGTGAGTAAACAGTGGAGCCTGGATTTGAATCCAAATCTTTATCTGCAAAGTCAGTTTGAGAATCCTCCCATAGTGATGAGGGTGAAAACATTTCAGATAATTAAAACGTAAAAAATAAAAAAGGACAGAATTAAATACTGTATTACACAAAGTGGATTTGAATTGTTCTCACCTGCTGTTATCACACTCTTATTTTGTCCTTCTGATTACTGCCTATAATGGTGCGAGAAGGGGATTTACTAGAAATATAAATGGTAATCTCAGGGACTTGGAGTAAAACAGACTATAAGTGTCCCACAAATGGCATTTCTAAGGAAGTAACAATTCAAACTTAGTGTTGTTATTCTGTACAATCTATAGTGATTTATTAAAAGTTGAGGTTTCTAACCATAGCGTTTTCAGTAAGTTTATTGCTATTTCAGTGAAATTTTTTCCTTCAAAATGGGATTCTTAAAATTTTTGAATTATAAATCGACTTTTGAGGACTACTGGCTAACAAACATAGCATGTGGAGATCACATTTAAGGCTTCCAATATTAGTATTTGTAGTAACTCATCATTATACAGCAGACAACTCCAGTAACCACCTTCTAACATGACAACTGTTCATAACACATGGGCAGAGAATGTTCCCACAGTGGGTTAAATGCAGAGAGGTCATCCAGAAGATTTGCTCACCAGTTCAGGAAAAGCAGTCTCCGAAGGTTTACACTGACTCTTTGCTGGAGACATGAGACATGCACGTACTAGTTCCACACAACCATGTGCCACGTTGAGTGAGTCACTTAACATCCATTTGTTTAAAATCCAGGAACTAACATAAATCATAACCTCACTAAACTTAAAGTCATCTTGATTAGTCACATGACAGCAAAGCTCACCTAGGAGTAGTGTCACACTCCAAGTGCCCAAGAAATTTGCCTTTAGATATTTAAATATCTGTGATAGCACTGACAAATGATCATGGTATGGTTTTATAAAAATTGATATTGCTTGTGAAATTATTTTTCCAAGATTAAACTAACCATGTCTCTTAATCTTATCAGAAGCTAAAATGTGAATTTTTAGTGTAATAAAGTTAAAATAACATGGGCTTCAGAGTCCAACTCATCTGGGTTTTAACTCTAACTTGATCTCTTACCAGCAGGATGACCTCAGCCATATCACTTAAACACTTTAATGATCAATTTCCTCAACTTTAAAAATAGTATTATTATCTTAAGAGCTGCTATGACGTGCATAAAATAACACATTTAAAGAATTTAATAAACGTTCTGACATATTCTAAGCAGCCATTAAATATTAATTAATGTTGATGTGGTTGCTATTATGAATATTATACCTTCACAGAAAGGTTGTAAATAATAATCACAAAAATGTAACACCAGTTGTTCTTGGATAGAATCTATTCATTCTACTAGTAATACCCAGGGTATTAATTTCATGAAAAGCCATCAAACACTTACAGTTTAGATGTTTACAAAGTACTAGGGCTCCAAGGTAATTTCATCTAAATACAGAGTTTCTTTAAAATTTAATCTAAATTAAAATTATGCCTTTTTTGTAAAAGGAAAAATAAAATGTAAGCAACTAATAAAGTAAGGTACCCTTAGCTCATTGCTCAGAGTCATTCACATTCATCAAAAGAAGTTGGATTATTGAGTTATAAATAGGAAGATGTTCCAACTTGCCTATTAAAAATCAGCAACACATGGAGAGATATACCATGTTGGTATATCTCCAAGATGTTCTTGGACTGGAAGAATCAACAATGTAAAAATGACTATACTACCCAATGCAATCTACAGATTCAACGCAATCCCATCAAACTACCAATGACATTTTTTACAGAACGAGAACAAAAAATTGCCCAATTTGTATGGAAACACAAAAGACCCTGAACAGCCAAAGAAATCTTGAGAAAGAAAAACGGAGCTGGAGGAATCAGGCTCCTTGACTTCTGACTATACTACAAAGCTACAGTAATCAAGACAGTATGGTACTGGCACAAAAACAGAAATATAGGTCAATGGAACAGGATAGGAAGGCCAGATATAAACCCACGCACATATGGTCACCTTATTTCTGATAAAGGTGGTGAGAATATACAATAGAGAAAAGACAGCCTCTTCAATAAATGGTGCTGGGAAAACTGGACAGCTACATGTAAAAGAATGAAATTAGAACACTCCCTAACACCATACACAAAAATAAACTCAAAATGGATTAAAGACCTAAATGGAAGGCCAGACACTATAGAACTCTTAGAGCAAAACACAGGCAGAACACTCTATGACATAAATCACAGCAAGATCCTTTTGGACCCACCTCCTAGAGAAATGGAAATAAAAACAAAAATGAACAAATGGGACCTAATGAAACTTCAAAGCTTTTGCACAGCAAAGGAAACCATAAATAAGATGAAAAGACAACCCTCAGAATGGGAGAAAATATCTGCAACTGAAGCAACTGACAAAAAGATTAATCTCCAAAATTTACAAGCAGCTCATGCAGCTCAATATCAAAAAAACAAACAACCCAATCCAAAAATGGGCAGAAGACCTAAAGAGACATTTCTCCAAAGAAGATATACAGACTGCCAGCAAACACATGGAAGAATGCTCAACATCATTAATCATTAGAGAAATACAAATCAAAACTACAATGAGGTATCACCTCACACTGGTCAGAATGGCCATCATCAAAAAATCTAGAAACAATAAATGCTGGAGAGGGTGTGGAGAAAAGGGAACCTGCTTGCACTGTTGGTGGGAATGTAAAGTGATACAGCCATTATGGAGAACAGTATGGAGGTTCCTTAAAAAACTAAAAATAGAACTACCATATGACCCAGCAATCCCACTACTGGGCATATACCCGGAGAAAACTATAATTCAAAGAGTCATGTACCACAATGTTCATTGCAGCTCTATTTACAATAGCCAGGACATGGAAGTGAGTTAAGTGTCCATCGACAGATGAATGGATAAAGAAGATGTGGCACATATATACAATGGAATATTACTCAGCCATAAAAAGACGCAAAATTTGAGTTATTTGTAGTGAGGTGGATGGACCTAGAGTCTGTCATACAGAGTGAAGTAAGTCAGAGAGAGAAAAACAAATACCATATGCTAACACATATATGTGGAATCTAAAATTTAAAAAAAATGGTTCTGAAGAACCTAGGGGCAGGCCAGAAATAAAGACGCAGACGTAGAGAATGGACTGGAGGACGTGGGGAGGGGGAAGCTAGGATGAAGTAAGAGAGTAGCATGGACTTATATATACTACCAAAGGTAAAATAGATAGCTAGTTGGAAGTAGCCAGATAGCACAGGGAGATCAGCTTGTTGCTCTGTGACCACCTACAGGGGTGGGATATGGAGGGTGGGAGGGAGACACAAGAGAGAGGAGATATGGGGATATATGTATATGTATAGCTGATTCACTTTGTTATAAAGCAGAAACTAACACATCACTGTAAAGCAATTGTACTCCAATAAAGATATTAAAAAAGAAAAGAAAAGAAAAATCAGGAACAACATTGTGGGTGGCAATCTGGCAATATGTATTAAGAAAGTTAAATATTTTTTCATGGATTAGATCTACCAATTAAACACTGTTAAATTTACCCAAAGAAAATGATCTTTAAAAGTCTAAATATACAGACAGGCTCATTCTAGAATTTCATGAAACAGTCCATGATAGAGCAATAGTCATGTAAATTATGACACAGTTATTCAATTTATTGTAACAAATTTTAAAATAATGAAAATCAAGTAGCAACTTAGAAATTGCAAGTAATAAAACTGTTTAAATTCATTAAAATTTAAAAATACCTAGAATTAATGATCAGAAAGACATACACTAAAACAGTTGCATTGGGGAGTTGATTCTTTGTATCCTTTCTAAAATCCTCTCAGTTATGCTTTTTGTTTTCCCCTGTGTTGTTATTAATTATTAAAGTAAGCAATTTATAAACATTAATAATAATCCTACCCTCAGACTAGGCTTGGAAATTACAGAAGAAAGCAGAACACACATTCGATGCAGCTTTATCCTTACTCTACCTATTTCTTCTATGGGAAGGAAGGTCTTCATTGTTCAAGTGGTGAGTGACTGAATGTGTGTGTGTGTGTGTGTGAATGTATGTATTGACCAGCTGTGAGCTACTCTATCTCACTTTTGCCATGTAATAGCAATACAGCAGTGTTATTCCTCATGAATATGGAAGTAGGGTGTAGAGAGTGCAGAGGCAGGAGGGATAGATACCACCTCCCAATGACTCACCCATAATAAAAACTAAAAAAAAGCACTGGTTCTTCTCTGGTTACAATAACTGGAGAAGTGTCATACTGGTTGAATATAACACAAAAAATATAAATCACAAAGTTCTTCTCAGTTAATGAAATATCTTAGCAACAGCAAAGATGATTCTCAGGAAAAAAGCTTAGAACAACATTTTAAAAATATTAGCCTTGTGTGACTTGTCTATATTTGTATACTTTTTAAAATTTCACTTTCTTTTTTCAACTTTTGTAAGCATATATTAATTTTGAAATGGTACATAATACAATTCTAAACTTCAAATATTCTGAAATTCCTATGACTTAAGCTTAATATTTTTATTCCTGTTTTAGTTCCCTTTGTCTACCATGATTTTGAAGACAAGATCAACATAAAGGGCAGTTGTTGAAAGTCAGCTCACACATTTACTGTGAAGAATACGCTCGGTAAAGGTTTGCTTGTCCTTTTAATGATAGGATCTTAGACCTAAACACAAAAGCCCTTGCCTTCAGTGAAATCTCAATACAATAATCATGACTATTTTTTCTTGGTTTAATCCTAAATCATAACCCAAGATCTTTATACAAGTTGAACTTCACATTTACCACCACTGTAAAAATGATTTTCAGACCTATGTTTAGAATTCAGCTGCTTTGGGCCTCTGTTAATCTTCATTAAAATCTTTTCATTATATTCATTTGTTGGACATAATAATTATATAAATCTTTAATAATTAATTCTGTTTTTCCACCAAGAGTTAATAAAATTTACTATTTCTCATATTTTTATCTCTCATTTATTTTTAATCCTATGAATATAGCAACCCAGCAAACATATGACAATAAATTTACTTGTGGACATTATTCCAGTAAAGATTAATACAAGTTAATTGTGTTGACAGATTCAGGCTGAACATACATTTATTCAGTAAGGAATTTCCTAAGTCAATCAATCATAGTCTATTGAAATTTTAGTTTTAAAATAGTCTATAATTTAGAAAAACAATCCATTTACATTTTAAAGTTTTCAATGACATATACTAATTTTGCCTGTTAAATATAAAATAAAGCCACAATAATACTATTTTATAAAATTTAGCAGTATTTCACTATAAAACTAGAAAAAAATAGATGTGTAAAAATGAATTGTAAAATCTTAATCATATGAATACCTCTTATATTTTAAAAATTATTTGAAAGCAATTTCTTTTGCTTCTGGACTAAGAATGCTCTGATTTGAATTTTTCTAACTCTTAAGGGGTTGAACACTCCAAATATTGTCTAGAGTAAGGAATTTTTCTGAAAGACAAATTATACTCTTTAAGAATGTTGTACTTAAATTTCATATCCATAGTTTCACTATAATTCAACAAATACATTATCTACAGATGAGGAGGTTTCTATATAACAGGAGGTTTCTCAATCAAGAAGAAAACAAATAAACAAGCCTATCACCCAGGAATAATTGGTAATATTATTAAGATTTTTGAGTTTCTGCAAGATTAGATAAGAAGAGAGGAATGGAAACAACATCCTTAGATTAGTTATATTTCAATATAAGAATCAAATGTGCATTCTGAAATTTTGGCAATCTGTCTATGATAATAACAGTAATATATTTTACCAAATTCCTAAAACCAATGGGGGGAAAAATCACTTTATCAATAAAGGTACAGAACAGCCAAGGTTTAGTTTCTTCCAGCCCAATCTTTGGAAAAGAGAACTCCCAAGAGACAGAAAAATATCTGGAAATAAGAAGACATTAAATTATATTCCTGGAGGTTTGATGAAGAAAGAAAGAAAGGGTAAAGAGAGCTATGAATATATGGTTGGATAGAATGGAAGGCTCTTTATCAGTTCTCAGCGCATCATGATAGCTTAAGGGTGAGGGGGTTGGATAGGAATCTGCTATTTCAAAGTGACTCAGGTTATAGATGTGTTTGTGGTAGGTAATAAGACCACTATCTGTGCCAGTTCTGAGAAGCATACAGTTATCAGACTGGTTAGGAAGCTACACAGTCAGTGAGGTCCTTCTTTTCTGACAAAGCATTTCTCTATTAATTGATTCAATCGGGGAGAGAGAGAGAGTGAGAGAGAGTTGCTGTCCTCCTGCAGCTTTGTAGCTAACATTCCAATTGGAGTAGGTGCATCTCTTTGCCCTTTTGGGTGGAGAAAGTAAAGAAAATTGCAAAGTGGATCCCATGGCAGGGTCTTTTCAGGACAGAGGATAACTGAAATCTTTTATGTGCTGAAAAATGCCACATGTTTTCAAAAACGGTTTTACCTGTTCTGAACATAATCATTCTGGGCAATGGCATATGACTGTAATGGATGGAAATAGAAAACTCACAGGTAGAAGAGATTCTAAGGCTAGCTGGCTGGCAGGGGATCAAGAGCTTCTTTCTCTATGAGTGTGGGATGATGCTGAGTATAATGGTTTCCTCAGGCTGCCCAAACAACGTGCCACATTTCGGATGACTTGATATAATAGAAATTTATACTCTCACAGTTCTGAAGGCTAGAAGTCCAAAATCAGGGTGTCAACGAAGCCATGCTCCCTCTGAGAGTCTGGGTAGAATCCTTTCTTGCCTCCCTGGTGGTGGCCATCAATGCTTGGTGATCTTTGCTTGCAGCTGCATCACTCCAGCCTCTGCCTCTGTTGTCACAGTGTTCCCCCTGTGCATCTCTGTGTCTTCACATGGCTGTCTGCCCTCTGACTTTTCTCTCTCCTCTTTTTATAATGACATAATCATACTGGATTAAGGATCCTGCCTACTCCAGTGTCAGGTCATCTTAACTACTATGTCTTCAATGACTCTGTTTCCAAATAAGGTCCCATTCTTAGATACTAGGGACTAAAATATCAATATATCATTTTGGAAGACACAGTTCAACACATAACACTAGGTAAACCAAACTTTCAGCAAAACCAACAGTCTCCTTGCTCAGGTCAGAGTTTGCTTGGCTAGAAGACTGTATCTTATTCAGAACTGCTAAAACAGAAATATCATAGACTGGGTGGCTTAAACAACAGAATTTATTTCTCACAATTCTGGAAGCTGAGAATTCCAAGATCAAGGACCTCAGGCTGTTCAATTGCTGATGGGGGCCCTCTTCCTGGTATGTCCTCACATGGTGGAGAGAGAAAGCAAGCAAGATGTCTTCCATATTTTCTTAAAAGGGTACAAATCCCACTGTGAAAGCTCCACACTCATGACTCAAAGGCCGCACACCAAATACCATGACATTGGGGGTTAGGGTCTCAACATATGAATTGTGGGGAACACAAACATTCGGTTCACAAGGTTAAAAATGATACTATTCTTCAGCTAAGTTTGAAAAGCTATAAAACAATGTGAAGTTTTATTATTTGTCAAAGTGGGCAAGGTTTAAACAGTATTTTTATGACCAAGACTCTTTTCAAACTAGGAAAAAATGATCTGTTTGTACAAACATTAATATAACTTTGATTTCATTATTTCTTCAGTTTTCTTAAGCATGACATATTTTGTTAGTCCCATAATTACCTTTTCCCTCTATATTTTCAAAGTTTTTCTTTATCCTAATTCCACCCAGTTGAGAGATTTTAAAAGGGCTTCAGCCCCTCTCAAGTTTCCACAGTTCTTAAATAGATAATTGGTAAAATTTATTTTCCTATTTGACCTTTAATTATAAGACCTCAATATCATTTTTATTTCCATTTTATATTTAATCATAAAATATTTTTCCACACACAATCATTAGACTGTTCAAGTTTCAAGTTAAAAAAATATGTTCAAAGCAACAACCAGATCTTGTAGCATGGTTAAGATCATGGACTCTGTAGCTGAAACACATGGGTTCAAATCCCTGCTCTACTATATACTTACTTTCTAATACTGTCCATGCTATTTAACTTTCTATGCCCTATTTTCTCATGAGGAAAAAGGGAATAATAGTCGTACCTACTTGATAGGGTTATCCTTAAGATTAAATGAGTTACTATACTTAAAATATTAAAAAGAATGCTTGGGAAGACCACTTCTGGCGTAGCCATGATGGCTAACGCTACCACCAACCCATCACAGCTTCTCCCTCTAGAGCTTGTGGACAAGTGTATAAGATAAAGGATTCACACTGTGATGAAGAGTGATATGGAGATTGTTAGCACACTTCTGGGATTTGATAACTTTTGAAATCACATCAGAAGGAAGAAGAATTATTAAATTAGATCAAATTTTGCTAAATGGAAATAATATAACAATGCTGGTTCCTGGAGAAGGACCTGAAGTATGAATGGATTTCCTTGACTTATGCTAGATTCTGTTTTGTCTTATAATGACAACAAAATAGAATTTTTTTTAACCTTTTAATGTTTGTAGTCTGTGAAGCCAAGTTTTCCGTTAAAGGGAAATGCTTTGAAGATGCATTGTAAATGCTTGTTTTTGTAAGTTAATCATGATTATGTTGGAAAAAGAAGAACAGTTTGTTTTTTTGAAAACAAAATAAAGGTGTTTTTGTTAAAAAAAAAAGAATGCTTGGTAAGATGAGAGTACTGTGTAAGTACAGCTGACCCTTAAACAACAGGTGTTTGAACTGCATAGGTCCACTTATAGGTGGATTTTGTTCAACAGTAAATACTACAGTACTACACAATGGTTGAATTCGTGGATACAGTACCACGGGCAGATATGGAGGAACCACAGATAGGGAAGGCCAACTATAAGTTATTTATCAATTTTTGACTGCATGAAGGGTCAGTGCCCCTAACCCCTGCATTACTCAAGGGTTAACTATATAAACTATTGAAATTATTATTAAGGTATAAAGTGATGTTGAAATATGACAACGTACATACCTTCTCATCTGTCTAGTCTGGGACAGATGGAATGGGGACTTGGGAATGGATCCTGTTTCTGACACTTACTAGCCATGTAAACTTAGACTAGCTGTGGAAATTCTTTAATACTCAGTTTCATGCCCTGCAAATTGGGACTAGTCTATCTCACAAGGGTTGAGAAAATCTGGGTAAAGTGTTCAGAGAAGTATTGGGCATATGACAAACTTTCAGTCCTAACTCCTTTCCTCCTTTCTTTCTTCAACTTTAGCTTTGGGCCATGGGGAAAATGAACTGGAGAAATAGAAAGCTGGAGGACTGGAGACCAATCAAAAAGTTACTGCAACATCAATAGTAACATGGAAAGACAGCCAGCAGCAAGGAGAAAAGGAAAGCGTAGAAAGTAGGAGGCAACACATTCCTGGTAAATGATTACCTGTGGTGTTAAGGAGAAATGGAGGAATGAGTGATGATACAAAGGCTTTTACAAAAGAAGTTCCTTAGGGTGATATCACTTTGTTATGCATATTTTTCCACACAAGTCACATATGGAATTACTAATAGTACCCGAAATATTGCATTTCACTACCCTTCTAAATCTTCATACCAATATTGCTATAATTTAATTTTTTATTTTTATACCATTACTACTCCCAATTTTGTTCCTACCAATCAGTCATGGTTTCTCTGCAACTTGAGAGAAGCATTCTAATATAGCTATAAAAAAAAAGCATTTTCATCTGGGAAGATATTATTTTAAAACTCATTTTTGAAGCACTTCGTCTGTATCATAGTTTATTATACTGTGGGCTCTATTATGCTTATGAGTTGGACTATATGTAGTATCAGAGTACCCTCTGGAAATAAGTTTATTATAGCTAGGTATTTAAAAATCAGTACCAGTTATTAGTAATTTTGGAGAACATTTTCTTTATGTTAGTTATTACTTATGAAAGAAGGTACAAGGAAGTGCTTTGAAAAAATATACAAGTAGTAACAAATATTTCTATATTATCTAATATACCCGATCAATGAATAAATTACATTCTTATATATAACCTGATCAGACTTCTAATCCTAGTTTAAACACAAAGTAACACTTACAGAATGTAAATAAAAACAAAATTTTAACTTTGAAATTAGTTAAATTTTATCAGGAAAATTTGATTAAAAACTCATAGTAATTTGTATCCAGTGAATGATTTGTGTTTCAGTATACAAAAAAATCAACAATTCTATTTATAACAGTACTTATTTTTTGAATAAAGTAAAATTATATACGATTATTGTTAATTCATTAGAGGTGAAGAATTGTTGGAGATCTGGGCTAGTTTAAGACTTTATCTCCCACTTTAAATAGAGGAAGTAACCATGGTATATATAATTTAAAATACAGAAGAATAAGAAAATTTTGACAAAACTTTTGAAATCTAAGGTTTAAATAAAACAAATAAAAAATAGTTGATAGGAATACAAGAATCATAGTGATGATATTAAAGGTAATCCAGTGGTGAGATTTGAAATCCAATTTTCCTACGAGATAAAATGATAATTTATACTAAATAAGAACTAAACCAGTTTTCCATTAAATAATTTCAGAACCTATAATGTAAAGCAAGGTTAAAAGTCAATTAAATCTCAATATCAAGCTATCAGATTCTAAACTCATAAAAACTTAGTTTTAATTTGGTGATTAACATGACAGTTCTGAACAGAACCCAGTAGATGGCAGTAGGCTGTTATAAAGTCATCAAGAAGACTAAGAAATAAATTACACATTGCCAGTATTACATTTGTACACAGAGAATCTGATGAATAAATTATGCTATTCTTTCTAATATACACAGATACCACATCCCTAAGTGTGATATCTGCATATATTATAGTATGTAATATATCCTGGTTTTTTGGTAGTAAGCCATACATTCCTGATCTCTACAAACACATAATACTTTACTCATATTAGATGACAATTACTCTAAACTCAACCTCAGTAAAATCCAATCATAATCAACAACTTTAGGGATGGTTCAATGTGAGTAACATAAATATTAACTTTAAGAGCATCTAATTCATTCAGTTGGAAAAATAATTAAGGAGGCAACATTTTATAATGGACACCGTACATGACCAAGTATTTAAGGTAGCAGTTTTAGATGTGGTTTCTCCACTTACAACTGTGCAACTGTGAGCCAGTTATTGAGTATCTCTGTGTGTTAATTTCCTCATCTGTACAACTGTAATCACAAAATTTTCCTAACATAGCTCAAGTTATATATACATAAAATAAAACTGTGTACATAAAAGTAACTGTAAAACAGTACACAAATATAAGATTCTTTTCCTCAGCGTGGAAGCCAAGGACAGGATGTTTTAAGAAGAGAATTTGTCCAAAGGCATCAAATGCTTTAGTGGAATTAAATAAAGTGAAGCCTGAGGAGAAAAGTCACTAGATTTTGATGCTTTAGAGCTGTTTTTGAGTGTAAGTACATATAATTTGACTTGAATAAAGAAACGTGTTTTCCTATTGTTCCTCTCAAATAATGTAGCGGTTATGAACACTGGTGCCGAAGTCAGACTACTTGGGTTCCTAACTTCCTTTCTAGCTGTGTGACGTTGGATAAATCACTTAAATCTCTGTGCCTCAGCTTGTTCATCTCTATGCTGGGGGTAAAAACTGTGACTACCTCAACTTGAACAACTCCCTGTTAGCCCCCTCCTCTGTAAAATGAAGGTAATGGTAACATCTACTCATTCTATTGTGTGCTTCAAATGAGAGAATGTTTATGAAAGCTACACAGATATAATGTGGTAGCCTTTCCTTTGAGTGATATTTCAATTTGATTTTTGATTAGTTCTATTTCCTATTTTGTCTTATAGTGATGAATAAATGCCCAGGTATATTTACGTCCACATAGAGGGGCATCGAACTAGATGATTCCAAGATACCACACCCGAGAATAGCCTTCAAACAGCGTTAACAATTCACTTTATGACAGCAAACAAGGGCCGAACGATACAGGATACATAGCAAGTCCCTTGGCGTTTCAGGTATTATTTGAGGCCATGGGAGAAAGTAAGTTTACCTGGTTTTTATGAAGGTAAATAAGCCATAACTCAAAACCCTTCAGCAGATCAATTAAACTAACTTTGAGTGGTGTGGAAACAGTGGGAAAGAGCGGAGTTTTTATCCAAGACTAAGCAAATATTCAAAAGCTATGCATGTAGTGGTAAGTTGAGGACATATATTCATACACATTTTCTTATTTTGAATTAATGCACAACCTATCTATATAATAGGTTCATATTATATAACATATATATGTTCTATATAACATATAATATGCATGTTCTTATTTTTAATTAATGTTCCAATGTATACTTTCAAACAGATTAACATTATTTTGTTTTTAGGTTTGTGGAACTAATTTCATTGCAAGGAATAAATATGTTTGACTCTGAGTTATCCAGCCAGACCATGTAGCACAGTAAGGCAAAAATATCAATAAAACACATAGGACAGAATTTTGTGAGCAACCCTACACATTTGCCTCCTCCAACTTCAGACTGAAGAATCTTGTCCCTACCAGTTGAACCGGGTCCACTCAGTTCACTAATCCAGTCACAGGATACTATCTCAAGAAATAAACTTAAAATTTCCTGAAGATGGGAAAGAATAACTATTAAGCCTATAACCTGAAATAAAATTCTGTCTACTTTACTAGAACTTTCAGTTTTACATAAATTTTTGCAGTAACTAATATTATTATACAGTAGGTCTGTGAAATCACCTTTCCCTTCCTCCTTATTGGAAGTAGGTGGTGAAAACCCTTACTAGTTATGGACAAAGAAATTCCCTGGTGACTCCTGTGTTCTTTCTGCAGATATCCTTCTTGGGAGTTAGCTGAATTCACAGAGATGAATTCTGGCCCGCTGTTACGGACAGTACCATTTCCTTCCAAATAGCAAGGTGTGCGATTGTTCTGTCCTTCTAGGCAATGAGAAGGTTACTCTGACTCTGGAAGTCAGAATTCAGGAGTTCATTGTTGGTGCACAACTAAGCCTCACCCTCTTAGCCAGATATCAAGTGATCTCTACCTACCCAGCCTCTTAATCTGTTCTCAACTGGTTCTGAATTCAAGCAAAGACAAAATGTCACTTATTAAGCTCCATCAAATTCCAACAATGAGAAAACATACGTATATTGTTTAAGGGTACATGAATATGCAGTAGAAGTATAAAGATGTGCCTGAAAATAATATATCCCAACCTCAGGCAACACTGAGACCTTAATTCTGCTCATAATGTTCAATTTCTTAAGCTGGATATCAGGCACACAAGTATTTGTTAAATTATTCTTGAAAATATGTCTGCAGTTTTGTTTATCTAAGCTGAGCACTCTCACTTTATTCTCTTTCCTCTGCTGTTGGCAGTTCTCTGTCAATCTGAGATGAAAGGAGGGTTTATATCCAACATGTTTTGGCTAAGAACAGAACAGCTTCTTTTTTGATGTACACACTGAAAAATGGATTTTCCACTGTTCAGCACCATGAAATTTTCCCCATTCAGAGAGGCATAAAGGCTGTTACTGTGCAACCTTTTAATAACTGATATTGAGAAATTATGATCTACCTTAAAAGCTCTAGATTTCTTGCTTCTCCCCTTAACCTAACAAACATATCAATATATCATACAGAATCAGTATCATCATTGTTTCAGTGAGTTTGGAAAGTGTTCTAGGGTGATGTATCAGTGTTTATTTGGTCCTTGAAAAAGATTAATCTCTTTAAATCATTCCCATAGCACAGATTCAAATAGCAGCCAAATGTAATAAGCTAATTATGGGTAAAGATTCAAGTGTCATTCCTTATTAAATCGATGCTCTAAAAACACTTCCTAAGTTTCCTAATCAGTAGACATGAACAATTAACATCTAATTAGTCATCCATCATCCTTGCTAAAAATGTTTTAGAAGGAAAATTAAAGAGATTTCTCTCATAAAACTTTCACTGCAAATGTGAGATACTGTCCTTTTCCACTTACATATTCGTCATTTACTATCTCATAGCCTGCTTGCTAAGATGATTATTTTAAATGAGAAATCTATTAATTGGTATAGTCCAAGAATATTCAAGAGTTCCATCATTTTATGACTCCAAATGACTTTACTGACAGTTAGTACAACTGACTTCACAGAGGAGAACGTCAAGACTAACGGAGATTTAACTTGTTGATAAAGCTACACTTGCATGTTGGAAAGGTGAGTATTTAAGAACAGATCCGAAGGCAATGTTCCACCTACCTATCTTTCTTTCCTTTATAGTTTAAATTAATATTTTAATGCCTTCAACCTACTTCATAAGATCACTGACTCCCTGTTATTATGTGAGTATAACTACTAAATGCTTGTTTCCATCTGGCTATAGCAAATCTGAAGAACTTAGGTGATACAAGTTAGGGAGCTACAGTCAGGGTATCTGGGCTCAAATCTCAGTTTTAATTTCTGTGACTTTCCTTATTCATTCATGAAATGAGGATAATAATGATGCTAATAATGACAATGAAGACAGTATCTACCCCCAAAGCTGGTTTCAAGATGAAATGAATTATTACTCTAAAATGCTTACATCAGTTTTTGGAAAATGTTAAGTTCTCATTAAATATTATCTCTTTAAAATATAGCATCTCTTGAACTTTGTCATATTTCTTCCAAATTCATTTTCTAGAAAACAATGAGTATATGATCTATAACATTGAGACCACTGTTCAGACAACATAGTTCCTGGACTTTGTATGTTTCCATCATGTCTGACTAACAGAGAAGATATATCACCAGGAGAAGTGGAACATGCAGTAAGTGAGAGAAGGAGAAAATGAGGGAAGTCTAATCATTACATCATTCCCAAACAGTAAACCTTTCTCATATTCATTTAGATTTATAGGTAGCTTGGTCCTAGCAGACAACTTTGGCATACACATGGTTTCAATAGTGGCAGCTTGACTAGGAGACATTATTAAAATGCAAAATTACAAAATGATTTAACCTAGCTATAGGGCCTACAATAGAGCCATAATGGATATCAAGAAACCTACTAATATCAACTGCCTAGAGTTGAAGGAGTGCACGGGGAAGGCAGCTTGGGTTTTGTTCATTTCTTTTTCACTGATTCTATGGCAGGCCCTACCCTGGTATTAGTATATTTCTACTAAGCTTCCCAGTTTCCACTGTTCTAGGCATCCATGGGGTCTGTAGATAGAATGTAGATATGAAAAACTAATCAGTATATAAACATAATGATGCCAATGCCCTCCTCTTCTTTCTCCCCATTGTGCATTACGAACTCCCAGAATTCTCTTCTCCTCAATAACAATCTCACATTTAAGAAGATTCATTGCGATCATAGTCCACATAGAAAATTTACATATATTCAGCAATTGAGTTTTCTTCAGATAATAAATAGACTTTGAAGAAGTAAATACACCTTGAAACACCTACACTTCATAATAGGTGTCGATAACTAGACAAGGAAAAATATATGGTTTATATCTTCTTGGACCTACAGTCTAATGATAGATACAGATAAATAAACACACAGTTTTTTCAATGGGATGAGTGCTCTGGTAGGAAGTCTGTCTTCCTCTACTTCACAAAATCTATATACTATCCATTATTTCTATTTCTTCCTGCACCTGGAACCCTTCCTTCTTTTCTGGATCAGTCTCTTGGGTTTTAAACATGTTCAAGTCTCTTCGTATTAAAACACATATTTTGGGCTTCCCTGGTGGCACAGGGGTTAAGAATCTGCCTGCCAATGCAGGGGGAACGGGTTTGAGCCCTGGTCTGGAGAGATCCCACATGCCACAGAGCAACTAAGCCTGTGCACTGCAACTACTGAGCCTATGCTCTAGAGCCCGCGAGCCACAACTACTGAGCCCATGCGGTGCCAACTACTGAAGCCCATGCGCCGAAAGCCTGTGCTCCACAACAAGAGAAGCCACCGCAATAAGAAGCCCACACACTACAATGAAGAGTAACCCCTGCATGTGGCAACTAGAAGAAAGCTCTCGCGCAGCAACAAAGGCCCAATGCAGCCAAAAAAATATATATTTTTAAGTTTAAAAACAATTATTTTAAAACAGGTCTTTTCATCCCACTTCCCCTTTAAAACCAAATTTCTAAGATTTGTCTGCCCTCCTAATGTTGAAATCTTTACATTCTGTTCATTCATGACCCCACCTCATCCCTCTCCACCAACTACCTTCATAAAAATCCCTCGTCACTAAATCCAGGGAAAACGTTTCAATTTATACCTTTCTTGACCTCGGAGCAATACTCAATGAAGAACAACATTTTGTCTCAAAATGTACTATTTTCTTTGCTTCTAGGTAAGTATGATTCTTCTCTTGCACTCTGATCATTCTTTCACAATATCTTTTGCAGATAAGCATTCTCTACCAAGGCATTAAATACATATTTGATTTTTTTTCAAAGTTAAGTATAGGCACTCTTTTGTTACTATAGCACCATTATCTACTAGAAGTATAATATTAGTCACAAATGGCACATGTATCATTTTAAATGTTCTAGTAGCTACAACAAAAATGTAAAAAGAAACATATGAGATAATTTTAATGACTCAATATATCCAAAATATTATCATCTCAGGATGCAATCAATATAAATAATTATCAATGAGATATTCTGCATAATTTGTTTCCTACTAAGTTTTAGACATCTGGAATAATTTCAGGTTCATGCTAACCATATTTCAAGTGCTAAATAGCCCCCATGCAGTTAGTGGTTCCTATATCAAATGGTACAGCTCTAGTCTGTAAAGAGCAACATGATATGTCATCCATCCCCATGGCTTAATTAAGTCCTCAAAACCAAGACTTCAAAATATCTATTTGTAGCCTAAGCCTCTTCTGAGTTCTGTATATTTTACTGTATATTTGACATCTCTCCTTTGGTGCCTCAGATGCTTCTCAAATTCAATGTGACTACCTACGTTCAAAAGCATGATCTTCCCCTCACAACTTGAACTTGCTCTAATTTCGCTTATCTCAATGATTGACACTAACTATATAGTTTTACAAGGTAAAAACCTAGTTATTTTGATAAATTCCTTGTATATCTATGATGATGATATTATTATTACATCTATATTCAATTTAATAGGAAGCCTTGCTAATTTTATCTCTTTTGAGAAGTAAACTCATCACATCTTTCTTCTACCCTTAATTTGTTAGTCCAAATTAACATTATCTTTAGGATAATGACTTTCTGGACAAGATGTGGTTCTCTGTTATATACTTCCTTGATTCTCTGTTCCTTTTTATGCAGCACTAATCACAATTTATAATTAAATTTTTTTTGCTTATCTTGTTATAATTTACTGACAAATTATTAAATTGTAAATTCAATGAGCAAGAACCATGCTTGTTTTGCTCATGACTATATCCCACAATTACACTGTAAAAGTACATTCTGGGATGTACTTATCAAGAAGCAGTTTGGTCTTATTTTTCTAAACTTAGAAAAATAAGTGCATTTGTCTTTGATCCAAATCCCACTTTTAGGAAATTGCACCCTAGAAATACTCGTTCTTATATAGCACAGTAATGACTTACATTGTGTCAGTGCATACTTTATGTCAGGATAACAATTTTACCTCTATTATTGTACTTAATCCCCCAACTGACTGTGTGAAATAGATAGTATTTATCCATAAACAAACAAAATATCAAGTCCAAAGAGGTAAAATAGCTGATTTAGTTCATACACTAACTAAAGTAGTGGAACCACTAATTGACTCAGGCAATTAAATTTCAGAAATCTAAGGTTTTTTTTGACCACTAACCTACATTGCCTCATATAATATTATTACCTAAACACTTTCTAATGAAAATTTCCACAAGTAGGGAAATGACTAAATATTCTATGCTATATCCATGCTATGGAAGAAATATAGTGATGTCATAACAAAGGAAAACAAAATAGAAACATTAGATCTACAGAGAGATTTCAAAGACATATTGCTAAGTAAAAAAAAAAAAAAAGCAAATTGCACAAAAATTGAAGTGTGGCAGTAGAATTTTGGACCCCATAATCATTTTGCCCTTGTGTTACATCCCAGGAATACGTTTTCTTGCCAAGCAAAAGGGACTTTGCAGATGTAACTAATGCTACTAATCAGCTGACGTTAAAAGAAAGTGATTATACTGGGTTAGCCAGGTGATTCAAATATAATCACATAAACCCTTAAAAGCAGACCTTTCTCCTGACTAAGAACAGAAGGGAAGTTAGAGATATTTGAAGCATGAGAAGAGCTTGAAATACCATTGCTGCTTTGAAGTTAGAGGGGGCCGTGTCAAAAGATCTGGGTGGCCTCCAGTAGCTGAGGGCAGCCATTGGCCAATAGCCAGCAAGGACACAAGGATCACAGATCTACAGCTGCAAGGAAATGGATTCTGCCAAAAACCTAAATGAGCTTAGAAGCAGATTCTTCCTCCAAGTTTCCATATAAGAACTAAGTCTGGACAACATCTTGATTCCAGCCTGTGAGACCTAAAGGATAATTTCAGAGCTAGCTTAAGTGTGAGCTAATAAACTTATATTATAAGGCATTACATTTGTGGTCATTTGTTCTGTAGCAAGAGAAAATTAATACAACATGCAAAATGATCCTATATTTTTCAATAAACAACACTAGCTGTGGGTGCATATAAAGGTTTATAAGTGTACAGAAATAGAACTGGAAAGGTAAAGACAATATTGAAGAAATATTGAACTCTAAAGAGTCTTGAGGCTGCAGGGAGCACATAAACAGCGGTTTTTGTGTTTTAACTCCACGTAGGCATTTATCGGTTGACTCCTTTATCAACAATAACGTGTTCGTGTATTATTTACAAATAACAAAAGATAATGTTTTAAATTGTGGTGACTCCATTGAATTGGAAATCAATTATGATGTTTCACTTTCAAACTGTTATTCTAAAATCAGTCAAGACGCACAATATCATCATCAGTACCTAGACACTGAATGATAAACAATTACAGAAGTCTGTTCCAGGAGATCTTCTCAATACTCTTTCTGGTGGTTAAAAAACACTCATGACCCCATGAGCCCTGTGCTGTTTGCAAACCTACACTAACAGGACACTTATGAAACAAAATAAGAACCATCACTTTTAATCCTCTCCCTCACTTACAAATGAAAACTACCCTGACAAAAACTGCTGAAAATTTGACCCATATATCAGTGAGAGAATCCAGGGCTACAGAAGCAAAGCAATTTCTGCACTTGGAATCAGCCAGCCCTAAAACCCCTTTCTTCTCTCCTCCCTCCCTCCCTCCCTTTTTTCCCAACTTTTCTTCCCCCCTCCCTCCCTTTCTCCCTCTTTTCCTTCCCTTCTGTTTTCGATAAGTCATTTTCCTAACCATTTAAGTAAATGCAAAAATATCCATCAAATTTTGTACAAGTAAAATATACCTTTTTGGTATGAGTGTGAAATTCACAGAATCCTATAAATGTGGAGTTTATGAAAGTTAGATTTTTTTATTGTTAGTCATTTTCTCCAGGCAGTCTAACATTTCAACTTCAACATCAAATATCCACTGCTTTGCCGTCAAAATCAGCTAACTGCAATTTGAGACATTTTCTATATTTTAGCTTATTCATTTTTTAGAAACTCTCATGAGTAGGAAATGCATGACTCAGAAAAAAATGGACCTGAAGCAATTTAGTAATTACATTTTTTCAGCACAAAATGCAGATCTATGCTCTTCACTTAAAACATAATGGGTGTTTAGAAGTCAAGGAGTCCACAGAGACACCACAAGGACTAAATATATTATCCTTAAAAACTAATTCTGTCATTTATGATTCATAGTCAACTCCTTAAGTAAAGATACAGATTTTCAAATTATCCCATTGAGAGAGATAGAAGAGGAGAAAAGAAAACACCAGACTCACATCTGTCTCTGCAGCCAGGGAGTTGCAGTAATAACCAACTTTCTCAGTGACTTGCTAAAAATGCTATTTTCATCTGTGTTTCCTAAAAGCACCTCTTTTGAAGAAAATCCACATATCATTTTATTTTACTGGATGCTGGAATGAAAAATAGATGCCCACTGTCAACCAGCTATATTGATTACAAGCGAAAATGTGATCATTGTGCATTGACTTGCCCCAAAGCACTGCGTTCCGTCCAAGCAGCAGAAGGAAATTAATGCTTTCATACAGTGCCTAAGAAAAATATGAGATGTTGTTCACTTTTCCCTCTAGAAAAAGAAGTGTATGCAATAGCTGAAAGGTAATAGCTTTCAGAACACGAACTTGAGACTTTTATTAAAATCATTATTTAATGCACAAAAAATAATGGACTCACTGCCATGGCATTTAGAGCAACCATTTGTAGTCATTACCTCTTAGATCATAAGGTTTATTTGTTAAAAGCCAGTATTTCTCAAATTAAAATCTGCCCTTGTTTTATCTGGATTATATGTCTTAAATGATAACTTCCTATAGACATATCAATCAATCAGTGTAAAACCTATGAATTGGTCATGATAGGAATTGTTATTTGTTTATGTTTCACTTCATTTTTATTTTAACAAAAAGACTAATGACCTTCCTAGTCTTTGTAGGACACCTATGGTGAACCCAGCACAGATCTTTAAATATTTATGGATCTATATAAACTGGCTTGCATAATGATTTTATTTATTATCTCATCAGTGCTTAGCATAACATAGGCTTTAACTTAAAAATAATGCAAAGGAATTATACTATTAATTTAAAAAATTGCAAGTTCTAAATACCAAAAATCACATTCATAACATGTAAAAATTTAGAAACACAGAGATACTTTGCATTCTGGTGAATGTGTGTTCTTTGGAAATTTACTGGCTTATCAATATTCTCTATAGAAGCGTACATTCTATTTCTTAAAACAGAATTCAGGATTCAATTCAAAATTTTTGCAGCAGAAATTCAATTTCAAATCAGAAAAACAATTGTTGTAAAATTGGAGACTATATCTTTTTAACTCTGATATGTTTTACATTACAAATACTAAATGTGATATTAATCATACAACATGTGCATGATGACACCAAAACAGACACATGTATATCACAGTAGTGAACCACACTCTTGAATATAAAAAGGTGCTGAACTGAACCAGGACTTCACCCTGGCAAACAAATGGATAACTTTCAGGGTGTCAAAAAGTGCTATATTCTTCCGTGTACCAACAAATGCTGATTCTTATTGAACTATGGAGAGTTTTTTCATTGTTCTTTAGATTTCCCAGATGTACTAGTGGAGATAAAGACAAGCTTAAGTCACAGCTTCCAGATTCCTAAATCCAGTTCTTTCTCTTTTTAGCTATATGACTTTGGAAAAATTCACTAATTTATCAAGTGCTATAATCTATTTTGGAGAAAAAGTGGGGAAACAAAAGAGTGCCAGCCCTCACAGTTTCATGGACTTTGTATTCCCCATTACTTGTGTCCTGCATGTGATTCACTCTCTACCCTTTTCAGGTATTTTATAAAAGGCCACCCTCTTCATGAGATCCTCCCTGACATCCTATTAAATTTGTTTTGCTTTAATTTCGACTGCTACACCTCCACTCTTGGACATTTCCTCTCTTTCTTTCCTAATCAAAATACTTAACCTCATCAGCCATATCCACACCTTGCCTATCAAAATACTCACTAGAGTCCCCTTAGGTGTAAATAGTATTCAGACTACCACAAGACATTCTAGGAACCCATCTATACAGAAGGATATTGAAGAACCACAGCTGGTCAGCAGGGCAGCATCAAGAGCCCTTCTCCTAATGAGTCCCTGAAGCAGTCCCTGACCCGTCCTGCCTTCCAGCAGCCACTCAGTTACAACGAGATGAGGTGCAAGGCCTCCCCTAACTGATAGCCTCACACTCCAAAGAAGCCAGTATTTCTTTTAGTAACTCTAGAACTACAGCACATAGGGCTCCCACAAGGTACATTACAAGAGCCATCACACTTAGGAAAGCCCAAATTATGGCATCTCCATGATGTATTCATAGGTCCTTTACATTTCCTACCAGTACAGATGCAATTGCCCAACTTGGGGTCATCTGTAATTTTAAGTAATATTGTTGAATTACATAGCTGACAATCTATGCTTATCAGGTTTCCAGGGGAACACTAGAGTGTTAACCAAAGGTCAGATTCCCATGTAGCAGAGAAAGAGAGTTGTACTAGATGTCTGCCCACAACTATTTTTCTTAATGCCTTTCTCGATAGACTGTAAATATACCAAAGGCAGGGATATTGGCATGTTTGTTCATGCTGAATGCTAATTAACTAACTAGTCTCTATAATGATACCTGAGACAGAAGTTGAATTTTAATAAAAATGAATATCTCAGTTTTCTTTTCTATAAAATGAGGATAATAGCAATACCTACCTAGTGGTGTTACTGTAAGGATAAAATGAGACAATACTTGTAAAACACTGAACAGAGGGCCTAGCATATTGTGGATGCTCAATAAGTGCTAAATGTTATTATTTTTACTATTTTTGCCAGTAATCTATAGAAATTCAAATAGGTAAAAATCTAAAACAAATAAACCAAACCTAAAATAAGTAAATAAGCCCAAATACGTTAGTCGCTATCATTGAGTCATGCTGAATATTCTCATATGTTATTAACCTTTTTGTTGGGGCTAATTTAAACAAGATAATATGATTTCCTTCTGGAATAATAACATAACTTCCTCATAAAATGCATCCCTTTTGGATAGTTTTTTTTTTAAAGATTAGCTTAACATCTTTTATTTTTAAAGTACTTTTTTGCTGGATATTCTTCTCACCCATGTTTTGTTCGTTGGCTAATTTAGGATCTCAAAGTTATTCATGAGTCATTCAGTCTTAAAATGTGAGGCAGGAGAATCTTCTTAAAACATAACTGATCATAAAGGTGGCCTAAGTAAGCTTGAGGTCTATAATGGAAGATGGTTCAGAATCACAGGGTTCTTTGAATCTTAGGACTCTCTATGAATGAATATTCCAGCTGTGTGCATTGCACGCATGGGAAGATAATTACTTGTAGAAACCAATCTATAAGGGTTCTTTTTAATCACTTGGATATAATTTTGTTATGATATATAGAATGAAGACATTCTTTAAAACCTTTTAAAATGTCAGTTATATATTATGATTTGCTATTTGTTCAATGTTCAATAACTTATTTTCTATAAAATCATTGGTGCCATCAAAATCTTCAAATTTACTGGCTTAGAATTTTCTTTTAAGAAAAAGAAAAAATGTTTATTATGGTCAACACCACAAATGGGGACTGGTACTAGTCCACTCCTGGACTGGTGTGTTTACAACATCCCAGGGTTGTTCAGATTTCCATCTTCCTTCCAACAGCAACCTCTGCCTTGGAAGGATCCGCTAACCAATGATATCTAGGAAGCAAATCTCCCTGGCTGGGCTAAGATGGGAATGATCTTTAGGCAGTAGGAAGACCTGCGTAGTTCATGAAGCTTTGGCTTTGCTGCATTGAGTCCCCCAAAGCAAGATGGAGATGGATAATGTGGTGGATCCCGGAATACCAAAAGACATGGAAGTCTTTTTTACTTTCTACATTTTTGTTTCTGCAGTTTCCACTCCTAATTTTGCTTCTTTTGTGTTTTTTTTCTCATTAAATTTACCAGATGATTATCTTGTCTGTGTGTATATGTAAGTGTGTGTGTCAAACATACTATGTGTCATATATTGCTCATAGCACGTGTGTCGTACAGATGCATAGACTATGGTATAGATAGTATACATTATACTCTGGGTAGAGTTTTGTTTTTATTCCACACATTTTGATACTCAATGCCCTCATTATCTGAGATGACCTTATACAGCTAAGAATAGATTATTGCTTCCTGCATGTACAAATAACCATTGAGTTTTGATTTTTCATTATTTGGCTTATAATTTGGATCAAAATATTAGTGCTCAGCTCAGCATTGCTCACTTCTCTTATTTAGTGTTGCAGAGATGTACACAAAAATTTTGATTTTTTTCCTTTTGTAATTATTCTTTCATTTTTGTTCAGTGATGACATGTTTTTATTATTGGAAATAAAAATTGTTTGTTTCTCCCTAGTAGTTTATTAATTTGTCCTGTTACACAATGAACCTTTTCAACTCAACTCAGAGTTTGCCTCAGCTCATTAAGATTTCTTCTATCATGTCTTTAACCATTGTTCTGATGTGCTCTGATGTCATGTGTTCTGATGTCAACCTAAGTAACAAAATAATATATTTAGATCTGCTTTCTCTGTCTACTGTATTATCTTTTCCTTGTGCATATTTTGTATCTTTTTTTTTTTTTTTTTTTTTTGCGGTACGCAGGTCTCTCACTGTTGTGGCCTCTCCCGTTGCGGAGCACAGGCCCCGGACATGCAGGCTCAGCGGCCATGGCTCACGGGCCCAGCCGCTCCACGGTAAGTGGGATCTTCCCGGACCAGGGCATGAACCCGTGTCCCCTGCATCGGCAGGCGGACTCTCAACCACTGTGCCACCAGGGAAGCCCACTCCTCTACTCTTTTTTTTTTTTTTTTTTTTTTTTTTTTTTTTAAATTTTATTTTATTTTTTTGCTTTATAACAAATTTAATCAGTTATACATATACATATGTTTCCATATCCCCTCCCTTTTGCGTCTCCCTCCCACCCTCCCTATCCCACCCCTCCAGGCGGTCACAAAGTACCAAGCTGATCTCCCTGTGCTATGCGGCTGCTTCCCACTAGCTATTTACCTCACGTTTGGTAGTGTATATATGTCCATGCCGCTCTTTCACTTTGTCACAGCTTACCCTTCCCCCTCCCCATATCCTCAAGTCCATTCTCTAGTAGGTCTGTGTCTTTATTCCTGCCTTACCCCTATGTTCTTCATGACATTTTTTTTCTTAAATTCCATATATATGTGTTAGCATACAGTATTTGTCTTTCTCTTTCTGACTTACTTCACTCTGTATGACAGACTCTAGGTCTATCCACCTCATTACAAATAGCTCAATTTCATTTCTTTTTATGGCTGAGTAATATTCCATTGTATATATGTGCCACATCTTCTTTATCCATTCATCCGATGATGGACACTTAGGTTGTTTCCATCTCCGGGCTATTGTAAATAGGGCTGCTATGAACATTTTGGTACATGTCTCTTTTTGAATTATGGTTTTCTCAGGGTATATGCCCAGTAGTGGGATTGCTGGGTCATATGGTAGTTCTATTTGTAGTTTTTTAAGGAACCTCCATACCGTTCTCCATAGCGGCTGTACCAATTCACATTCCCACCAGCAGTGCAAGAGTGTTCCCTTTTTTCCACACCCTCTCCAGCATTTATTGTTTCTAGATTTTTTGATGATGGCCATTCTGACTGGTGTGAGATGATATCTCATTGTAGTTTTGATTTGCATTTCTCTAATGAGTAAAGATGTTGAGCATCCTTTCATGTGTTTGTTGGCAGTCTGTATATCTTCTGTGGAGAAATGTCTATTTAGGTCTTCTGCCCATTTTTGGATTGGGTTGTTTGTTTTTTTGTTATTGAGCTGCATGAGCTGCTTATAAATTTTGGAGATTAATCCTTTGTCAGTTGCTTCATTTGCAAATATTTTCTCCCATTCTGAGGGTTGTCTTTTGGTCTTGTTTATGGTTTCCTTTGCTGTGCAAAAGCTTTTAAGTTTCATTAGGTCCCATGTGTTTATTTTTGTCTTTATTTCCATTTCTCTAGGAGGTGGGTCCAAAAGGATCTTGCTGTGATTTATGTCATAGAGTGTTCTGCCTATGTTTTCCTCTAAGAGTTTGATAGTGTCTGGCCTTACATTTAGGTCTTTAATCCATTTTGAGCTTATTTTTGTGTATGGTGTTAGGGAATGATCTAATCTCATACTTTTACATGTCCCTATCCAGTTTTCCCAGCACCACTTATTGAAGAGACTGTCCTTTCTCCACTGTACATTCCTGCCTCCTTTATCAAAGATAAGGTGACCATATGTCCGTGGGTTTAACTCTGGGCTTTCTATCCTGTTCCATTGATCTATCTTTCTGTTTTTGTGCCAGTACCATACTGTCTTGATTACTGTAGCTTTGTAGTATAGTCTGAAGTCAGGGAGCCTGATTCCTCCAGCTCCATTTTTCGTTCTCAAGATTGCTTTGGCTATTCGGGGTCTTTTGTGTTTCCATACAAATTGTGAAATTTTTTGTTCTAGTTCTGTGAAAAATGCCAGTGGTAGTTTGATAGGGATTGCATTGAACCTGTAGATTGCTTTGGGTAGTAGAGTCATTTTCACAATGTTGATTCTTCCAATCCAAGAACATGGTACATCTCTCCATCTATTTGTATCATCTTTAATTTCTTTCATCAGTGTCTTATAATTTTCTGCATACAGGTCTTTTGTCTCCTTAGGTAGGTTTATTCCTAGATATTTTATTCTTTTTGTTGCAATGGTAAATGGGAGTGTTTCCTTGATTTCACTTTCAGATTTTTCATCATCAGTATATAGGAATGCCAGAGATTTCTGTGCATTAATTTTGTATCCTGCAACTTTACCAAATTCATTGATTAACTCTAGTAGTTTTCTGGTAGCATCTTTAGGATTCTCTATGTATAGTATCATGTCATCTGCAAACAGTGACAGCTTTACTTCTTCTTTTCCAATTTGGATTCCTTTTATTTCCTTTTCTTCTCTGATTGCTGTGGCTAAAACTTCCAAAACTAGGTTGAATAAGAGTGGTGAAAGTGGGCAACCTTGTCTAGTTCCTGATCTTAGTGGAAATGGTTTCAGTTTTTCACCATTGAGGACGATGCTGGCTGTGGGTTTGTCATATATGGCCTTTATTATGTTGAGGAAAGTTCCCTCTATGCCTACTTTCTGCAGGGTTTTTATCATAAATGGGTGTTGAATTTTGTCGAAAGCTTTCTCTGCATCTATTGAGATGATCATATGGTTTTTCTCCTTCAGTTTGTTAATATGGTGTATCACGTTGATTGATTTGCGTACATTGAAGAATCCTTGCATTCCTGGAATAAACCCCACTTGATCATGGTGTATGATCCTTTTAATGTGCTGTTGGATTCTGTTTGCTAGTATTTTGTTGAGGATTTTTGCATCTATGTTCATCAGTGATATTGGCCTGTAGTTTTCTTTCTTTGTGACATCCTTGCCTGGTTTTGGTATCAAGGTGATGGTGGCCTCGTAGAATGAGTTTGGGAGTGTTCCTCCCTCTGCTATATTTTGGAAGAGTTTCAGAAGGACAGGTGTTAGCTCTTCTCTAAATGCTTGATAGAATTCGCCTGTGAAGCCATCTGGTCCTGGGCTTTTGTTTGTTGGAAGATTTTTTATCACAGTTTCAATTTCAGTGCTTGTGATTGGTCTGTTCATATTTTCTATTTCTTCCTGATTCAGTCTTGGCAGGTTGTGCATTTCTAAGAATTTGTCCATTTCTTCCAGGTTGTCCATTTTATTGGCATAGAGTTGCTTATAGTAATCTCTCATGATCTTTTTTATTTCTGTAGTGTCAGTTGTTACTTCTCCTTTTTCATTTCTAATTCTATTGATTTGAGTCTTCTCCCTTTTTTTCTTGATGAGTCTGGCTAATGGTTTATCAATTTTGTTTATCTTCTCAAAGAACCAGCTTTTAGTTTTATTGATCTTTGCTATCGTTTCCTTCATTTCTTTTTCATTTATTTCTGATCTGATTTTTATGATTTCTTTCCTTCTGCTAACTTTGGGATGTTTTTGTTCTTCTTTCTCTAATTGCTTTAGGTGCAAGGTTAGGTTGTTTATTCGAGATGTTTCCTGTTTCTTAAGGTGGGATTGTATTGATATAAACTTCCCTCTTAGAACTGCTTTTGCTGCATCCCATAGGTTTTGGGTCGTCGTGTCTCCATTGTCATTTGTTTCTAGGTATTTTTTAATTTCCTCTTTGATTTCTTCAGTGATCACTTCGTTATTAAGTAGTGTATTGTTTAGCCTCCATGTGTTTGTATTTTTTACAGCTCTTTTCCTGTAATTGATATCTAGTCTCATAGCATTGTGGTCGGAAAAGATACTTGATACAATTTCAATTTTCTTAAATTTACCAAGGCTTGATTTGTGACCCAAGATATGATCTATCCTGGAGAATGTTCCATGAGCACTTGAGAAAAATGTGTATTCTGTTGTTTTTGGATGGAATGTCCTATAAATATCAACTAAGTCCATCTTGTTTAATGTATCATTTAAAGCTTGTGTTTCCTTATTTATTTTCATTTTGGATGATCTGTCCATTGGTGAAAGTGGGGTGTTAAAGTCCCCTACTATGATTGTGTTACTGTCGATTTCTCCTTTTATGGCTGTTAGTATTTGCCTTATGTATTGAGGTGCTCCTATGTTGGGTGCATAAATATTTACAATTGTTATATCTTCTTCTTGGATCGATCCCTTGATCATTATGTAGTGTCCTTCTTTGTCTCTTCTAGTAGTCCTTATTTTAAAGTCTATTTTGTCTGATATGAGAATTGCTACTCCAGCTTTCTTTTGGTTTCCATTTGCATGGAATATCTTTTTCCATCCCCTTACTTTCAGTCTGTATGTGTCTCTAGGTCTGAAGTGGGTCTCTTGTAGACAGCATATAGATGGGTCTTGTTTTTGTATCCATTCAGCCACTCTGTGTCTTTTGGTGGGAGCATTTAGTCCATTTACATTTAAGGTAATTATCGATATGTATGTTCCTATTCCCATTTTCTTAATTGTTTTGGGTTCATTATTGTAGGTCTTTTACTTCTGTTGTGTTTCTTGCCTAGAGAAGTTCCTTTAGCATTTGTTGTAAAGCTGGTTTGGTGGTGCTGAACTCTCTCAGCTTTTGCTTGTCTGTAAAGGTTTTAATTTCTCCATCAAATCTGAATGAGATCCTTGCTGGGTAGAGTAATCTTGGTTGCAGGTTTTTCTCCTTCATCACTTTAAGTATGTCCTGCCACTCCCTTCTGGCTTGTAGAGTTTCTGCTGAGAGATCAGCTGTTATCCTGATGGGGATTCCCTTGTGTGTTATTTGTTGTTTTTGCCTTGCTGCTTTTAATATGATTTCTTTGTGTTTAATTTTTGACAGTTTGATTAATATGTGTCTTGGCGTATTTCTCCTTGGATTTATTCTGTATGGGACTCTCTGTGCCTCCTGGACTTGATTAACTATTTCCTTTCCCATATTAGGGAAGTTTTCAACTATAATTTCTTCAAATATTTTCTCAGTCCCTTTCTTTTTCTCTTCTTCTTCTGGAACCCCTATAATTCGAATGTTGGTGCGTTTAATGTTGTCCCAGAGGTCTCTGAGACTGTCCTCTGTTCTTTTCATTCTTTTTTCTTTATTTTGCTCTGCAGCAGTTATTTCCACTATTTTATCTTCCACCTCACTTATCCGTTCTTCTGCCTCAGTTATTCTGCTATTGATCCCATCTAGAGTATTTTTTATTTCATGTATTGTGTTTTTAATCGATGCTTGATTCATCTTTAGTTCTTCTAGGTCCTTGTTAACTGTTTCTTGCATTTTGTCTATTCTATTTCCAAGATTTTGTATCTGGGAAATAGAATCTTGGATCATCTTTACCATCATTATTCTGAATTCTTTTTCAGGTAGAGTGCCTATTACCTCTTCATTTGTTAGATCTGGTGGGTTTTTATCTTGCTCCTTCTCCTGCTGTGTGTTTTTCTGTCTTCTCATTTTGCTTATGTTACTGTGTTTGGGGTCTCCTTTTTGCAGGCTGCAGTTTCGTAGTTCCTGTTGTTTTTGGTGTCTGTCCCCAGTGGCTAAGGTTGGTTTAGTGGGTTGTGTAGGCTTCCTGGTGGAGGGGACTAGTGCCTGTGTTCTGGTGGATGAGGCTGGATCTTGTCTTTCTGGTGGGCAGGTCCACGTCTGGTGGTGTGTTTTGGGGTGTCTGTGGACTTTTTATGATTTTAGGCCACCTCTCTGCTAATGGGTGGCGTTGTGTTCCTGTCTTGCTAGTTGTTTGGCATAGGGTGTCCAGCACTGTAGCCTGCTGGTCGTTGAGTGAAGCTGGGTGCTGGTGTTGAGATGGAGATCTCTGGAAGATTTTCGCCGTTTGATATTATGTGGAGCTGGGAGGTCTCTTGTGGACCAGTGTCCTGAAGTTGGCTCTCCCACCTCAGAGGCACAGCACTGACTCTGGGCTCCTCAATTTGGGATGATGTGTTGTCTATTCATGTATTCCACAGATGCAGGGTACATCAAGTTGATTGTGGAGCTTTAATCCGCTGCTTCTGAGGCTGCTGGGAGAGGTTTCCCTTTCTCTTCTTTGTTCTCACAGCTCCTAGGTCTCAGCTTTGGATTTGGCCCCGCCTCTGCGTGTAGGTCGCCGGAGGGCGTCTGTTCTTCGCTCAGATAGGACAGGGTTAAAGGAGCAGCCTCTTCGGGGACTCTGGCTCACTCAGGCCAGGAGGGAGGGAGGGGCACGGAGTGCGGGGCGAGCCTGCAGCGGCAGAGGTCGGCGTGACGTTGCACCAGCCCGAGGCGCGCCGTGCGTTCTCCCAGGGAAGCCGCCCCTGGATCCCAGGACCCCGGCAGTGGCGGGCTGCACAGGCTCCCGGAAGGGCGGTGTGGGCAGTGACCTGCGCTCGCACACAGGCTTCTTGGCGGCGGCAGCAGCAGCCCCAGCGTCCCACGCCTGTCACTGGGCTCCGCGCTTTCAGTCGCGACTCGCGCCCGTCCGTGGAGCCCCTTTAAGCAGCGCTCTTAATCCCCTCTCCTCGCGCACCAGGAAACCAAGAGGGAAGAAAAAGTCTCCTGCCTCTTCGGCAGCTCCAGAGTTTTCCCGGACTCCCTCCCGGCTAGCTGTGGCACATTAGCCCCCTTCAGGCTGAGTTCTCGCCACCAGCCCCAGTCCTCTCCCTGCGCTCTGACCGAAGCTCGAGCCTCAGCTTCCAGCACTGCGTGCCCCGGCGGGCGAGCAGACAAGCCTCTCGGGCTGGTGAGTGCCGCTCGGCACCGATCCTCTGTGCGGGAATCTCTCCACTTTGCCCTACCCAGGTATGTGGGGAGTTTCTTGCCTTTTGGGAGGTCTGGGGTCTTCTGCCAGCGTTCAGTAGGTGTTCTGTAGGAGTTGTTCCACGTGTAGCTGTATTTCTGGTGTATCCGTGGGGAGGAAGGTGATCTCCGCGTCTTACTCTTCCGCCATCTTACCCGGAAGTCTCCTCTACTCTTAAGTGTGCCTTCTGCATCACTTCTTCCAACAGTTTAATTCCACTTCTTTCTGCTTTGGATGCTGGCATTAATTCTGTGATTATCATTTACACTGTATCATCTTTACTGCCACCTAACTCCTAGACAGCTCACTTTTTATATAGTCTATTGTCTTACCTCATCTATTCTGCTTAATGAACTCCAACTTAGCTGAATTTCTTTTTTTTTATATTACAAAGCATCTTTCAGAAGGATCTCCTTCAATATCTCAAAGGCTATATTCTATATTTTAAGCATGTTGGTGGGTTGTACAGTTTCCCTTTTTCTCTATTTATTTACCCTAAAATGAGCAATGTTTTTGCAATCATCAGGTTTGATGACAGAAGGTAATGGAGTCTCCTTTCTGGAATTTTATAGGCTTAATTTCACTGTGGAGATGATGTGGTCATCTAGAGTAGTTGTTTCTCTTGCTAGATAGAAACTTGGGACATCCTTTTCCCACAAGCCTTTTAAACCCAGTCCTTTTTCACTACTGACTCTACATCTTTCAAAACACAACTAAATTCCCAACATATTTCTAATTTAGCAGCATTGTACCGTTGGGGAGTTATCCTAGAGTAGTATTATGGAGGGTTGTTTGCGATTGAGGGTTATGAGTGTTTTGCTCCATCCATCTGGTTACTGAAATGCCCATGCCTATAAGGTAGATACACAAAACTAAGAATATTGAAAGAATCGCCTTTAGATTTTTTGAGGGGTCCACTTGCTTGTTTATTTCTTTAGATACTGTGTGTGTGGTGGGGTACACTTTCCAGTGCATTTCTACAATTTTTGCTCAGGGCTTCACATGCTCGTGGTCATTGGAGATCTAGTGTGTATTTCACCGATGACTTAAATTTTTCACAAATCTGAGAGTGAAATCAGAGCCCTTAGATTTCTGATATCTTAATCAGAAAGCCCTACTGATATTTTTAACTATGTTGTTATAAATTCCTACACTCATGAATCTAAACAAGAGATTCTGTGAAAGAGACATTCATCATGAAAATTGATAGAACAAAAATAGTATAAAATGCCATAAACTTTTCTCCAAAGTTATCACTGAACTTCTACTATATTTTTCTTATCTATGTCACTTACACCTCTGATGTAAACATTTATACAAATTAAAATTCATATTATGGTCTTCCCCTCGTTAACTGAAATAGAGAAACCACCATGACATAAAGCCCCAACTGGACATTTTAGTATATTACCTGTTAGGAAAAATATCCACCTGAATTCTTAGGAAGAATAAGGTCAGAGGACCTTTATCTTTAAAAAAATTATAAGAAACTATATGTATATAACTATATAATGATGATCTATGTCTTATGCATAATATTATATATATTACATACATATATAATGATGATATATATTATATTGCACATCATACATTATAAATGTTATTATTTTTCCAGAAGGCCTGTATGAGTGTTCAATAAATATATGCCTTATGCATGTCTGACAGAAAGGAAATCTTACAAATAACCGATGCCAAATCTCTTCTTGTGGGGCAAAGATAAGTTATTTTCAAATGCTATTTAACATCCACATCTTATGAAGAAGAAAGGGTACCCAGAACACAGAGCAGGTAAATATAAGATTGATCACATACAAGAAAAAATGAGGATGCAAGCTGATGACATCAGGGATTTTCAAGTATGAAATTGTGTTATGGACAGAATCTATATAATTTACATAAAGACAATAGAAACACAATGATGATTACACAAAGAGACAAATATAAAGACTTGAAAATGCAAATCAACTTCCTTTGTTCAAATCAAATTTACATCTCACAAGTATCCCAAAACAGACATAATCAACCATGTTTTACTCAACAGAAAAGGGGGGATAAGATTTCTACATTGGGCTGTAATGCAAAATACCTTCATAAGTAGCATGCTAAATAAAAAGTGATTTGAGAAAGATGTTTTTTATGAATGCAAAAATAAAAGTGTTCAGTGATTTCTATCAAGAAAATTCTTTAAATTGCTCTTTTGTCAAGGTTGCCTGAGTCACTGAATATGTTTGCAATTTTCTACTAATTTTCAAAATGAACAAAGAACTCTTAATATCAGTTCTTTAGGAAACAGTTTCATAGATTAAATATGTCCTGATAACCATTCTTAAACAAAGGATGTATCACTAAGATAAAATTTTATAAAATAGGTAGCTAAAGAGCCTGAATCTACTAAAAGCAAAGAGAATTGTCCTAACAGAAACCAGTTCAAAGAATATTTCATATGGGTAGTGTACCTGGTAACATACCTGGGGATATCCAAAAAGACCCTAGTTGAGAGAAGATAAATGTATTGAGAGAGTACAAATCACAAATTCTAATTCTAATTCTTTAATTTAGGACATAGAAGCTATGGCACTAGCCATTACTTTTGGTATAAAATATCAAATACCACAGCTAGTAAAGAAAAATAGGTTTATCAGACTCCATAATGTTGGATAGAAATTTAGAATCAGTGACACAAAGATAAAGGAGAAGTGGAATGTTTCTTATTCACCTCTATGGTCAAGCTAGCAGTAAAATTAAGAGTTTGGGTGACTCAAAGTAAATTCTAACAATTTTAAAGTATACATATATTTTTTTAATTAATAAACTTTATTTTTTAGAGAATTTATAGGTTCACAGTAAAATTGATGGAAAGTACAGAATTTCCATATACTTTCTGTCCACACGCACACACACACACACACACATAAAAATCACCAATATGTAACATCATCCATAAGATTGGTACATTTGGTACAGCTGATGAACTTACACTGACACATCATTATCACCCAAAGTCCATAGTTTACACGAGGATTCACTCGGGGTGTTGTATATTCCATGGGTTTTGAAAATGTATAATAGCATGTATTCACAATTGTAGTACACACAGAATAGTTTCATTGCCCTAAAAATCTTGTGTTTCACCTATTCAGCTCTTCCCACCCACAAGGGACAACCACTGATTATGTTACTGCTTCCATAGTTTTGCCTTTTCCAGAACTTATATTTGTAGCTGGAAATATATAGTATATACCCTTTTCCGATTGACTTCTTTCACTTAGTAATATGTATTTAAGGTTCCTCCATGTCTTTTCATGGCTTGATAGCTCATTTCTTTTTAGCACTGAATAATATTCTATTGTCTGTCTATTGTATTTTTTTATTTAAAATTCCACTTGTCCGTTGCTGATATATAGGAAGAGAATTGACTTTTATATGTTAACCTTGTATACTACAACTTTGTTATAATCACTTATTAGTTCCAGGAGGGTTTTTTGTTATTTGTTGCTATTGATTTGTTTCAGTTCTTCAACAGAGACAGTTATGTTATCTTCAACAAAGACAGGTTTACTTCTTTTTCCCCAATCTGTATACCGCTTATTTCCTTTTTGTGTCTTATTGTACAAGCTAGGACTTCTAGTACATTGTTGAAAAACAGTGGTGAGAGGGAACATCCTTGCTTTGTTCCTGATCTTAATGAGAAAGCTTTGAGTTTTTCAGCATTAAGTATGACGTTAGCTGAATGTTTTTTGTAGATATTCTTTATCAAGTTGAGATAATTCCCTCTATTCCTAGTTTACTAAGAGTTTTTATCATGAATATGTGTTGGATTTTGCCGAAAGCTGTTTCTGTATCTACTGATATGATTATATGATTTTGCTTTTTCAGTCTGTTGATATGATAGATTATACTAATTGATTTTTGAATGTTGAGCCAACCTTGCAGACCTGTGATAAATCCCATTGTTCATGGTGTGTAATTCCTTTTACACATTGTTGGAATTGTTAAATTTTGCTCAGGATTTTTTTCATCCACATTTGTGAGATATATTGGTCTTTATTTTTCTTGCAATGTCTTTGTCTGGTTTTGGTATTAGAATAATACTGGCATCAGAGAATGAGTAAGGGAGTATTACCTATGCTTCTATCCTCTGAAAGAGATTGTAAATAATTGGTTCAAATTCTTCCTTAAATGTTTGGCAGAATTCGTCAGTGAACCCATCTAGGCCTGGCACTTTGCTTTAGAAGGTTATTAAATATTGATTCCATTGTGAATATATACACCATCTGACTAGGCCATAGATATTGGCCTAGTCAGATGGTGTATATATTCTTGCATGAACTTTGGCAGCAGCTTGTGTCTCTCAAGGAATTGTTACATTTCATGTACGTTATCAAATTTGTGGAGATAGAGTTGCTCATAGTATTTCTTTATTATCATTTTAATATCCATGGGATCGATTCTGATGTCCTCTCTTTCATGTCTGATATTAGTAATTCGTGTCCTCTCTCTTTTTTCTTGGGTAATCTGCCTGGAGGTTTTTATTTATCTTTTCAAAGAAACAGCTTTTGATTTTGTTGATTTTCTCTTTTGATTTCCTGTTTCCGATTCCACAGATTTCTGCTCTACTTTCTGTTATTTCTTTTCTTTTTCTTACTTTGGACTTAAATTGTATTTCTTCAAGTTTACTAAAAAGAAAACTTAGATTATTGATTTCAGGTCTTTCTTCATTTTACTATATGGATTAAATGCTATAAATTTCCCTCGAACCCCTGCTTTCACTGCATTCTACAATTTTGTTATGCTGTACTTTTATTTTATTTCAAAATATTTATTCATTTCTCTTGAGAGCTCTTCTTTGACCCATGTGTTATTTAGAAATGTCTATTTTAATCTCAATGTATTTTGGGATTTTCCAGTTCTCTGTTATTGGTTTCTAGTTTAATTCCATTATAATCTGAAAACAAACACTGTATGATTTCTAGCATTTTAAATTTGTTAATATATGTTTTATGGTCCAGAATGTGGTCAATCTTGGTGAATGTAGCACATGAGCTTGAGAAGAATGTGTAATCTGCTGCTGTTGGATGGAATATAGATATATATAGTCTATAGATATCAATTATATTCAGTTAACTGATGGTGCTGTTGAGTTCATCTATGTTTTTAATGATTTTTGCCTGTTGTATACAACCATTTCTGACAGAGGGATCTTAAAGACTCCAAATGTAACAGTGGATTCATGTATTTTTCCTTGCAGTCCTTTTACTTTTTGCCTTATGTGTTTTGGTCCTTTTTTAGGCCTATACACATTAAGAATTTTTATGTCTTCTTGGAGAATTAACTCCTTTATGTAATGCCCCTCTTTATCCTGAATAACTTTCTTTGCTCTGAGGTTTACACTGTCTGAGATTAATATAACTACTTACACTTTCCTTTGATTAATGGTAGCATCTTATGTCTTTCTCCATCCGTTTACCATTAATCTATGAGTGTATTTACATTTAAAGTGTGTTTCTTGGAGATAACATATAGTTGGGTCTTGTGTTTTGATAAACTCTGCCTTTTAAGTTCTTTATTTTTATTTTTTTATTTTTTTGTGGTACGCGGGCCTCTCACTGTTGTGGCCTCTCCCGTTGCGGAGCACAGGCTCCGGACGTGCAGGCTCCGCGGCCATGGCTCACGGGCCCAGCCGCTCCGCTGCATGTGGGATCTTCCCGGGCCGGAGCACGAACCTGTGTCCCCTGCATTGGCAGGCGGACTCTCAACCACTGCGCCACCAGGGAAGCCCCCTAAGTTCTTTTCAAAGACATTCTCTGTCTTTTAATTGTTCTATTTAGGTTACTGATGTTTAAGATAATTACTGATATAGTTGGATTAATACCTCCCATATTAGTTACTGTTTTCTATTTGTTGCCCTTATTCTTTGTTCCTAATTTTGTCTTCCACACTTTCTCTGCCTTCTGTGGTTTTTTATCAAGCATTTATATGTTACCATTTTCTCTTCTTTGTTAGTATATCAATGATAACTTTTTGTACTTCGTGTGTTTGTATGGTTGCCCTAGAGTTTGTCATATATATACACAACTAATTCAAGTCCACTTTCAGATAACACTATACCACTTCATAGGTAGCATGAGTACCTTGTAATTAAAATATTACTAATTCCTTCCTCCCACCCCTTGTATCACTGACATCATTTATTTCACTTATACATGAGTATACTTACACATATATATACACAAACTTTTGGTATTTGCCTCACAGTTGTGGGATATTCTGAGGTTTTTTCCAGTCTTTTTTTCTTAGCTTTTCAGTTTTGGAAGTTTCTATTGTCATATCCTCTAGCACAGAGATTCTTTTCTTAGCTGTGTCCAGTCTAGTAAAGAGCTAAAGGCATGCTTCTTTTCTGTTACACTGTTTTTGATCTCTAGCATTTCTTTTTTTAATATTTCTCAGAGTTTTCTTCTCTCTGGCTACATTTTCCATCTGTTTTTTCATGTTATGTGCTTTTTCCATTAAATCTCTTAGCATAGTTATCATAGTTTTAAAATGTTACCTTCTGATCATTGTAACATGCCTGCCATATCTGACTCTGATTCTGATGCTTGTTCAGTTTTCAAGCTGTGTGGCTTTTTGTTGTTGTTGTTGTTGTTTTAGTATGCCTTATAAGTTTTTGTTAAAAGGCAGACATTATGTACTGCATTAAGCAGGCTTTAGTAATGTAGTGGTAAGATATAGGATGAGGGGTAGCATTCTATAGTCCTATGAGTTATAGTGTCAGAGTTTTAGTGAGCTTGTGAGTCCCTGGACTATGAACCTCAACTGGTATATGTCAATTTTTTTCCCCTTAGGTGGAACAGGAAGGTTAGAAGTTGCTTAAATTGAGTATTTCTCTTCCCCTACATGGAAGGTAAGACATCGTTGGAGGTGGTTATTTCTCTTCCCTACTTAGGTTAGGCTCTGCTAAAACTCCACACTTTAGCCCCTGCTAAAATAGTCTCTCTTGAAAACAGGCCTGTGTTAAGACAAACAAGATGCTCTGGCCTATGTCAACAATGGTTCCTTTTCTCTTTCCCCTCCAGAAACACAAGGGGATTTTTCTCCAGCAAATCCTGTGAGGACCTAGTAGATATACTGGAGGTAAAACTCACAAAAGTATGAAGTCCTTCCATGGCTGGGTTCCCTGGAGTTTTTAACTCTCACAGTTGTCCACACTGAGCTGCCAGCAATTCATCAATTATAGTTCAAGTTTTCCTCCCCTGGCACTGGTTTCTATAGAGGTTTCTGCTCCAGTAAGTTGTGATTCTCTAGACCTGCCTATTTGTCTCTCAGGTTATGAAGAAAGCAATTTTTCCTGTGTCCTCACTTCTCTGATGGATCCAAGTCATTGATTTTTCAGTCTCTTACATCTTTTACTTGTGAGGATGAAGTGATGACTTCTGATCTCTTTACAGATTGAAACTGGAAGTCTAAAAGATTACTTTATTTTAAAAAATACATACATAGACATGTAATATATAATACATACATACACATATATGTATATATAAAAATACAGTTGACCACTGAACAATGCAGGGGTTGGCACACCGACTCCCTGTGCAGTCGAAAGTCTGCATAGTCACCCCTTGGTATCCACTGGGGATTTGTTCCAGGACCCAGCAAGATACCAAAATCCATTCTTGCTCAAGTTGAATAGTTGGCCCTCTATATCGCCAGTTCTGCATCTATGAATTCCAACAACTCAGGATCATGGAGTACTGTATTATTTATTGAAAAAAAAAATCCACATATAAGTGGGCCTGCATAGTTCAAACCCGTATTGTTCAAGGGTCAACTGTACATATGTTTCCATATATATTCTATATATTTATTTATAAATATATGGAATATGTTTATATATTCTCTCTATATATCAATATATACGATATAGATATCAAAATGTTTTTATAGTCTCTATATATTGATGCATTATCAGTTAACATTATTGCATATTAATTACATGTTTATTCTCACATCTGTTTGTACCTTTTTGTGTGCAACTCATTAGATTAGCAGCCAAATCACACATAAGAACCACCTTCAAATAAAGTCTTTTTCCCCAGTTTTATTGAGATATAATTGACGCATAGCACTGTATAAGTTTAAGGCACAGAATATAATTATTTGACTTACATACATCATGAGATGATTACCACAATAAGTTTAGTGAACATTCATCACCGCATATAGATACAAAATAAAAGAAAAAGAAAAAAATTTTCCTCCTGATAAGAACTCTTAGGATTTAGTCTCTTAACAACTTTCATATATAATATATAGCAGTGCAAATTATATTAATCATGTTATATATTACATTCCTAGTACTTAGTTATCTTATAACTGGAAGATTGTACCTTTGACCATCTTCATCTAATCCCCCTTCCTCCCCCTAAATAATCTATCTTCTAAATACAGGTAGGTCTATTGGTATGACTGATGGTTCTTATGAGTTTTAGAAATACCCTTAAATATATGTTTATACATATATTCACATTTTCATATATATGTGTGTATATATATATATATATACACACACATATATATCAACTGGAGGCTTTGTGTTATGAAAACACTGAAGCAGACTATAAACGAGTTAAGCACACAAACACTCAGCATTTCCAAGCACACATGTGTTACATGAGGTTTTATAACAGAAAAATATCTAAAGATCACCTAACTGATTTAGCTGGTACTAACATGGATATATTCTGAATCTTTATATACTTCATTTTATTGTATTAATTTAATTAAATTAGGTTTCCATATGTTCCATAGACTACGGTGTGGACTGAGGATTCAATGAGTCCATGGAGAATATTCTAACTGCCTCTTGAGCAGCAAAGACTATAATTAATGAGTTTCCTTTCTGTGAGATGGAAATCCTTCAGTCACTGTACATAGATAGAGACATATAAACCCTGTACTTTTGAACTATCCTGTGGACATAAGAAGGAGATGTAGGTGGGGAACTAGTATGAGTCAGAGCTTTGAGGGACATTTAAGCCAGACATTATGGTGCAAATTCTAATGTGGAGCTAAATTCTGGTCAAGACAGATGGAATAGTACTGTGTGTACTTAAATGTAAGATTTAGAATAGGATTAGAGTTCAAATTCTGCAGCTGTACCTCAATTAACTATGTGATTTGGGGATAAAGTCTTTAACTTCTCTGTTCGTCACTTTCCTATCTGTAATATGATGATTATAACTGCCTCACAGAATTGTGGTGAGGATTAAATGATATATGCTTATAAAATGCATAGCATAATTAATGGTACATGATACGTGTGTTATTTAGGACTCTGTTGCTTGTGGAGAAAAGAAAGACCAAACAAGCTGGCTTAAGTAAAATGGCAAATTTTTAGTTCACATAACTGAAAAGTCTACATGTAACTTTATGAAGGGCTTATTAGCAATGCTTTCCTCTCTCTTTGTTTCTCAGATTCATAGTCTTCTGTTCAGCTTCATCCTCAGGCTGTTACCTTCATGATTACAAGATGGCAGCAACTGTTTCTCACATTCTCTCAGCAAAGAACACAAAAGTGTCTGCCTTTTTCTCAAAAACCCCAACAAAAGTCTTGTATATCATTGGTTCTGTATGGGTTTTTTTCCCTATCACTATAGCAATCACTCTTGGTCCCCTTACAAACAACAGACTGCAACTAGCAAAGGGACAGTTTCCCAGGTGTAAGTTGGACTAAGCTTACCAATAGATGGATGGCTTCCAAATGCTTCTTTAATAAGCATTCAGGAGCAATAACCATCATCTTGCTATCATTGTAGAGGCCGCTGTTAATGGAATTTTCATGGCCTATTTAGAGAAGAGGAAGAGGATATGCACCTGAGAGAGGGTACATGCTAACATGAGTTAAAGAGAAATTAAAGGCTCAATTATTTCTGCTTTGTAATATATGGAGCCAAAGACGTCTTTAAGCGAAAGATAACTGGATAGAGAGCAAACCAGGAAGGTGTAAGCTTTACAAACAAGAGAGTCCCCCGTTCCGATGCTGAACCTATCAGGTCACTGGTGAGAGACAGACGAGCACTGTGTAGGTATCACCATTGCCTTAATGCTTGCCAAAGAAATTCAGCTCAGTCATTAGCCTACATGTTTTTGAGATCTAGAAACTTAATAACTCTCCCCACTTTAAGATGCAAAAACCCCACAAAATACGCTGGCAAAAAAGTGTTATTTTTTTTCTTCTTCATGCTGTTGCTTTTTTAAAAAAGTGTTAAGTCCCCATGATAACTGGTGGTCAATCTCAAAGACTCCCAATGTGTCCTTCAATTCCAGAAAACACTGTTTTAAAATGATGACATGTTTGTTATTCTTTTTTATTTTTTATTTATTTATTTATTTTTGGCTGCATTGGGTCTTCATTGCTGTGCGTGGGATTTCTGTAGTTGTGGCAAGCCGGGGCTACCCTTCGTTGCAGTGCACGGGCTTCTCATTGCAGTGGCTTCTCTTGTTGTGGAGCATGGGCTCTAGGCGCACAGGCTTCAGTAGTTGTGGCACGTGGGCTCAGTAGTTGTGGCTCGCGGGCTCTAGAGCACATGCTCAGTAGGTGTAGCACACAGGCTTAGTTGCTCCGCGGCATGTGGGATCTTCCCGGCCCAGGGCTCAAACCCATGTCCCCTGCATTGGCAGGTGGATTCTTAACCACTGTGCCACCTATTTGTTATTCTTAATACTCATTTAAAAATTATTATTAGTTTCTTTCCCAGCCTTAATATTTTCCCAAATGCTCTAAACTTTAAAGTATTTATGTTATCTTCCTCTTCTATCTACATGACTTCCATACTGATGTCTTCTACTGCCATCAACTTTTTTGATCATTTATAGATCTCTACCTTAATCTCAGATTTTTCTCTCACGTCCCAGGCCTATAATTCTACTGGCCCACAGACAACTGATGTTCAACTTGTCCCATACCTAACTCATTATCTACACCCCAAACCTGTTCTTTCTATTACCTTCTATTTAGATGGTCACAATTCATTCTATCTCTCGTGCTTGGAATGAAGAAGTCCCTTCATTTATTTTTCCACCTTATCTTATCCACCATATTGCCAATACTTTTCATTGATTTTAATTTAGAAAAGCTTCTTGAGGCCATTGTGTCTACTCCATGCCCATGGTGACTGCCTTACTTCATGTCCTCGTAAGATCACGTTTGCAAAAAAGCATTCATTTTTCCAGAAAAAAAAAGAGTATTTACTGAATAGCTACTATGTCTCAGGCAACATTCTTGTCACCAAGGCAGTGGCACTGAACTCCACAAATAAAATCTACATTCTAGTGGGAAAATCATAATTCAACTCTTCATGTTATATTTTAAAAAATAATAAAGTAGGAAATGGGGATAAATAGTAGCAGGGGTTGTTATATAGATAAGGTGATCAGGGTCTGTCTATGTAAAGTGGCAATATTTGAGTAGAGATCTGAACAAGGTAAGGACAAAAGCCTTGTCACTCCCTCCTACTGTAATTGGTCTCCACCAAATCGTTACTCCCTCCTGAACAATCTCTTCCATGTCACACAGGGTTGTTTTTTGCAAAGGAAGGATCAATCAGGCAGCTCTTCTACTGAGGAAGCTCTGTCACCTGTAGTCTAGAACTCATCCTCCTTTCCATGGCTGTCTTCCCTCTTGTCCCTGTTCCTCACTCCCCTCTGTGCATCCTATACTCTTATCACCTCAACTCCCCACAGTTCTCTGAACACATCATGCCCTTTTATGCCTTTACACAAGCTACTTAGTTTTTTTGGTCTTTATCTAAAGGAGCCTTCCACCTCTCTGTCCATTAAACTTCACCTTAATGTTTAAGGATTCATCTCACCTCCTCTGGTCAACCTTCTCTAACTTCTAGCAATGGCAGTGGTCACACCATCTCTTACACCTGCCTTGTCATGGCATGTAACACAGTAGATTGGGATTCTTTATCTTTTACATCAGCCTACTTTTAGAGACTTTTACTTATTTGAGCATATGGCACAGAGTTAGATAAAGATAGCTGATAAATGTTTGTTGACTGAATCAATTAGCTTGGGTGAAGAAAAGAAACTAGGGGTTGTGGGCTCAGTTATCTTTTCCAGTCACAAACATCTATGGCTTGATTTTATTTTATCAGGAAAAGAAACTGGGTTCTACATGCACGTGTATTTCTCTGCATTTAGGTTTTTTGCTCTTGAGGTTTTATCTTTGCTTTTTGTGTTTCTGATGTGTATGTTCCTGTGTGTGTACATGCATGCACAGACACACCAATTTCTATTTGTGGCAGCAAAGTTGGGAGAAATAAGACCTGTGAAAAAGGGAAACAAAAGGTCCAGCAGCCTCAGATTTGGGCTTTTTTCTGATGGCAAATTTCTGAGCAGGGGCTGAGTGGAGTGAGGCATACCTGAAAGTGTTCATTTCTGCTTCTGCCTTGTAGATGAATTTCTCATTTTCATCCAATTCTATGGTAGACATTCAAGCATTGGGAAGTAGTAAAACAATGAGTTATCTATTATTCTTATTACCATTTATTAATCACTTAACTTTGTAAGGCTGAACCAAGCTCATAGTATCAAATATTATTACTCTTCCCAACATCTCTTTATTAAGGTGCAATTTTTCAATTTACAAAGAAAATACGTTCAGATAGGTTCAGTTACAGACATTCATATATCTATTAAGAAGCAGAGATGGGATAAAATTTAAGTATCCATGTTATGTTTCGGTAACGGATTATTAATTTCCATCAAGTAAGATCTGAGTAATCTCTACCTAAGAAACAATGTAGTTTGTACATGTTTTAGAACACATATATGTGTATATACATACATATTTCATAAAAAATATAAAACTCAAAATTTTAATAATTCTCATGAATTTTCACTTAAAGTGGTTTCAAAGGGGCCACTAATACTCTTCATTCTCCTGCCAAAGAGTCCTAAAAAGGCTTTCTTTTTTAAAAGGAAAACTATAAATTTCAATCAATTGCTACTCTTTCCATAAACAAGCCAGTCTCTCCAGCACTGGAGAGTATTTTTAAGAAAGAATATTAATAGGAGAAACTACAGTATAATTGCACTCGATATTGGCAAAAGCAAGGGATTAGAAATATTCTCTAAGGATACTTTAAATATGGAAATTCTAGTGCTCCAAAGGAAAAAAAATGACCTATTTTCTATTCTTTGTTTGCATGAAGAGTTACATACCTTACCTACATATCCTTGGCATATTTAGATCTAGTCTAGATGGTGAAACCCGAAATTTAATAGATAATTTGCCCCTCAAAGAGGTGAAAATGATGAAAGTAAGACTGACATCCCGTCTTAAGAAACTTTCACTTATAAATGTGACACTTGAATAGAAAGTAGGTAGACAAACTCTGTAAGCAACTATTCAGAGCAATTTTATGCTAATTTGATTAGCAAACAGGGTAGATCTGAAACCCCAAAATGACAGAAATTAGTGTCTTTCACAGAAATAAAACAAAGAGAATGTAATACATTCTTTAGGAAAGTAGGCCCTTCCACAAAGTCTAATATCCTGGTTTTTGCATAAAACCCAGACTTCAGTTCTCCTTCCCTCCTGAAGGTCCTGCATGAGCTGGTTTTAGAGAGCATTAAAAACCACCGTGTTTGAATTTTAGATCAGGACTGAATGGTAAATGTTTTGAGGTCTTGCTATGATTTGATGGCAACCAGGAATAGTAAGTGTTGATACCAAAAGTAAACCCCATTTTCTGATAGTCAGTATGCATTGGGCATGAGCCTGATGGCTAGAAAGGGGTTTTTCATCAGCATCCTGGCTGAGGACTGCAAACCCTGATTAGAATGGCTTGTCCTCATTAAATTGCTTGTGAGCTGACAGCTGGGTCACTTAGATTTTTATCTCATCCTAAACATGAGAAAAAAAACTATATCATGTTTCCATATCAAAGAGAAGCCATTTAAACATTATGACTACATGAAGATCAACTTATATTATCTCATTCTAGTGCATTCCTGAGTGAAATATTTAAGGGCAACAAACAGGAATGTATTGGTCATATTTTCATTCTCATTTTCCTGATGACAATGTTTGTGGTGAAGCCAATTTTCAGGACTTTTTATAGAAATTTTCTTTTACAATTATTCCTTTATAATTTGAGCACTCTTGGTCAGACCTTACTTTAAAACTGAATTTAGATCAGCTAACATTTCACCATAAACTCTTCATGGTTTCATTTTATTGAACATGATTCCCAAAACTAAATTTCTAATTACAGTAGACTCCATTAAATAAGGATGTTAAGATTAAAAAAACATCATTTGTAGGATAAAATTATTTTAAATAGAATGAATAAAGCTCTAATTTGAATATGAAATGTGAAGGTAGAATAGTTTCTCTCTAAAATAAAACACTAAAAGTTACTTCAGAATATTTTGTCTATTCCAATTACATATTCCAAGATCTTTGTTTTTCTAACCCTTTAATATTATATTTCACCAGTTAAGATACTAAACAAACCAATAACATTACTACTGAATCAAACAGTAGGATTCTATCCTGCAAAAGATGTGTAAAATCCTCCAAATACATCTAAATTCATTTCTATAAAATAACTTTATGGTGTAAGTAGTGGGACAATTTTAAAATATCAACTCAGACTCACTGACAAATGAAAATGACCTAACTCACAACCAGAAATGAAAATATAAATTGTTAGGATACTGCATCTATTTAACTCTATCATATGAATAGTGTATGAATTTTTTATTCTTTTCTAATCAGTGCTAAGGAAAAATATTTTCCAGTATTGTTTAATTTGGAAAATAAAGCAGTGCTCCAGGAAAGGGCAGTGGAGATGGAAGGCAAGGTTATGAGCAGTAAATCTGCCCTGGCCATTCATTCTAAGAAATGGAGAAATTTAGATCGTCTGTTTTATTTTGGTAGGGAGGGGATATGGTTATCAGTGGAAGTTGGTAACTAGTGTTTGTCTCTGCTTTCAAACAAAATCTCTCTTTAAATCTTTCTCTCCCTTACAAATCCATTTTCTTTATTATTTCTTATTTTATCCTGTTTTTTTATTACATTTCAAAATCTAAGGTTATTTTAACATTTACCCATTTTTTGTCCTCACATCTAAAAGTATCTTTAAATTTTAGTGTTTCGTAACCAGATGAGTTTCCTAGTCAGTCATTTATATAATACTTCTATTATTTTTATAATAATAACTCAAGAAAAATACTACTCAAACTATATGAAGTGATTTGATTTAGACTTCAAGAAGGATCCTAACACTGAAAACTCATTAAGGTTTTAAAACAGATTATTAAACTTACATAAGATGTCAAAGTACCCTAATCCCTAGTAGCATGTTTTGCTTTTCTATACATAATGAAAAATACTTAAAATACAATCACTCCATTCATGAATTATTTAAGTTGCCATCCCTACTATGTTTGTCATGTACTACAGAAAATCATATCTTTCGAGTTATCAACAATAACTAAAATAAAGACAAACAAAAGTCACTTTGCACTGCCAGCAAATAAAACATTACAGTACCTAGGCATGGCCAGAATTAAACAGAGAAATATTGGCTAGTGGAAATATAGTCAGTACTCTAACGTCATGATAAATTCAACCTAGACATCAGAGCTTACATAAAAGACCAAAACAACAGTAATAGTTTACCAAGGCTGGTTTGACTGCACAACAATTAAAGTCACCCAAGTTGTAAAAAGACAATGCATGGCATCTCTTAATTAGAGTTTAAATCTGCTTATCTTGATGCAGTAATAAACTGAGCAACACCAGGTGCTACGCTCTTTTGGAAGACAGCAACTCTACACAATACATGTGGCCCTTTTCCATTCAACTCCTGATTCTTGGTCCTGCTTCTGAAACACAGTGTTTCATTTTAATGAAAAATGCATTACTGAAGTAATATAAGGTCATCAGCTGCTAAGTGTAACACAATTTCTGTAATAAAATTAATTTTATAGCCTGCATAAAAGACTTTATGTGGGTTAAATACTTTTAATTATTAGCTAAATTTTGTTCCTTAGAATGCATAAATGAAGCAACTCCACCCTCCATGAAAAAAATGCACATACTGCAAAATGTCAGTAGGATTCTTTATGATTTCAATTCTTTGCGTTATGCTAAAATGCCAGCCCTAGTCAACTCTGAGCTAACATGGTCTTTTTTGGTCACAGGGACAGAGGATTTATTTGCTGGCATGTCAAGACTAAAAACAGCTGTGCCGGTGAAGCCCTGAGCAATTTCCTTATAAGGCAGTTATTTTTGGACACAATTTGACTAAAAAAATCTGGTACATGAATATTGACTTATATTACTCAAGTTAGTCATCCAGCAAATGGACACATTTGATCTCGGATGGAAGCTGAATGGGAGTAAAGGAGATGCAAATCACACCTAAAACCAATATTGGAAAAGCATCTCAATCTGGGTAAAACTGAAGTCACATGAAAAGGACCACATACTCTTGGTAAAATTTACATATAAACATTAATTCGATAACCTTCTTGCTTTGTGAAAGGTTTTCAACATGAAGTATTTCTTAAAACAATTTAAGTGGTAAATGATTTAGAACTGGTACAGAATTTAAACTTGGACAGCTTCGAATCCCCCCAGCTCTCCTCAACTAGTTATGTAAAATCCGGGGCAAATTATTTAACCTTTCTGATACTATTTTATCATCTGCTCTTTAAATAAGGATAAGAATAGTTGCCTCATATTATAAGTGTTATTATGACACTTATAATATCATAAGTGTTATTATCACACTTAAACATAAAAACAACACAGAGTTCCTGGCCTTAAGCCTAGTCTTTATAGGAATGAAATAAATGTAACTTCTCCATTTGATTTCACTCCCCTTCCATGGACTCATGGGGAGCCACTGAGGGCAGAGACAGTCACCAGATTTTAGATGATCTTTTGTTTGTTAACATTATTGTGATAGTGTACAGAGTCACTGAGGTGAAGGGAGGGGAACCTGGTTAAAAAAAGTCATTACATTATGTAAAACATTATATTTCATTCACACTTACTAAGAAATTATAAATTTGGTTTGGAAGTAGCACATCTAGGCTCTTTGATATATCTAAGTTAGCAACCCTAGCAAGAAAATAGTCCTCAAGACATCTGTTTGTACTGTTCCTTACTTAACTCTGCACAGTAGTTGAAAGAAGAGAGGCAGCATTCAGAGATTCCTAGTTGTGTAAATGATGCCTAGATAGTGTTTACCCCCAATCTTGTTGCATCCAGTATGCAGATATCACCACCTTCCCCTGGTTCCCTGATAATAAACCCACATTCTTCTTCCTGCCCTGGGCACTATCGGCCATGGAAGCTACTCATCTTCGATACTGGATGAGCCACCAGGAAGTGGCACTGGTGCAGAAAGCACACATGACACAGTTCCACACCAGCAGAGCATGATTCCATCAGGTTGGGGGCAAGGTAATGCAGAAGAAAGATATGCCATTTCAACGAAGAATTCAGTAGGCTAAACATGACCAAGCTCATAGATTACCACTTGTGTCTGAAACTCTTCTATTTTTGTTCATATTCACTCCCTCTGGTTTAGCTCTCTCCTCCTAAATATATTTTGAATGAATGTGAAAAACTTGTCACGTATTAATAATTTTTACCTATACAGAACTGCCATCATTTCATTAACCTTTGCTTAAAGAGCAATTTGGGGAGGGGGGGCAGGGCGAATCTTACAGATACCATTTTACCATTTTATTGATCTTCAACTTATTTTTGCATCTTCTTTACATATGCCCTAAAGGGCCATGCCTGAACAGAACATTTTTTAAAAAGTAGCAAATTCGAGCTACTTGCCTTTGCATATTATTTATATTGACTATTTTACTAGGAACTCGTATTTTACTTTACACAAATTCCACCAGATTAATAACAGGCATTTAATCTAGTACATCAGTACATCTAACTTACTTAATACTTTAACTTCATTTTATTGTCTGATTTATACCCACAATCATCTGTTTTTCCTGATAATAAATTCAGAGAGAAGATATGCTCCTGCATTTCTGTTCATCTCTCTTCCAATGTCTTTGGTCACTTCTCTTAAGGAGGGAGGAAATACTAAACCTATTTGTTAATACGTTACCACTACATAGGCTCCATTAACTAGTGGCAGGCACATGAATATTATAAAACCATGGGTAGCCATGGGGCTCTCCACCTCTCCTGGTCCCAGCCACTTGAAGTAAGGGGCTCTCTATCACTCATTCTTTCTCTGTGCAGCAGAGCTAAGTGTTGAATCAGGGCCTGACTTCTCTCCACAACCCCTGCCGTACTATATAATGACTTAGAAGGAAAAAAAAAAAAAAGGCTTATTCCTGGGCCTTGAATCTCAGCTTCACGTGTCCACCTGTCTTTATCAGAGAGTCCACATTGGAGTGCCAGTTCAAGGCAATGCACCCATTAGGAATGATTTTAAAAGGGAAACTTCATTCACATTTGTCAGGACATGGTTCATCTCTCTAGATGAGCCTATAGAATTTATTTTTATAAAATAATAACATACAATGACTCAATTTTCTGACAACAAGGACTCACCTATGACAATTCGAGGCTCACCTATAACAACTAATATACCAGATGCCATTGACTATGTTCCAATTTAATTGAGTATATTTTAGTTTTTATACAATTGTCCTCTCTCTATTGGCTTTAATTTTAAGTTGATTCAGCATTTTAATGAAGAATAATATTTATACTAAAAAGTTTACAAGTCAATTAGATGTAATTTTTTAGTGTCTCAAATGTTTTGAAAATATTAAAGGCATACATATAAAATAAAGTTGCTAGGCTTTAAATTGTGGAAAGCAACATCCTCTACATTTGAGCAAAGGTATTAGAGCAATAGGCAGATCAGTCTTCTCACCCTGGCCCCAACAGTTAATTCAAGTCCTTGGGGAAAGTATAAGGAAAACAAAATACAAACATAATTATTTACTATGGAGCACTGAAAAATTGCTATATCAGAGTATAAGAATGCTTTATATACATCACATCATTAGTCCTGAGATGTAGATTTTATTATTAATTCCGTACAACAAATGAGGGAACTGAGGTCTGAATAGGTAAAGAGACAATTGTGAATTCTCTACCTCCTAGTTCTACTTGCCTCCAAGGCCTGCCTACATTGCTACACCAAGGATCCATGAAACACTGCTTGAGACCAATGACCACATATCAGGCATCTTTTATGTTTCCTTAGATCTTTACCAGTGAGGGTCTTGTTAAATATTCAGTTGAATTATATTGGTTTCATTTTAAGAAAAGTGTATGGCATTAAAAAACATTATTTCTGAATTACACCTTAAGTCATAATATAAGATGTTCTAATACTAGGGGGAGTTGGTAGGACAAAAGGTTTTAAGAAAAAAACCTTTTATTTAGTCTAGAATTATATGTACATATTTTAAAGGAATTCTATAGAATTCCTAGGTTATGATCCAAGTATCTAAGCTGTCTTTCTGTCTTTATTAACAAAAATGATCTACGATTAATTGGCTATACTCCAATATAAAGTAGAAAGTTAAAAAAATGATCTAGGTATATAAATAAAGGAAACATCTTATTGAATGAACTGGTCAGTGTATCTCTAAGTTTTGTTTTATATTCATCCTAACGTTAAATAAATTCAATTGACAAATGCAGTATTAGCTACCATCTGAAATATTGCTCTACAAAATAGGGAGAAAATGATGAAAAAGTTTCTACACAATGTTTTGAATCTCTTTTCCTTTAGGAACTAAGAATTTGATGTTCCTCAAAGGAAAAAGAAATCTAAAGAATATATTTTTTTTGGAAAGAAAGACTATTATCTAGCCTCAGAGATGAGATTTAAAAACCAAGAAAAAACTTTCTTAGATGTAGTGTTACAGAGCAAGTCAATCTTTAAATCCACAAAAACACTCCTAGAATTCTAAAATACAATGTGTGTGAACAAATCACAAGTGATTTGAGAAACATCAATTTCGTTTTTTTTTTTTTCTAATGTCCTAAACCACTGGCTTACAAAGTACAAAAGGAAGTGGTATAACATGGATTTGAGAATATATACTGTAGAGATAACTACTGACAGGCTTTTTTTGACATTGAAGTATGTTCCCCAAAATAGTCTTTTGGAGAAGAAAATGGACAAAGAAGAAAATGGACAAAGCTACACTGAACTACCAGAAAGAGTCATGAGTTTGACATTAAGAATCTACAAGTCTAACTTAAATTTGTATTACTGAGTAAAAGGAGCCAATCTAACAAGGCTATATGCTGTATGATTCCAACTATATGACACTCTGGAAAAGGCAAAACTTTGGAGAGAGTAAAAAGATCAGTGGGTGCCATGGATTGGGGAGTGGGGAGGGGTGAATAGGTGGAGCACAGAGGATTTTTAGGGCAGTGAAACTAACTATAATCATGGATGTATGTCATTACACATTTGTCCAAACCCGTAAGATGTACAACACAATGAATGAACTCTAATGTTAAAAAAAAGAAAAGAAAAACAGAATCTACAAGTCTACATGTGTTTCTATTTTTAAAAATCAGCATTAATCATAAAAATTTATAATCATTAAATACACTGTGTTTCATTTGTATCAATGCATTTTGTTTTCTTTCCTAAATATGATCTCAAAAAACTCCATTAGAAAATGAGCAAATTTCTCAAAAGGATGATATAAATCAAAACAAGAACTTATATTTGAAGAACATGAAATCTGACTAAAATAAAAAATACTTAAAAATATGAATATATCCTAAATGTCACAAGGCACATAAACCCAGTTGAAATATAAATTAAAGGGGACAATTATGTAGCATGAAGCCAGATAACCTTACTAGTTCATAACATTTTATATTTAAAGTAATATATTATAAATGAGAGAGTTACTAATGAGATAATGGCTTTTATAGGAAACTTGGTAGTAATTCAGTAGGATGTCAAAGCAGCAAAGAGGTCAAATTTTCTAAGTTCTTCCATTTATCTTTGAAAATGATGGGGCAATTCCAATGACAAAAGTGTTTTATGAGAACCTAAAGAATAATTTTTGACAAACATGAGACCTAAGGGAACATTCATGATGAAGCAACTTGAGATAAATAAAATAGTGACTTATTAGAACCATCTGATGTTTATCTGAAGATTCTGAATAGATTAAATTAGCAACTCAAATTATGTGTCCTAAAAATGCAATTATGAATGAAAACCAGTAAATATGACCAAATTAAAAATTTTAGCAATGTAGAAATTATGGATCATAAATTGTTACCTTTGACCCAGGGAATGCAACACTTAATTAGATGGATTATAAAAACTAGATTGTTAATGAGATACTTATAACGTTTCCTTTATGCATAATCCACTTGTTCTTGTGACACTGACTCTCAAAGCATTTCAAATCCCAGTAAAGCAACAGCCCTCTTCTCTCTGAATTTAGTCAGCTTAGACTTATCTTAGCTAACTCCTCTAATTTGTCCATTGTTCTTGAGCAAGAGACCACCATTGAAAATGAACCACAGGAAGAAATTTCTCTCAAGATTTTAGTAAAGTACACTTAGGATGTTTGTAATGAACATAAATGATGTAGAGGAGATACTTTTAATGAGGTAGCATAATTTATAATTATTTAAGACTCACCAAAGTATAATAATCATCCTTTCAGAAAGAAAAAGCTAGCAATAAACTTGCTACCTAGCTTCATCTGCTGTTGATTAAGAGACCCAAATGGTAGGAGACTATGGTAATATTTCATCGAGAGCTGATGGTGGCCTGGACAAATGCAATATCAGTGTAAAATACCTTGACTTTTTTGTTCAATTTAAAAGTAGACTGACAGGATTTCCTGATGGACTGAGTATGGGGCAAAAGGAAAACAACAGTTAAGGATGACTTCATGGGTTTTGATTTAAATAACTGAAGAATGGAATTAATCTACTGAGAGTGTGGGAATACCAGGTTTGGGAGGGAAGATGGGAGGGTCAATTTGGCAAATAATAATGTTGAGTTACTTATTAGAGTTTAATATCAACTAGGCAGTTGGATATACAATTCTGGAGTTCAGCAGAGCAATAAAAAATGGAGATAAACACTTGGAAGTTAGTGGTATATGCATGGGAATTAAAGCATGAGATCAAGAAGGGAATAAGTTTGGATAGAGGACATGAGTGCCAGAATTTAGCTCTGTCATGCTGCAGTTTAAAAATCGGGAAGACAGGGAAATCAGCAAAGGAGCCTAAGAAGCAGCAGCTAATCAGGTAGATAGAAGCAAGACTGTAGTGTCCTGGAAACCAAATGAAGAAAATGTTTCAAGGAGAAATGAATGATTACCCGTGTCAAATGCCAAGAAAAGGACTGAGTGTTGAAGAATACAGAGGTCAATATTGTCCTTGGTAAAAACAAATTTTGCAAAGTAGCAAAGATGACATATTGGGGTGGAATCTCCAGAAACTATGAAGAAAAGATTTGGAGACAATGGGTACCAAATACTACTGCAATTTTGCTCTGGGGATCAGAGAAAGGAGGCAGTATCTCGAGAGGGTTATATGATCTGGAAAGATGTTCTGTTGTTAGAGAAGAATTGTAGCATGTTTGTATATGAAGAAAATTATTAATCAGAGAGGAGAATTGTCGAAGAAATGTGAAAGTTGGTGGAGTCATGTCCCTGAGAGATCTAGGGTCTAGTCCACAAGTGGAAGGCTTGATGTTTTCCTATGAAGACTCCCTGGCCTCTCACAGTCTGTTCTCCACAGCAGCCAGAGGGATCCTTTTATCACATGAGCCAGATCATTATGCTTGCCTCGTTAAAATCTCCCCAGTGGCTTTCCGTCTCATTCAAAGTAAAAGCCTGAGACATTACGAAGGCCTACAAGGAACTGCATAATTTGGGCCCATTATCTCTCCACCTCTCTCAGTTCTCACTGTCCCTCTGGCTCAGCACAGCCCAGTCACACAGAACCCCTTACCCTTCCTTGAACACATCAGGTACCTGCAGCTTTCTACCTGCTAAGGCTGTGCTCTTAATCACAATGCTATGCTGCATGGCTTGCCCTCTCTTTTCATTTGGGTTTTTGTTTGAATGACACCTGCTTAGTGAGGCCTTCCCTGACCATGCTATCTATAACTGCACTCTGTATCCCTACCCTCCATATATATTTTTTCCTTAGCACTTATCATATGACATATGTGTTTTATTTTCTTTGTGACTGCCTTACCACATTAGAAGGTTGATTCTAGGAAGAAAAGGCTTTTTGTCTATTGTTCACTGCTGTATCTTCAGTACCTAAATCAGTGTCTGTCACATAGCAGAAGCATATTATGTCTGATAAATAAAGAACATGTGATAGTTTAGGGCTTAACCTCAAACACTGTCCACTCTTGAAAATTCTGAACTTACCTAAGTGTAAAAATCCTAAAACACTACGTCCTTAATAACAGGGCTTAAATAATTTACCATTGCATACATTATATTTTTTCCACTTAGATTTCTTTATGGTGAGAGTAGAAGGCCAAAATAAATTTTGGTGATTGGAACATTTGTGAAGCTCTACAAAGGAAAGATACATTTCATAGTTTGTAATAGGAAGGAACCATGCCCTCTAGAAGATGCTTTTCCTGTAACACCAAGTACAATGAAACATTACAGGATAAGGAAGAATATAAAAAAAAATCTTTTTGTAAATTGTATGGATTGCAAGGTAAATCACAGTGTTTTCAAATAATTTCAAGGCTCTGGTTTGCTCTACTGTTAGGAAAACTTAAGAAACAAAGGCATTTCCTAAGCTGCTTGATTACATTTCGTTGTTAGTCTCTACCAGACTTTCAAAACATTTGGTCAAACAAATTCCTCTTACTCTCTATTGCTATTATGAATGATATCTACTATTTACTGATGTTTATTATGCAGGTATCGTCCTCTGGTCTTAACAACTAATAATTATTTAATCTCACAACAGATCTATGAACTATGCTGCATTACCCATTATTCTGATTTTTAAAAGATGAGAACTGATTAAGAGACTATAGATGACTTGCCTGAGATCACACTTCTGATTTGTGGTAGATCTGGGATTCAGACCAAGATGGCTGACTCCAGGATCCATGCCCTTACCACTGGGCTCAGCTACTCCCTCGGGCTTCTTGGTTCAGCCACACACCTTAGGGGTCCTGGAATCATGCTGCTGTTACAACTGGAAACATCCATGAAAAGTAGACATAGTGCTCAGTTCAGGATGCAATAACAAATTACCATGGACTGAATGGCTTATAAACAGCAGTTTATTTCTCACAGTTCTAGAGAATGAAAGATCAGGGCACGTGATCAGGTTCTGGTGAGAGCTTTCTTCTGGGCTGCAGATTGCTGAGTTCTCGTTATATCCTCACACAGCAGAAAAATGAGCTCTCTGGCATCGCTTTTATAAAGGCATTGATTCTTCATGGATTAGTGTGAACTTCTCCCTTAGGACCAAATTACCTCCCAAAGGCCCCATTTCCTAATACCATCACATTGGTGGGTAGAATATCAACATACAAATTTTGGGAGGACAGGAACATTCAATCCATACAGGAAGTGTCTTTGTTTCTAAAGAGTGTGTGAAGAACAGACTTTAAAGCAAAAAGACAGTAGAAAAGAAGTTGTTTCCCTCAAAGATACATCCAATATAATAGCAGTTGGACTCCAAAAGATCCTGCCACCATCTAAGCTAACTGGATTGACCATATATATCAGCTTATCTTTTGATATCTACATAAAATATTAAATTCTTAAAATTCAGTAAGTGAATTTTACAGAGAATAAAAATAATTAACTATAAAGCAACAGTGAAACCAAGTGTCTGAATATCCAGTTTCTGATGTTACCTTTTAGTCCATCTGATTACACCCCTTTATATATGTGAAACTATTTGTCTATACAATTGACAGCTTAAATCATATTTCTATATTTCTTTCTTTTCTGAGGATTCTTTTAATTAAAATAGAGTTTTTCCTCTAATCCATTCTTGCAAATAGGAAAAATGTTCACCAGACATCTCAGTGTGTACAATTTTTTGTTAGTCTTTCATTAGCTATAATAATCTTAGGATAATAGCTCATTTATAAGACAGAAATATTTGATTTTGGAATTTAATATTTTGTATAGTCAAATAAGTTCACTTTGGTAAAAAATTAGAAAATAATGTAATAATTTTGAGTTTCCATATGTATTAACCATTCTGAAGTATACATTTGTGCAGGACTACAGATTTGATTAAGAGACTATGGTGACACATCATTTTTTCTTTAATTTTTTTTATTAGTTTCTGCTTTATAACAAAGTGAATCAGTCATACATATACATCTGTTCCCACATCCCTTCCCTCTTGCGTCTCCCTCCCTCCCACCCTTCCTATCCCACCCCTCCAGGCGGTCACAAAGCACTGAGCTGATCTCCCTGTGCTATGCGGCTGCTTCCTACTATCTATCTACCTTACGTTTGGTACTGTATATATGTCCATGCCTCTCTTTCGCTTTGTCACAGCTTACCCTTCCCCATCCCCATAGCCTCAATGACACATCATTTTGATGCAAGTTTAAGAAGAATAATTTTAACACTGTCTAAAATGGACTGGTTTATAGATATGTCATACTATTTGTTGCATGATATGATAAATATAATATGATTCATCATGCCATTCTATAAATATTGCAATGGATTATTAAAGCGATAAAATCTAGTGGCAGAAATATAATGAGATCATGTCACATTTGTATAAAAGCTAGATGATAAATTGTGCTTTCTGTAGAGGCTGTTATAACTTAGAAGGACCTGAAGTAAGGATTCTTGGAGCACAAAGAAAGACAGCCCTAAATCCAAGATAGATTTCATTAAAAACACTGACTAAGAGCACTTGTTGAAAGCACAGACTAATACAAGAAGACAGAATGCTACTCCCTGGGCTCTCATGTGACAGACTGTTTTTCATTATAAAGACCATTTTTTGAATAGTTAATCTAAAATACTTACAGACAACATATGGACTAACACCTTAAATGAATCAACATGTCTAAGTAAAATCTCAAGTATGTGTCATACATATAGGCATACATATGTCTAAATAAAAAAATTAGCATCATGTCATATTTGTGTTTCAAAATATTATTTTATTAAATATTTCCCATTCATGCCCTCCTCCTATGGAATATATATAACTTTGGAGGAAAGCTAATTATTTAGAAAAATTTTATTCCCTAAAGAGATGCCAGTTAGGCTTCTGATGGTTTTATACACAGATTTAGCTAAAGACATTGTTTCTTATAGTGGAGAATATTGAAAAATCAGTAGCTAATGATCAGTGTACAGATTGGGAATTAAGAATGTTATTATTCAACAAAATGTTTACACTTTTAAAAACAATAATAAAAATGATACATTACTATACAGTTTTTAAAAAGCACTTCAGTAGCCATCTTTCCTAGAATTGTCAACTGCCCTCAAATTATAATATCCCAAGAATAAACTTTAATGACTATTTTACAATTAAAAAATGAATATATTTTATATTTCTAAGATGAACAAACATAGTGATCTGTTTAAAGAACTTTTCTGAAGGAAATTTAGTTAACTTTGACAATGGAGGGATAAATAGCTTACGGCTGTCAACATACTAATGAAATCTTCATCAGGCCATGTATTTTTTGGTTTTCTATACTAATTTCCTATGATATTATATTTAATGACCACTTTTTCTCATTTCTTTTTTGAAGTTATTTCACTTTATCTAAGTAATGTTGATAAGTAACTCAATATAATAATTTCGAATGCAAATATATTAATGACTATATATATAGCTTATGTGTGTGTGTGTATATATATACTTATATGTGTGTACATATGCATATGTGTGTGTGTATATATATACATATCTAGATACACACACATATAAGTATATATATACACACACACACATATATAGCTTTATACTTGTGGTAAAGACATGGGACGAGCACAAACAAACAAAAATCACATATTTACCTGATAACAGCATAGTATATATGACACAATATTTGGAAAAATTAGGTATTAAGAGGTATATATTCCCTTTAAAATATCTTAGATCTATTGTGGTCTTACACTGTATTATTATTTCAGACCAGAAAGTTGTATTTTGCATAAAAAGAAAATCTTTAAATAAAAGGACCTGATTCAGAACTACATATATTTGCTAACAGAATCAAAATAATAGTTAGAAAAGATTTTCCTTTTTTTTTTCAAGGTTAGAGAGCTAACTATGCCTTAGTACTGAATTAAATTCTAAATCATCAATAACTGGCCTTTAAACTTGGTCATCAGAGGACAAATCTACAATTCTCTAGTGATACTGGTACCACCCAAGAGCCTGGTCTGGAGTACGAGGGGCCTGTGACAGTTCTTCTGGACTTATTGCTGGTTCCTCTAGCTTAAAAGGAAAGAGTCAAATGGAAAAGACAAGAGGCTTTGCAGTCAAATTTCATAGATAAAATCATTTCCTCAGCTACTCATCACCTGTGTGACCTTCATCACGTGTCTTTGTTTTCTCTTGTGAGTAATAGATTATCACAACATTAGAGGCTTCTAACAACCCAAATGTATTATCTCAATTTCCTGACTCCACTGAGCCCTCTGCTCATATGGGCTCACAGGACTGAAATCAGCTGACTTCTAACTTATGGATAGGAAATCATTTAACTGAATTCTAATTATTTTAAAAAGCCCCATAGATACATGTTACCATCAGTGTGTGGTATCAGTTCTTCCTTACCCAACTCCAACATATATAATTTTCATAATTCTGCATCTTCCCTATTGTTTTCCCTGCTCTTTAACCATCCAAAAATTACATCAACTTGTGGGCTAGAAGCAACTCTCCTTGAAAAATATGATCTGACAGCCTTATAGTTAACACTGTTCAGCTGTACTTCTTTTTTTTTTTTTCTTTTTTTTGCGGTACACGGGCCTCTCACTGTTGCAGCCTCTCCCGTTGCGGAGCACAGGCTCCGGACGCGCAGGCTCAGCAGCCATGGCTCACGGGCCCAGCCACGGACTCTCAACCACTGTGCCACCAGGGAAACCCTAGCTGTACTTCTTGAATACTGTGCCTGACTCTGGGAAAAGCTTTACCTTAGAAATTGTCTAAGTTTAAAGCACAAACTCATCTTCCCTGGCATAGAGCACAGATGAGTTTGCTTGAGATTTCAATTTGGAGGAGAGATTCTTGAAGATGGTCGCTCTATCCAGACTCCATTCTGAGGAGGGTACCAGAGCATGGCAGACAGATATCCACCTTTCAGAAGGTATGGAGGCAGAGTGCCTGGCAGTAGTTTCCTGTTCCCTGGCTCAGCAGCACCCCAGGTGGTGCAGGAGCAGTGGTACCGTCTCCACTAGGTTAGTCTGATGGTGAGCTTTGGCACTGTTATTAGGTGCACAACCTCCATATCTGCTTTTTTTGCCCCAAATAAAGTTTGTGGGAATTCCTAATATCCTTTAGTCCTTTAAAATTTTTTGTTTAAAAATTTTTTTGCCTAAACTAGCTAGAGTTAACCTAACTGAAGTTAGGTAAGATAACTGAGAAACTCAAATGATATAAACTCCCAATGAGACAATTAAAATCAGTTAAACAAAAATGATGCTCAACACAGTCATAGCAATTAATGTATTTTTTTGTGACCAAATCTGTGTGTGAACTGATGGGTAGTGGGAGAGTGAGTTTCAAGGACCTGGGAATGAACTCTAGTCCCAGTCGTGATACCAACATGAGCCTGCAGAAGTCTCTTCACCTTTGTCTACTTCATTTTCTTCATGTCTAGAATATAAAGCATGACCTAAAAGTTACCTAAGGTTCACAAATTTAAGGATCTAACTTCAGGCCCCAAAGCCAGTAGTATAAGAATATGTTGCTAATCATAATTAGAAAGAAGAATGCCTGGGGATGTTGGGTGTTATGAAACACTCATTCATGAATCCTCCTTCTCACCAACACTACCTCCCTGGTAGAAGAAGAGAGAAGCTAGGATTTAAAGTAGCTCATTTTACGATTGACAAAACCTGGTACAATATTTCACTAATGTTCTGAAACTGTATGGTTACTCTTACACCTATCATTCTTTAGGGGTAACATTAATGAAGTAGCATGATACAGTAAATTCTGCCAGAATTCCTGATAGAAAACTAAACAATAAGGCTATGCATAAAGAAAAATAGAAAATTTAAATGACTGAGTTGAAATGTAGCTTATTCCCTAATTATTAACTTGACAGGATGAAGGTGTTAAAAGGAAGCACAGACTTTATATGAATTTATTCAGTAAAACGATTCCGGTTTCCAAAACTGGTTTTAGCAGCAATCAATAATTGCAAAAGTTTAAAGTTTGACATTAAATTGTCGATGAGGATTTGCATTATTAAGATGTATTCACCTTGACATTGATTTTTCACAATCTTTATAACAAAGAAAAACATAACTTATAACCGTGCCTTTTTCTAGGCAACTGAAAACCATGCTAGAGAAAATAAAACCCTCAAATATAGTGGAGTTTTACAATAATTATTTTCTTGGGATGAAACTAGCAAGAACATACTTCTACAACTTCTGGTATTGAAACATTAAATGATGTCCAAGATGGGCGGCAAATCAAATTCCACAGTGGGGAGAGGAATAATCATGAGACAACAAAGTTCAAGATTTCTTATTTTCTGTTATTTCTCTGTCCGTAATAAATCAGTTGCCCAAACTAGGAATCACAGGCAAGATCTGTTAATTATCTTTCATGAAACAACAGTAAGAGATGCCTATTCATGACTTTAAGCAAAAATTGTGGAGTTGTGACTTACAGTTGTAATGGGACCCAAAGTAGCCAGAAGCATTCATATTTTATTTACACTTCCTTTTATTAAGGATGAAAATTCTCATTGGAAGTCAGCAACCAGAAATAGCTGCCAGCCTTCAAAATGACCTCCTTCTGAGGAAGCCAATTTTTTCCATTAGACAAAATAATTCAAGTCAAAATGTCCAGTGCTGATTAAGATAACTCACTCTAGAATAATTGTGTGAACCTTAGCTGCAACAGAAGAAGAGTTTTATACACTGCAATATAAGATATCTGTTAGGAGGCTATGGTTATAATATGTTTATTTGTCCCCTCACTGTGTATGTATATTAGCATAATACTCATATTGGTTTTTTTCCTATTTCCGATGTACATAAAAGCACATTTGAATCTGTCAACATAAAAGCATTCCATATATATATATAAATGAACATTCAACATGGGTATGACTCCTAATAACCACCCTCTAGTTAGTTTTCAGATTGTAAGGTCATGGAAATGATTTATAGTTAAGGTAAGTGATAATATTCAACTCTTCAAATAGCATGTCCTTATAAGAAAAATGGGTTTTCTAGCTTCTTTTGTAAAACACAGCAAAATATGTTGAGTTGGTAATGTTTTAATCATATATATATAATAGTAAAAAGCTGCTTTATGATCTGGGATATTTTATATATAATGCTCTCTGACAAGTGGTAATTGCCACTTTATTTCAACAAGTAGATTATAATAAGTTTTATAATTATAAACTAGGTGCTTTATACAAAAAAGGCACTATCACATTTATAGTATAAGCTATTAGAAGTTTTAAACATATTGAATAACAATAACTATAGGATGTTTCATTTTTTTGGATTTTTGAATTTTATTTTATCTATTTTTTTATACAGCAGGTCCTTATTAGTTATCCATTTTATATATATTAGTGTATATACATCAATCCCAATCTCCCAATTCACCACACCACCACCACTCCCCCGCCGCTTTCCTCCCTTGGTGTCCATACGTTTGTTCTCTATATCTGCGTCTCAATTTCTGCCCTGAAAACTGGTTCATCTGTACCATTTTTCTAGGTTCCACATATATGCACTAATATACGATATTTGTTTTTCTCTTTCTGACTTATTTCACTCTGTATGACAGTCTCTAGGTCCATCCACATCTCTACAAATGACCCAATTTCATTCCTTTCAATGGCTGAGTAATATTCCATTGTATATATGTACCACATCTTTATCCATTCGTCTGCCGATGGGCATTTAGGTTGCCCATTTTTAAAAAAATGTTCTGTATAATGATTACAATTCTAAACCTTCTAATACTGCTCTCCTAAAATAACCTCATTGGATTTGCTTTTCTACTTCATACATGTGCTCTTTATAATCATATCCCTTCACAAACACATGGTAAATGCAAATATTTACTGTAATGGATTTTAACTACCTGTCTACATTTATGCTTTGCTGTTAAATCTATCATTCCAGACAAATATAACTAAACAAAAATATTTGTTTAACACATGAGATTTGGAACAAAAATCAAGAAAAATGATTTAAAATAAGGAGCAATCTGAATTTTCAGACAAAAATACCAAATTGAATTGTTACTTTGTCAAGGGAAGACAAGACAAAGGAATATTTGCAAGTAATAAAAAAAGTTGGTTTCATTGGTCGACAGCAGTGATCTACAGCTCTGCATAATAGGCTTCCAGCTCTATAAATCTGCTCTACTCTGCTGTACTTTCCCGGGAAAGTGATATATTTCTAAAAAGTTCCATCTAAATGTCGCCCTGAAAGCTTACCAAGTTGAGGATCATTCCCAATGCAGAAGAGGGTAGCACAACCTCTTTCCATGACCCGACACTGACTTAAATATTAACTGAGAACATGTTTATAAAGTGAATATAAGTGGTATTTAAGCACTTTAAGGAAAATGTCTGTCTCCTTAAAAGTCTTTTAACTTCCAAAGCTTCCAAATGCTAACATCTCTAAGGGCAAGCCTTTGTTCCTCCTGAGGGATTACACAGACTGGATTACTGAAGCAAAAACCATGTGGTATAAACCTAAGGGCGGGAGGTCCTCATGCATTTAAGGAACTGCTACTATGTCCCAGGAACTGTGCAGCGTGTGTGTGATTGGGTGGGGGGCAGTTCACAAATAAGTAAGCCTGCTTAAACCAAGTACTGTATTAGTAAATATGAAGAAAAAAGATTATGGAAACAGAGAGGCGATGATAACTTAAAAATCTTACACACAATGAAAGGGAATCCAGATTCTCACGACAGAATATTTTACAGTCTTGTCTTGATTCTAATTAGTCTTTAGAAAATCAGGGGAAACCCAGAGATAAGGAGGCAGAATACTCAGGTCAGTAACAGAATTTAAGCACACACACACAAAAAAACCCATAATTATGAAGACACAATGTTTATCTGTGTTTGTTTTGTTTTAATGGGGGCGGTTGAAACTGTGTACTCCTAACATTATATGTCCAAGAATTGCAATTTACTACATCTGACATTATACTTTCTTCTACTATAGGCTCGTCTATAATAAATCAATTTGCAGATTTTAAACTGGTACTCATTGCCACCTCTTAATTCATAATTTACTTATATATGTTTAAGATTTTTACCTCCTTAAGTTATCATGGACTTCTCCAACCCTACTATAACAGCTGTTCCCCAGAATCCTAGAAAAAGCAAACTTAAGTGTATGCTAAATATTTTAAAGGCAATTGCCTGAGTCTCAAAGATACATTTAAAAACTTTTCCGTTTTCCTTTTCTTCTAACCACCCATCCGAAAAGGTAACAAAGCTTTAATATTTTAAAAGCGTGTGTGCTTTCTCAATTTTATTTTAGGGGCTCTTTTAGAACATACAGTTACAGTTAAATACACCCAACATGATTCTTCCTATAAAAATCACCAAGTTTTAAAGAAAATACCATACGACTGAAAGAATATAGGTTTTATATTACAGGGTCAGTATTAGGAAGATACTATATGGACTGATGACTTTTGTCTGACAATATTTTTATCTTCATACTGTCTAAGTATGTGTTTTTAAATCCCCAAATGTTGAATGAACCACCAGGAACTGAAACTCACTAGGAAAGCAGTGAATCAAGTTTGTTTTTAAAAGCCGGTGGTAACAATAAATGAGGTCTGCCCTTTCAGACTGATAACCGGTTTAAGAATATGATCCCAGGTTCACAACTTCCCCAAACTTTGCCTCAAGAATTAAAGGACACAGGGTGTGTGAAGTAACAAGCTCATGCCTGAGGAAGCATACCAAGATGACTGGTAATGAAACGTAAGCTCCTCCCCCAAACTTTTCATGATCAAATTTGCAAAAAATGCATTTCAAGGTTCCATGTTTAAAATTATTTTCAAAAATGTGACTATGGATCTATATTCAGAGAAACTTACACTAAAAATAAGAGGACATTAACCTCACAGAGAAAAAAGTAGGAAACATACATTAGTTTTGATAGAAAAATGAAAGTCATAAGGATGACCGTGAATGACAGGGATATAATTAACTTGAGACGTCTGCTTCTGAATTTCTGTCTAAATTTCTGTCACTCGTGCTTCTCCTACTTTTCGGTGTTTATTCCTCAAGTGACTTGACATGTTCGTAAGTAGACTTGTCAGGTTCTGGAGGTGGGAATGGGCAGAAGAGGACACTCAGAAATGAGGAGTGTCTTAGGTTAAAGTCTCCTAGCTTTGGGAAAGCATCTATGCATGCTTTTCCTGAAAGAAATCCTGTTTTTTTTTTGGGGGGGTGGGTGGGAGATAACATCTTACACTGGTGAATACACTGTTCTATTCACTGCAGTTCTTTCAATGGTTTGCAGGCAGGAATTCTGTGTTAAATTAAAAATAAATGCAACTTTAAAAATTGCATACTCAATGAAGACAACCATTGTGTGTCCATTTGGGAAACTGTAACTAATTCTGACAATAAACCATTTGCTGTAATGTTTCCCACATGATTTCCACTGTGGTGACATTCACCATAATCAATGTTTCCTTTAGAGAAGAGTTCTGGACATGTTTCAGGGAAAACAAATGCTTCAAATAAAAGCTTGCCTTATAACCTAGCTTCCGACATGTCCTCAGCCATATCTGCTCTTCTGGTTCAGAGACAAGGAGCTGATTTTGAGGGTATTATTATGGTAACACCAATATATTGTCAGTATACCAATTTATCAATCTCAGTGGATCTTACTGTAAGCACCTGGATTTTCTGGGCCACACTGCCGGCTATGTGGTGATAACTTCAGACTGTTAAGGTGGGTTGAGTATATCTGAGTTGGGCATCACATACACCTGGGCATTACCCACTAAAATGTTAAGAATCACCTAGAATCATTTCCATGCTTTCTCTATGTGGCCAACAGAAATAAATTCAGATAAAATATTTTATATCAATTTAAATTAAACTAATACATTTCACCTCACCAAGTCAGAATTAATTTACTACAAGTGTTGCCCTATTATTTTAATTAAGTATAATGTCTAAATGTTCAAGTAAAAAAATCAATTACTTAAAGGCGTGACTTAAAATATATTTCTGTAAAGATATAAAACTTAAAATTCCATATCATATTGTTTGTTAACATCCTTAGTCAAATTAGTTTTAAACAGATTAAATTGTTATACAATTGATACAGGTATGTCACATAAAGGTTATCCATTTTAGAATGCTTGCATCGTACTTTGAGGAAATAGGCAAATGTTTGTTAACATTTGTTCTGAATACCAATTTTCCAAGTCACACTGTATCTGCTGGATCATTCAATCTACATCACTAAGAGTACATACAAGAAGACAACATCAGTGAGCCAGGATTTCAATCTGCCTAACTACTACTGTAATATAAAGTTAGTTTCCAAAATAGAGAAGATGGGTGGGAGAGGTTAATGAACCCATTCATCTAAATGTACAGTAAGTCCAGTGCCAAATGCAGTACATTATATTTTATTTACTATTACCCTTATGTATTTTACTTTATAAAAGATAAATTGTTCTTTAACAGCATCCCATAACATCTCTTATGAGTTCTATTTGAAAGAAACGATAGTTTAATTATAATGAACTATTTTCACATAGGATGCATCCAAATGCTAAAATATACATGCATGTCATTATTCTCACCACAATTGTGACACCTTTTTGCTTATTAAAGAATATATACTTTCAAAGTATAAACCATTATTTAGGTCTTGAAATGTAAGGAAAAAGAACCTCTATGATGCAACTTTATCCCTTTTCATAGCTGGAAAATCTCTTAGACTTCCCTTTAAAGGTTTTATTTAAATTTAACTTCAGAAGGAACTTGAACTCAATGGAGCTGTGTAAGTATAATTTGATTTATTAGAGGTAAAACTTGACTAAAGTACCAAGTCAGTAGATTTAGCTCCCAGATACTTTATTTTAAAAAAGAGAAGCTAAATGGATTGTAGACTTCAATGTAAAATATAAACCTGAATCTAAATAAGTTGGGTGAGTTGTATAACTGTCAATATTCTGGTTGTCATATTGCATTGATACTATAATTTTGCAAAGTATTACCAATGGGGGAAACTGAATAAAGGGTACATGAAAATTCTCTGTATTATTATTTATAACAATATATAAATCTATAATTACCCCCAAATTAAAGTTTAATTTTAAAAAACTAGTTTCTTTCAAATGTAGATAACAAAATATTCTATTTTTGAAGCAGAATCAAGATATTAACATCCTAAATGTTTAAATTATCCACATTCAGTATAATATGAAATATGACCATTATCTGCTTTGAAGGTGATAACTTTTTGTCCACTTGTTCCCAAATACAGAACGAATTTTATAAAATATCACCTGCAAAGAGATACCTCAATGTATTATATCAGATTTGATGATATGAATGTCAGATTTTACAAGTACAAATTCCAGTTTGAAAACCACAAACAACAATAGTAGTAAAATTGTCTATGAAAAGAAGTCAGGATTGTGTAAGATTAAACAGTTTTCTGGCGTATATACTTTGTTTTATAATGCAGCAAGAAAACTTCTCCATCATTACAGTATCCCTGAGAAGATTACTTTAATCAGAAAATGAGGCGATAACCTAAATTTTGGAAATACGGAATGCAAAATGTGTATCATGCTGACAATCTAACTCAGAAATCTCCAGGACAGCAACATGAAATAATCGGTGTATGATGTGGCATAATCAAACATTATTAATCTAGATTAATTTAGCATTTCTTCACTAGATATTAAATCCTGGAGCTGACATTATTTTATTTTACCTATTAATTTTACTATGGAACAAAAATCATCTTTATTAACATTTGCATGCATCAGTCCCAGCAGAAACATTTGTTAGGTGAAGTGATAATACGTGCTGCTATTTCAAGGGTGAATTTAGGATTATTTTACTCTACTATCTCTTTCTCAACTTAAACACAATTGTCAACTCTTTCTGGAAGACTTCCATTTCTTTTCTACTCCATTTCCAGGGTCAAGTCAATCTTTTCTTAATGTTATAGCACCTACCATATCAGATGAGATAGTTGTTTATGCACAGGTTTTAAAAATAGATGAAGAACTTAAGTTTAGGAAGTGCTATAGACTGAATGTGCCCCACCCTATCCCCCCAAAATTCCTATGTTGAAGCCCTAACATCCAGTGTGATGGTATTTGGAGATGGAAGGTGATTAGGTTTAGATGAAATCATGAGGTTGGGGCCCCCATGATGGGATATGTCCCCCTATAAGAAGAGGAAGAGACCAGAACTCTCCCTCTCAGCCTTGTGCGGATACAGAGAGAAGTCAGTCATCTGCAAACCAGAAAGTGGCTCATCACCAGACATCAAATCTGCTGGCACCTTGATCTTGGACTTCTCAGCCTCCAGGGCTGTGAGAAATCAATATTTGTTGTTTAAGCCACCCTGTCTGTGGTATTTGCTATTGAATAAGACAGGAAGTGCGTGTTGTGTGAAATGATTATTTGCATCCCCACTTCATACAAAAACTAAATCGTATTTCAGATCTGAGGTACATTAGAGAATGATTTTTTATAGACACATTTTAAACATTTTAATGCTTTTTATCATTTCACTTTAAATCACTCCATTATGAAACTTCCTTTATTGTAGAATAGTTCTTCAAAACTTTAAGCAGATCTTTATCAATTAAATTTACAGCAATACAGCCTTTAGAAATACATAATTCATTTTACAATACTCCCCCTTTAAAATTTTGTCATGGTTATTCACAGACTTAAAGTGCAAGGCACCTAATGATATGAAAGGATGATGTAATACATATAGTATAAGTGAACCAGGTCTGTTCTGAAATATTCATTCTTTTTATAGCCCCTCCAAATCTGCATGAACATAGCTGTTGCATAAACTACACATTTATTCTGTATTGTTTATTTGCAATCTTCTATAAAACTCAAAAATATAATCCATACTTACTACAGACATTTTACCTATAAGAAACACTGATCTGTATACTAAAAGAATTCTTGAACAATTTTACAATATAGTCTATTGTTTAACAAATATTTGAAAATAAAGTCTACAGAGAATAGAATTGTATTCCTTGATTAGTTGTAATTATTTCATCAGCTGAATTCCTTGAGATGTATGACACTGGTTGGTCCTTTAGATGGACTGTAAACTGGAACCTCTTATTCTTGTGGTAACGTGTACACAGGTACAAAGTAGTAATGTGTACACAGGTACAAAGTACTTCATTATGAAAATGAAGAAAACAAATATGAGAAAAATGTATGTTAGAGTTTCAAAGAACTTAAATCATTATTTTTTAGACTAGGCACTGAATAAGTGAGTGATGTTTTCTTGTGTTTGGTTACTTTTTTAAATTATAAGAACAAGTAAATATAACAAACAGTACAAGATTCATCTAGGGAGAAAAAAAGTTATACACATAATAAAATAAGAAAGAAAAGAAGGGAACTCAACCCATGATAAAGGGTAAGCTGATCACAGGTTATCAGTATTATCGCTTGCACATTTAAAGCATGAGTCAGCTATAAGGAAGAGCTTTTTTATAGGAATTGATGACTTTGCTCTTCTAGCTCCACTGTTTAATGAAAAGTATAAGAATGCTAGGATTTTTTTAAAATTATAGCTACATTCATTAGAGTAAGCTTTTGTAAATTCCCTTTTACCTACTGAACTCTGTTGGAAAAGTCAGCTGTGAAGAAAAGGAAAACATTATGAAGAGAAAGAAGATCTGGAAACAACAGGAGCCATTGGGCATCTGTAGAGAAGAAGGAAAACACAGCACGGACACAGCCTGTGTGGGACCTGGTGGAGAAATTAACACTGCAAGAGCTGCAGCATCCGTGAGAACCAGTCTGTGGGTGTTTATATATTTAGAGCCTTGACTGTTCCTCCTACCTAGGGAATGGTGCATCAGCTACCGACTGTTGTCAGGAAATCATTCTGTATCCACATAATCAGTGATGTGCCATGCTTGGGTCATACTACAGAGCTAAAAAAAAACAAAAAGAGGCACATCTTTGTATCAGTTTGTGTGTGTGTGTGTGTGTGTGTGGTACGCAGGCCTCTCACTGTTGTGACCTCTCCCGTTGCGGAGCACAGGCTCCGGACGCGCAGGCTCAGCAGCCGTGGCCCGTGGGCCCAGCCGCTCCGTGGCATATGGGATCTTCTGGGACCGGGGCACGAACCCATGTCCCTTGCATCGGCAGGCGGATTCTCAGCCACTGCGCCACCAGGGAAGCCCTCTTTGTATCAGTTTTTAATAGACTGAGGCAGGAAGCAAAAGTCAAGAACACTGCCAGTTGGCCTGGTTTCCTGAGATGGACTATATGCTGCCAGAAGGGAAATGTTTGCAACATGCCAGGCAGAGGGCAGAGAGACACACATATCTCCTTTGTTAAATAAAGAAGTGACAGGAATTGGAGGACACTGGACAATAACTTCTATGAATTAAGTCCAGAGAAGAGTATATAGAAAGAATAACCCAGGAGTGGATGTTTAGATATTTAAGGTCAAAATAATTTCTCATTTTTTTTCCTTTTGGAGTACTGAATACATACACACTTACGATAAATGCGTGAGGTGTTAAGATTAAAAAGAAAAATAGCTATCCGGCTCAAAATAAGAAATGCTAGAAACCATGAAGGTCCCTGAGGGGGTTCACATCAACGTCCTCCATAAAGGTTACCATTATCCTGCAGCTTGTGTTTTCCATCCCCATCTTATTAATAGTTCTACCATAATATCTACTCCTCCTAACTAAGATGTTTTGTTTAGTGCTATATGTTTTTGAACTTTATTCAAATAGACTCGAGAAGTTTATGTCTTTCTGTGATGGGCTACTTTCATCTCCGCTATTCATCCCGCTGACATTTATAACTCTATTTCCTCATTCACACTGCTGAGTAGTATTCCATTTTGTAAATATGCTCATTTGTTTACCTATTCTCCTGCCAGTGTTCAGTGTTATTATTGCAGGCATAGCTGCTATGAGCACCTTGTTATGTATCCTGAGGCACATGGGTGTGAGCTTCCTCACTGCCTGTCTAGGAGTGAAGTTGCTGGGTCATAGGGTGTGAGCATCTTCAAACCCCTAATTCCAAATTGTTTTCCAAACCAGATATGACAACTGACAATCTCACCAGCAGAATATTAAGTGCTGCAATTTTCTCATGCTCAAGTTGTTGTTCACATGCTCAAACACATTTACTAAATTCCTTACTGTTTACTACATTAAGTGAAACTATTTGCAGCTTATGTACAAACTCAATTTTTTGCCTATCACTGTTTTGTCTTCTTGTCACAATATTTTAGGTAAGATAACCTAATAACACTGATAATCCAGGAATTCTTCATCACCATAAGAGAACAGTTAATTTGCAGATTTGATTATTAGGTCACGGACAGAAAGAACACAACTCTTAGTATAAATTAACAGAGGTCTAAGAATGCACGCGCCTTCCGGACAGCATGTGTGCAGGCATATTGTCTCTGGTCTCAAGAATTCAAGGCTAGACTGTTGGACCACTACACACATCTAACATCCTATTAAATTATGTTTACATGAAGTTAAAGCATTTTAATACAATTATCCCTGAAGCTCATCATCATTCAAAATCCTGAAAGATTATGTTGGACGATGAACCAGACCATAGATCCAGATCCTAATTGGTAAGTAAGACTCATTTTCACCTGCACATAGCGTGGGCACCACTTGTCACTGAAAGAAAGCCCTATGTCATAAACATGTATTGATTTCACAAATATATACTGAGTGTAGCACAGATCCTTTCATTATGAGAGAGAGGGAGGGGAGGAGGATCAGCTTGAGCTAATCGACGTAGTGGCTCAAATTTTATCCTAAAGATAATATTTTGGCCCTTTTCACTTCACGGTTCAGCTCCCCTCTCCTTGTTTAGCAATATTTTTCATGGGGAAGATCAGTGTATCAATAGTCCACAAGTTCAACCACTCTCCACTGAGAAACATGATTAGCATGGTTTCTAAAATCCATGTTATTTGGGGGGGAGGCTTCAGTCCTTATGTAATTACATTATATTTTAATTCCTACTTAAATTCTTGTTCAGTGAGGAAGTAATTTTTATAATTAAGCATAGCATCAATAAAAACCTTATGGTCATATATATATCACTTCGGACCCACGTGCTTTTAAGTTGCTTACAGATGCATACAATACAGCAAGATAAATATTTAAACTCTTAAAGAGATCCTTTTTGAAACAGAAAAGCAAAACGAGGGGGCAAGAATGTGGCTGGTGAACCGATGCACGCCTTGACGAATCACGTACCCAATCGAAGTAGAACACAAATTTGACGCTGACACTTATAATTAATATTTAGGAAGCAGAAACTGTAGGCGGTAACAAGAATGTACACAAAACAAATGGGTTATTTGAGAGAAATGCCAATATGAAGAGAAAATATTTTCCTTGGTGCCCTCATAGAGAGAGTATTTTATCATGATAGCAGAGCACAGCTCAGAAAGGAGCAACTGTGCTGGGCCCAGCGTGTGGGTCCAGTTAGATAGATCTCTGATGGCCTCCCTTAATTCTGAAATAGATTTTAGATGCTATAGCCAAATGGATGACTGCATTTCCTCCAGACCAGCTTCCATAAATATTTTTTCTCTTAGCCAAGTGTCTGAAAGGTATTGAGCTGCAATGAATTTGAGATTATGGTCCCTTAAAAGTATCAGGAAAACTTTCATTCTATGTTTCCATTTACAAACATAACCGTGCACTCTAAAACTCAGCTAAATTGTGTGAAGTACAAGCTCCTCATATGGAAAGAAAAAACCAGATAAGGATGAACCTGAACAGAAAACCACTCAATTTCTGATGCAAAATGTGTACAGGCAGTAGTGGCCGGAAGAGCTAAGAGTCTCCTCAGAAAACAGCTGGGTCTACTCCAGTACAGGGAGAAATGGGAGATAAAGTCCAACAGCCGCACTCCATAAAGCATGGAGGCAACAATATGTTCAAAAACACTTGCCACGAAAATGACTGCCTGAAGAAAAAGGAAGAGAGAAAAGGAGGGAGGGAGGAAAGAAGAAATGATCATCTACAGTGTACCTACTTTTTTTTTTTTTTTTTTTTTTTTGCGGTACGTGGGCGTCCCACTGTTGTGGCCTCTCCCATTGCGGAGCACAGGCTCCGGACGCGCAGGCTCAGCGGCCATGGCTCACGGGCCCAGCCGCTCCGCGGCATGTGGGATCTTCCTGGACCGGAAGGACCGGGGCATGAACCCGCGTCCCCAGCATCGGCAGGCGGACTCTCAACCACTGCGCCACCAGGGAAGCCCAGTGTACCTACTTTTGAACAACAAAACTTCCTGAAGTACTTTCCAAAACAAACTTGTGACAAAATGTCCAACTTGGAAATAGAATTAGACAACCTGATGTGTGAAATAATAAGGTGTAAATTAGTCAAGTGAAGGATTAAGAAATTAATTCAGGTGCATAGGTTGGAAGTACAAATTGAGAGCAGACTAAAAGAAGTGGCCCATAGGCTTATTTATTCTGGCATCCTTTGTTTATAAAATAAATATGTATAATGGAGTGTCTTCCTCTATAATTTGTATCTTCAAATTCCCCACAGTCTTTACACCACCCTACTGTATAAGACCCAGTCTGGCTTCACTCACTTTTTCTTAATCTGCCGGGTTCCTGAAGCTATTAAAGTTTGTGCTCCCTGTGCATATTTATTCTACAGTAGAGAATGTGGACAAGTGTTAAAACACAAATCCAATGAAGAAAAAAAAAGGATTTTATATATTAGAATCTGAATCATAGCAGCTAGATGTGACTCAGATTAGCTGAAAAATGTGTGCAGGAATTTTACTAAAATCAGGCTTCAAAGACTTCACACCAGAAGCATGACTCATGTAATGCAGCAGTTCGCCACACAGGGGCAGTAGATGGCCAGCTTTCTTAAATGAAAATAAAATGAGAATGGAGTTCGTGCAAACAAGATTTTGATGGAAACAAAATGATGTTCTCTCAAAGGTTAAGAATTTTACTTCTTAAATATTTCCAGACCACATATGTAGTTTTTAATAAAACTTTAATTGCTTGTTTGACTTTTGCTCTCACCTACTCTACTTCCAACCTGGCCTCTATCAGTTTTTAAAACAGCCTAGGAATTTTCCAATGAAAAGTCCTTTGTACATCCTGTTTATTGCTACCAAAGACACACCCCCGCCCCACCCTAACTTTTCAAGTCCCAGTTGAAATGCAACTTCCTTAGAGAGGGCTTACCTAGATGCATTTTTTTTTTTAATGCAAGTATCCCATACACAACATGCAACTTCTTATGGAGATTTTTTTTCCCCCTTGTGTATTTCAGTCATGTCACTTATCCCAATTTATAAGAATCTTACTTATGTACTTTCCTATTTGAGTTTGTCTATTTCCCCCAGTATGCTCTAAGCTGATGAGGTTAAAATCCTAACTCTCTGGGTCATTTTTGAATCCCTAGAGCCTACTATATTGGAATGTAAGAGAGCTTGAAAAACTATTTATTGAGTAAGTAAATGAATCCCTATGACTGTGGCTTATTTTCCCCAGACACAAAACTTCAACCAAGCCCCAGATTTCCATGTATATCTTTACAATAATATCAGTAGTAAATGTCACCTGGTATTTTCCAACCAATACACCTGAAGACTTGTCTAGAGTTTATAACAATTAAAGATAATTCTGATACACTTTTCTTTTTTTTTAACATCTTTATTGGAGTATAATTGCTTCACAATGGTGTGTTAGTTTCTGCTTTATAACAAAGTGAATCAGCTATACATAAACATATATCCCTATATCTCCTCCTTCTTGTGTCTCCCTCCCACTCTCCCTATCCCACCCCTCTAGATGGTCAAAAAGCACTGAGCTAATCTCCCTGTGCTATGTGGCTGCTTCCCACTAGATATCTATTTTACATTTGGTAGTGTATATATGTCCATGCCACTCTCTCACTTTGTCCCAGCTTACCCTCCCCATCGCCGTATCATCAAGTCCATTCTCTACGTCAGCGTTTTTATTCCTGCCCTGCCCCTAGGTTCTTCAGAACCATTTTTTTTTCTTAGATTCCATATATATGTGTTAGCATACGGTATTTGTTTTTCTCTTTCTGACTTAATTCACTCTGTATGACAGACTCTAGGTCCATCCACCTCACTACAAATAACTCAATTTCGTTTCTGTTTATGGCTGAGTAATATTCCATTTTATATATGTGCCACATCTTCTTTATCCATTCATCTGTCAGTGGACAATTAGGTTGCTTCCATGTCCTGGCTATTGTAAATAGAGCTGCAATGAATACTGTGGTACATGACTGTTTCTGAACTACGGTTTTCTCAGGGTATATGCCCAGTAGTGGGAATGCTGGGTCGTATGGTAGCTCTATTTTTAGTTTTTTAAGGAACTTCCATACTGTTCTCCATAGTGGCTGTATCAATTTACATTCCCACCAACAATGCAGGAGGGTTCCCTCTCCAGCATGTACTGTTTGTAGATTTTTAAATGATGGCCATTCTGACTGCTGGGAGGTGATACCTCACTGTAGTGTTGATTTGCATTCCTCTAATGATTAGTGATGTTGAGCATCCTTTTATGTGTTTGTTGGCAATCTGTATATCTTCTTTGGAGAAATGTCTATTTAGGTCTTCTGCCCATTTTTGAATTGGGTTGTTTGTTTTTTTGATATGGAGCTGCATGAGCTGCTTGTAAATTTTGGAGATTAATCTTTTGTCAGTTGCTTCAATTACAAATATTATCTCCCATTCTGAGGGTTGTCTTTTCATCTTGATTACAGTTTCCTTTGCTGTGCAAAAGCTTTTAGGTTTCATTAGGTCCCATTTGTTTATTTTTGTTTTTATTTCCATTTCTCTATGGGGTAGGTCAAAATGGATCTTGCTATGATTTAGTTCATAGAGTGTTCTGCCTATGTTTTGCTCTAAGAGTTTTATAGTGTCTGGCCTTACATTTAGGTATTTAATCCATTTTGAGTTTATTTTAGTGTATGGTGTTAGGGAGTGTTCTAATTTCATTCTTTTACATGTAGCTGTCCAGTCTTCCCAGGACCACTTATTGAAGATAATGTCTTTTCTCCATTGTATATTCTTGCCTTCTTTATCAAAAATAAGGTGACCATATGTGCATGGATTTATCTCTGAGGTTTCTATCCTGTTCCATTGCTCTATATTTCTGTTTTTGTGCCAGTACCATACTGTGTTAATTACTGTAGCTTTGTAGTATAGTCTGAAGTCTGGGAGCATGATTCCTCCAGCTCCGTTTTTCTTTCTCAAGATTGCTTTGGCTATTCCAGATCTTTTGTGTTTCCATACAAATTGTGAAATATTTTGTTTTAGTTCTGTGAAAAATGCCAGTGGTAGTTTGATAGGGATTGCATTGAATCTGTAGATTGCTTTGGGCAGTATAGTCATTTTCACAATGTTGATTCTTCCAATCCAAGAACATGGTATATCTCTCCATCTGTTTGTATTATCTTTAGTTTCTTTCATCAGTGTCGAATAGTTTTTTTGCATACAGGTCTTTTGTCTCCGTAGGTAGGTTTATTCCAAGGTATTTTATTCTTTGTGCTGCAGTGGTAAATGGGGGTGTTTCCTTACTTTCTACTTCAGATTTTTCATCATTAGTGTATAGGAATGCAAGAGATTTCTGAGCATTAATTTTGTATCCTGCTACTTTACCAAATTCATTGATTAGATCTAGTAGTTTTCTGTAGCATCTTTAGGATTCTCTATGTATAGTATCATGTCATCTGAAACAGTGACAGTTTTACTTCTTCTTTTCCTATTTGGATTCCTTTTATTTCTTTTTCTTCTCTGATTGCCATGGCTAGGACTTCCAAAACTATGCTGAATAATAGTGGTGAGAGTGGACATCCTTGTCTTGTCCCTAATCTTAGGGGAAACGCTTTCAGTTTTTCACCATTGAGAATGATGTTTGCTGTAGGTTTGTCATATATGGCCTTCATTATGTTGAGGTAGGTTCTCGCTATGCCCATTTTCTGGAGAGTTTTTAGCATAAATGGGTGTTGAATTTTATCAAAAGCTTTTTCTGCATCTACTGAGATGATAATACAGTTTTTATTCATCAATTTGTTAATATGGTGTATCACATTGATTGATTTGCACATACTGAAGAATCCTTGCATCTCTGGGGTAAAACCCACTTGATCATGGTGTATGATCCTTTTAATGTGCTGTGGGATTCTGTTTCTTAGTATTGTATTGAGGATTTTTGCATCTATGTTCATCAGTGATACTGGTCTGTAGTTTTATTTCTTTGTGACATCTCTGTCTGGTTTTGTTATTAGGGTGATGGTGGCCTCGTAGAATGAATTTGGGAGTATTACTCCCTCTGCTATATTTTGGAAGAGTTTGAGAAGGATAGGTGTTAGCTCATCTCTAAATGTTTGATAGAATTCGCCTGTGAAGCCATCATGTCCTAGGCTTCTGTTTGCCTGGAGAATTTTAATAGCAGTCTCATTTCAGTGCTTGTGACTGGTCTGTTTATATTTTCTATTTCTTCCTGGTTCAGTCTCGGAAGGTTGTGCTTTTCTAAGAATTTGTCCATTTCTTCCAGTTTGTCCATTTCACTGGCATACAGTTGCTTGTAGTAATCTCTCATGAACCTTTGTATTTCTGCCATGTCAATTGTTACTTCTCCTTTTTCATTTCTAAGTCTATTGATCTGAGTCTTCTCCCTTTTTTTCTTGATG